>NC_042615.1:482238435-482538435 GCF_901001135.1 Rhinatrema bivittatum
GCTTACTTTGTGTAGATGATGGGCGGCGTTCATCGCCGGGGCAAAGAAGGAGGCAGATGTTAACAGATTAAAGGGCTTCGGGTATCTACAGAAACCCAACGGGCCGCTGACACCGTCAGAAAGGGAAAAAAACCTTTCCTTTAAGTCAGCTTAGCTTGCAAGTCCTCTTGGGCAGGGAAACTAGCAACAGTACCTGTAACTTGCTTTGAGCTCGGGTTTTCCAAAAAGGTGAGTAATTTAAATCTAAAATCCAAATCTGTTTATTTATTTATTTCTGGCAGCCAGCTGATGGGCGGACGGGGTGGGGAGCAACGCTTTCTGTGATGCTGGGCAGCAGTGATTGCTCGCTTCAGGTATCGGGGAACTGTGAGTACAATTCTTTTACAAAATAGGACTTTATGAATCCACCCCTGCGAGAGTACTCAGTTGGGAGAGGTTGTTTTATATTTCCCTTCCATATTTTGTAGCTCAGTGAACGTGCTCCCGAGGGTCTCCTCACATGTTGTTCCTTTCTATTTGCTTTGCCTCAAACACTTCAACCCCTGCAGATAAAAACCCTTGCAGCCTGATATGGAGGCGTCTGAGACCCTGGGCTGTAGTTTGGGATTCAAGCTCCACCAAGCTGGAGAGCAAGCACTACCTACCTATCGGGCTGATGCAGTAAAGTCCGCGGAAGAGCGGGCGAACGCCTGCTCTCTCGGCGTGCGCACAGGCCACTCTCCTGTGCGCGCGATTCAGTATTCAAATTAGGGCCGGCGGTAAAAAGAGGCGCTAGGGACACTAGTGCGTCCCTAGCGCCTCTTTTCGGACAGGAGCGGCAGCTGTCAGCGGGTTTGACAGCCGACGCTCAATTTTGCCAGCATCTGTTCTCGAGCCCGCTGACAGCCACGGGTTCGGAAACCGGACGCCGGCAAAATTGAGGGTCCGGTTTTCAACCCGCGAGCCGCGGGCCGACTTCAAATTTTTTTTTTTTTTTACTTTTTTAAACTTTCGGGACCTCCGACATAATATCGCCATGATATTAAGTCAGAGGGTGCACAGTAAAGCAGTCTTTACTGCTTTTCTGTGCACTTTCCTGGTGCCTGGAGAAATTAGCGCCGACCTTTGGGTCGGCGCTAATTCCTGAAAGTAAAATGTGCGGCTTGGCTGCACATTTTGCTTTCTGAATCACGCAGGAATACCTAATAGTGCCATCAACATGCATTTGCATGTTGCGGGCGCTATTAGGTTCGGGGGAGTTGGACGCGCGTTTTCGACCCCTTACTGAATAAGGGGTAACGCTAGCGCGTCAAAAACGCGCACCCAATCGTGGGTTAACACCCACCGGAGCGCACTATACTGTATCGGCCTGACTGTCAGAAGATTTGGCGGTGGGCAGGAGAAAAGGAAGCTTAAATATGTTACTGTTTCTGCCCATGTCTCTAAGAAACTAATGAGCTGCCAGAAATGGAGACTGGCAATAATGCATGTGTGTCATTTCTGGATGCTTTGCAGGTTGTGACAACTATTATTTATTTACTCACTTCCACGCTGCATAATTAGCTGATGCTGTAAAAGAGGTTTACAAAATAACATTGAAGAGCTATCCAAAGAGGATGATATAGTTGGGCTTTCAAGACCACACAGGTCCCTGGTGGTTGTGTCAAGCCAAGCTTTAGGGGGAGGCATAAATAATTTGAGAGGGTGCCTGAGCCCAGATTCCCACTGCAGGGGCTCATCAAGGGGTGCGGCTTGGCATGGAGGGAAAATAACTTCTCAGCCAAACCCAATTTACCTCCGCACTGTTACAACCCTAACTAGGGTTGCAGAATGGCCCCCACTAATGTACTGATGCAGCAGCTGGAAAGTACTGGTGGGAACAAAAGGGCAGACCTTGTCCTGGATGGATGAGTACTTGGCTGGATACAGCGCCCTTTAGATTCAAACCGGACCCCCAAATAGTCCAAACGTTTCCCAGGAGCACACGCAGGAGGAAGCCCGGCAGCGCATTTCCAGGGCTGCAGGAGGGCATCCAGTATGAGAGAGAGAGAAAAAGGAGGATGTTAGTCCTGATTACAGCTGAGAAAACTGAGTCACCAGGAGGTGGTGAGGGCAGCGCTGCCGCTTCCACGCTCTCAAGTCACAGCCAGGGCCAAGAAAACCGCAGCTTCAGCATTCTCAGGCTCCAGTGGGCCCAGGCGCTCTCTCCGTTTCCTTGCATTTCTTCTCCTCCCCCCCCCGCCCCAACCATCCTGCAAGGGTCTGATTGCTCGCTTTCTTTTGTTGAGACCTCCTTGGCAGCTTTCATAGTGTGGGTGTGCCCCAGGCTGCCTTCCCCACAGATAAGCGGACAGCTGGGGAGACTGATGCAGGGCCCAGCCCTGAGCTCCGACCCTGCTCACAGCTTCTTTGCACTGACCGCACCTGGTTCACATGTTCTCAGCCGGGAAAGGGGCTTGCAATCCATTTTAGGAGAGGGGGGGGGGGGCTGCACTGCTGGAGCTCACAGGCAAAAAGCAACACGGGAAATGTCCCCTGTTGTGTATGTTTTCAGACCTTAAAAAGAAAAACGACTCTCCGCTCTGCAACCAGAAATGATTTCCAGCATCAGTCCGCTGCCACCACCAGTCCAAAACCAGTACACCCCATAGCAAACAAACTGGACTCACCAAGCCTTAGCCCGGGGCCTTTGCCACCCAATGATGCACCGCTTTGCTGGCCACATTAACCGAGAGGGGGCAGGACGAGGAGAGAGAAGGAAGATAGTGAGATGGTGCCTCTCTTCAGCTGGAGAGGCGGGCAGCTGACAGATATTACCATCGGTTACCCCAAGCCCTTTCCACCAATTATTTCCAAAAATCTACCTAGGGTAATACGTGCTTGTATTACTGTGCTGTGCTGTGCTGAGCACCCGCCAGTAAACCTGAGGGAATGATACCCATCAATGCTGCCGCTGCGGCAGCTATGAGCTACAAATGCCGTCTGCACATCTTATCTATATATCAGTGCTTCTGTTCCTCTCATGTGTGCTACAGGACACTCAAGAAGCAGGCCCAGACCTGCAGCATGCTGCTTAAATGCTGCACCTGGGATACTGACAGCTACTTGCTGCTTTTTCTGTCGAAATCTGAGCTCTGGTATTATTTAGAGGCCTCGATTTATAAGGGGGGGGGGGGGGTTGGAAGTGACTCATTTTCCTCTGTGCAATGTGCTGATATTTTCCCATCCAGAGCAAAATAAATAAAGTCACTCAGTACTCCTGGCATGTGAAAACATAAAAATAGTTCAGGTTTTGTTGTGTGACCGTAGGAGACATTTCAAAACATGGAAAGCTGATGCAAGCAGCAAAGACAGCGCTGGGAGCCCTGCTGGAGTGCACCTGCAAGTCACCAGCACTGTCCCGTTTCTAAACCATGCCTCCCCCTCCCCACTCTCACTGATCCGTATTCTTTCCTTCGAGAATACTCAACACCACTGTTCACGCTAAGCTGTGCAAGGGGGGGGGTGCACACAGGTTGTGTAATAACACAGCATGCACAAGAAATCCCAATATTATTTGCATTTTACTGGCTTGCTGTGCACAAATTCAAACGCGCCACATATAAAAAAGCTGCACCAAAGGAAATGTTTGCGCACGTAGCCTTTCAAAAAATTTGAGGGAACATTGATTCTGAGTCTTAGTATTTCAGAATCTGGAGGACTGAAAGCAGCAACAGCACCGGAGTTGCACTCCCAAATCTTTGCTGGCACTTCAAAGCCCAGCTGCTGCTACCACAGCCCTCCCTAAAGAGAGCACAAGAGGCCTGAGATAAAGCAGGATCAAAAGGAAGCAAAGAATAAAATAAAAGTCCTCAAATGAAAGGAACTGGGCACATAAAAGAGCTCAGGACTGGGCACTCAGAGCACAACATAGTCAAAGGGGCTTGGGCCAGATTTAAGATTCTGGCACCCGTGGGCAGAGCGCCATGGTGGTGCCCCTTTGAAGCTGTGCCAGCTTCATGGCCCTAAAGAAGCAGAGGCAGGCTCCTCTTTGGGCTGCATATTATTTAGCACCTTCAAACTTTTGTGCCCTAGGCAGTTGCTGTGCTTAAATCTGGGCCTGAAAGGAGCAATTCACAGGAGCAGTGGCCACAAGCAAGCAGCGATAAGGGGAACAGGGCCAGGGGAGAGTCTCTCAGGCCGGAGAGGAGGGGAAGGTCACTTAGTGGGGGGAAAAAAGGGAAGGGGCTTGGGTTTTTATCCATCAAACGCCTCGGATAATTACCATTCAAAAGTGATTAAACAATCAATTCAATAGAATTAGAGGTACGCTCTGCATGCCCAAGACTGTCTCCCATCAGCTCCGTGCCCATCTGCCCCTCACATCTTTACAAAGCTCAAGCTATCGTGAAAA
Organism: Rhinatrema bivittatum; assembly: GCF_901001135.1. Lineage (NCBI taxonomy): Eukaryota > Metazoa > Chordata > Amphibia > Gymnophiona > Rhinatrematidae > Rhinatrema > Rhinatrema bivittatum. The sequence continues at coordinate 482,242,808 of NC_042615.1, forward strand.
AGAGAAAAAAAGCAAGTGTGGACCGTCTGTGTTAGTAGCACAGAGAATCATTACCATAAGGAAGCTGAAGCTGTAAAGGGCGCTCTGCAAATGACCAAACCTGCCAATCCACTCTCTCCCACTATGTGTCGGCTGCCACAATGCAGGCGCCTCTCAGTTTAGGACTGAGAGATGCCAGGTGGAACAAGCCACTCTGTCCAGTGCACTTCCTACTAGTCCTTTCAACTGCTCGCACCTCCCTTCTCCAACCCTGTCAGTCCATTCATGTGAAAGATGTACTCTAAACCCCTAAGTAATGATATGATTATTATTATTAAACGCTGTGCCTTGCTGCAGTTCTGCTTGTCTGTTATCCAACAGCAGGGAGCTTCAGCACAGGACAGAGACAGTTGTGTGAATCTTGAGTTTGCGTCCCAGCAGGCAAGGAAATGCCGATTATAATCATCTAAGAAAGTGACTGATGTTGCACATCACGTGCACTGGCAGTGTACAGCCAGGGCCCACTCAAGCACCTCCCCGAGGATGACCCTATAGGCTTCTGATCAGGATAAGCAACCCCTGCAGAAGAGAGATTCATCATCAGAGTCTGCGAAATGTTTAAATACAAGAGTTTGGGGCAGCTTCTGAGACACCAAAGAGAGAGAAAAAGGTTCAGAACACTTCATGCAGAACCTGGACCAGTAAGGCATCCTGCTCAATTCTCCAAGAATGTGAGACTGTAACTAATAGCAAATAACAATCAAACGTCCAGCTAGGCTAAGCCTGCCATCCCTTTGGACAGGCCCGATTTCCCCATCACCATCTTCCACTTCCAGTAGCTTCCAACTACTTCCCCAGCAACCACCATCTGCCAATCTTCCAGCCTGCCCAGAGGAAATGCTACAGCTTTGTTTGTCTCTGAGCCAGGTGCATGCGTGTACATCTCTACACCTGGTTTTTATGTACCAGGCAGCTGTTTCCTGCTACTACCCAAATACACGTGGGTTAAATGAATCCCAGGGAGAGAAAGTGGCTGTCCCGAGGTCATAGAATTCATGGAATAGCAGTACACAAATACGCAGCCCCCTTGTCCTTCTTTGTAAGTCACTCCTGGCCACCCTTCTTGTGACCTTGGGCAGGTCACTTTACCCTCCATTGCCTCAGGTACAAACTTAGATTATAAGCCCTCTGGGGACAGGGAAAATACCTACAGTACCTGAATGTAGACTGATGTGATATCTCAGATCGAATGTCGGTATATAAAAATAATAAATAAATAAAATTTAACTGTTCCTTGCAGCATATTTAACCAAAACTGATGCTTCAATGAAACTTTTCACCTTTCTCTCACTTCCCCGAAATTATAATACAAAGGAATCTCGCAACAATCAAAGAAAATATGGTGGCCAAGTAAATATGTGTGAAAAAGCATCTCTTTTCCAAATAACAATCCGCCTCCATCACTTCAACCCATAACATGGATAACCAGAACATCCACCTCTCCCTGCATCCGCTCTTTCCCAAAAATTGCCATACACCCAATAAACACACCAAAACCTGATTGGAATCAAAATAGGCCGCAGCCTTCTTAATAAACACGTAACCATCATCCCGAACTGACTGTACACCAAAATAACCCGCCCTTGGTGATCATCCGCCACCACCCAGCATGGTGAACACCCCAGGCCACCGGCAGCTTATCACCACCAGCTCACACGACCCCCGCCTCAGCCCGGCAAGGAGCCACTCACGGAACAAGTGCACCCAATTGTTCCACAGAATTACCTGACATGACCATCCCATCAAGTCTATATTTATTGTATTTTTTTAGAGCCCCTGATGCAGCCGTAAGGGCGAAACTCGGCCAGAGTCGGGCGGGTTCTGTTCTATTGAATAAATCTTCTTTCCAAGGCGTCGGTCTTGTTTCTGTTTTCTTCACTTCCGTGGCTACTGTAGACCGACTACCGCTTTGCTTTGCGGGTCCTTCCTTATCATGCATGTTACTTTGGGCAGGCAGGATCCTGGCCCTGACCACCCTGAAGACACCATATACCTACACTTAAACACATCCCATCCACATGCGCCATGCCCAACCCAACCGCTCCTATATGTACACACACACACACACATAACCCCAGACACACCCCAAACTCTCTCCTCCTTTCCCACAACCCCTCACACCCAGATTTATTTATTTTTCATTTCATTTCATTTTTTTTAGGTTTCGTTTATACTTTTTCATTTGTAACTCGAGGTAAGTTACATCCAGGTCCAGTCGGTATTTCCCTGTTCCCTGAAGAGTTTACAATCTAAAAGGAGCTTGATTCACTAAGGTTTGTTTTTTACCCCCATAGACACAGAATAGGAAAAAAAACATCTTAGTAAATCAGGCCCTGAGGCTAAAGTGATTTGCCTGAGGTCACGAGAAGCATCCGTGGGATTTAAAGCTTGGTTTCCTCAGTTCTTAGCCAGCTGCTCTAACCACTAGGCTACTTCTTCACTTTACCTAGCCATTATTGCAGTCATTTTTACATATCACTAAAACTGTTTGTTAAAAAAAAAAATTTGTTTTGAACCTGTTGTTGGTCACACAATGGTTGAAGATTTACAATTAGATATATAACACAACAAAAATACTTTTTGGTACACTAAGGGCTGGATTTTAAGATTTAGGTGCGGGCGTAGATTTGTGCACGCAATCCGGTGCGCACAAATCTATGCCCGATTTTATAACATGCGCGCGCATGTTATAAAATCTGGGGTCGGCACGCGCAAGGGGGTGCACACTTGTGCACCTTGCACGCGCTGAGCCGCGCAGCCTTCCTCCGTTCCCTCCGAGGCCGCTCCGAAATCAGAGCGTCCTCGGAGGGAACTTTCCTTCCACCCCCCCCCCCCCCACTTCCCCTCCCTTCCCCTACCTAACCCGCCCACCAGCTCTACCTAAACCCCCCCCCTTACCTTTAACATAGAAGTTGCGCCTGCCTCTGGGCAGGCGTAGGTTGCGCGCGCTGGCCAACGGCCAGCCTGCGATCCCGGGCACAGTGGCAAATGGCCGCTGTGCCTGGAGGCTCCAGCCCCACCCACACCCCGCCCACTCCCCGCCCCCTTTTTCAAGCCCTGGGACATACACGCTTCGCCGGGCCTATGCAAAATAGGCTCGGCACGCACAGGAGGGGTTTTAAAGGGTTACGTGCATATATTACACGCGTAACCCTTTTAAAATCCGTCCCTAAAATTTTAGTGGTGTGGGTTCTTCAGAAAGAATTTTGGTACTACCTACATTTGTGGTATTGTTTTTGTTGTATGAAAAAAAAATAAGAGGCACATCCCTAATGCAGAAACACTGATAACAATGAACAGTTAGCCACAGAAATCACAAGGCAGAATTAATATATGAGATTTCTCCCTTTTCCAGTGCAATCTCTGGCAGCATTCAAGTGCTTCTCTTGAGGAAAGGTCCCCTTGCATCTACTCGTAAAAAACGAAATGGAAAAAAAGTGGGAAAAACATTCCCAAGTTAATGCCTCAGTGTAGTAGTAAGTTGAAGGAGAGGAGATTGTAGGAGGATCGCTTCCCACCTTCAGCAGAAGTTTGTACATTTCTCCCCTTTCCCCGTCCCCACGGCCGACCTGTGGTGAGGCAGCCAGCTGAGAGATATGGATGGAGGGAGGGAGGGAGGGATCACCAAGGCTCCAAGAGCACTAAATAGTCCAGCACGCCTTACTACAATCAATCAGGCCCATACAATACAGTGCGCTCAGCTGTGCGCACTGTTTAACCCGCGGTTGGACGCGCGTCCACAATCCCTTATACCATAAGAGGTTTAGCGCTTCCAAAACGCACGTCCAAACCCCTCCCCACAAAACTAACAGCGCTCATCACATGCAAATGCATGTTGATGAGGCTATTAGCTCATCCCAGCTAGCAAAAAAAAAAAAAAATGTGCGCCCGATCCATACATTTTTACGCTCAGAAATTATCACCTGCCCTAGAGCAGGCGTTAATTTCTGAGCAGCCCAAAAAAAAGTGTACAGGAAAGCAGAAAATACTGCTTTTCTGTACATCCTCCGACTTAATATCGCGGCGATATTAAGTCGGAGGAATCAAAAGGTTAAAATAAAAGTAAATAAATAAAAATGTGCCGGGAGTCAGGTTAGGAAAAGGGACATTCAATTAACGAGCGTCCGTTTTCCTAACCCGCTGACAGCCAACCTCTCCTGGGCGCCCGCTGCCGAGGAGGCGCTAGGGGTGCACATTTGTCCCTAGTGCCTCCTTGGCAGCGCGCCCCCCTCATTTAAATATTGTATCGCGCACCCAGGAGAGGTGGCTGGTCGCACGTTAGGAAAGCAGGCGCTCAACACCGAGCGCCCGTTTTCCGCGCGTCTTTATTGTATCGGCCTGAATGTGGGAAAGCATTCCCGAAGCCATGCCTCTGTTTATACAGAGAGGTACAAGGCAGGGCTGTCCTCCCTCCCACTTGATTTGTGCAATAGCAATGGAACCACTAGCAATTTTGCTAAGGATTAAGGAAATGAGGTGAAAGGTAAAGGCGATGGATTACTGTAAGGTAGATGACCAGCAATTAATTCTAAAAGATCCCTCAAGAGGTTGAGAGAAATGCATGTAGATTTGCATTTCTCCCAACCTCTTGAGGATTCTTAATTAGGAATTTTCAGGATGCAAGGTGAATTGGACTAAATCAGAGCGTTTATTCTATCTGGTGATATTGTCTCATCCTCCCTCCTCCTTGATGGTCACTTTCCCTTCTTCCATCCTGGACCATGGTGGCCCTCTAACTCTCCCCCTCTCTCTCCACCTCTGTCCAGCGTGATTCCTAGGGGTCCTCGCCTTATCTCCCCGGATAAGTTGCCATCCACTCTTATTCCCTTTCACCAAGTCAATCATGGATTCCTTTCTCCCTTTTTATCCTCCATTTCTTCCTTCATTCCTTCCCTCTGTCTTTCCCCTCATACTGTCAACCCCAGTCACATTTCCTCCTTTCTTCCTTTGAGCCATTCTACTCACTGTCTGGTGTGGCTCTGTTCTCCTCGCTGGTGGGAGCCTGGGGAGGAGGATGAGGAGAAACACCACGGCCCTGCCGGAATCACCAGCGGGGCCTGGGGAAGAAGAAGGGAAATGTCGCGGACCGGCCAGAATTGAAAGCAGCGTTGGGGAGGTGGAGTGGCATGACCTGCTCTGCAAGAAGGAGCTCTAGCTCAAGGCTGGGTCATGCCCACAGCCCCATGAAAAAGTCCTGTTTGCCCTGAGGACTGAAAAAGATTGCAGTTGCTGTTTCAAGAGGGGAAAAGTAAGAGAAACTGCGTACATGTGTGTGTGTGTGTGTGTGTGAGAGAGAGAGAGAGCCTCTGTGTGTGAGATAAAGCAAGTGTATGTGTGCATATGTGTGTGCAAGAGTGAGAGAGAGCACATGTGTGAGAGAGAGAAATCATGTGTGTACATGTCTGTGTGTATGTGTGAAAGCGTATGTAAGAAAGAGACAGCATATGTGTGTGTGTATGTGTGACAGCGTGTGTGAGAATGAGAGCATGCTTGTGCATGCAGGTGTGTATGTGTGAGAAAGCATGTGTGAGAGTATTGTTGAATCTGTGGACCCTTGGATTGAGGCAAGATTGGCTCTACTTGCAGGGAGGAGCCCTGAGGGCTCTCACCATCAGCAAGCGGACCCAGGTGAAACAGAGTCTGGTCAGGAGCTTCACCTTTACCAGCCCACATTCCTCTTGGGTTGAGCCTTTGGATGCCAGAGCTAGCAGGACTTAGGCAAGGATCTCTGCTGATGACTGGAGCCATTGTCTGAAACCAGGCAAAGGTTGTAGGCAAGTGGCAATCAGATGTGTTGGAGTCCAGGCAAGAGTAAAGGGCAGGAGGTGATCAGGCGTATCCAGAGTCCAGGCAAGGGTCAATCCAAATATCCATTGAGGAAGAGGAAGAGGAACGGTTAAGACTTAGGCAGACAGGCAGGGTAGGAGCAGATAGGGCATACGAAGGATGGAGCAGGCAGAGACAAAGACTGAAACAGGCTGAGACGAAGATTGGAACGGGCTGAAGAAGCTACATGCACTACACAGGGTAGCTGGACCTGTTGCTGAGGTGTCCTGTAAGCATCCAGGATGGCTTTTTATAGGAAGAGGCTAGTGATGTCATCTAAGGACACTGCAGGGGTTTTCCCACTGCAGGCCCTTTAAATACCTGATTGCCAGTTTGAGGGCGTGCTAGGGGAGCCATTAGCTCTGCCAGTGGGGAATAGCGTCATGCGGCTGCCTCAGGAAAGCAGTCAGTGATGTCCTGCTGTGCGGCTTGAATGCAGCCGGCCCGGCCATGGAGGTAAGAGCAGCCCACGGACCCCTGAATGCAACAAAAATAAGAGAGCATGTATGTGCATGAATGTGTGTGAGAAAGAGAGCATGTATGCACATGTGAGAGAGTGTGTGTGAGAAAGAAAGCCCTTGTGTATGTGTGTGTGAGAAAGTGAGAGAAAGAATGTGTGAGAGAGAGAGCGCATGTATGTGTGTGAGTGAGAGAGAGCATATGTGTGTGAGAGAAGATGAAATTTGTGCCTCCTTCCTCTCTGCCTGCTAATTCATGACAATCTAAGGGCATCTGGAAATCAAAAGTTCCCAGGTATGGAAAGCAGGGGATTTTTTAAAAATCCTAATGAGTTTTAATTATTGGATGTTATTTGATGAGTGTCTGTTCTGAAATACTTTATTGGTGTTCAAAAAATGTTTATATGAAATTTTAAATATTGGATGTAATATTTGTTAGCTGTTTTGAAATATATTCTTTATTCATGTGGTTGTACTACTATTGGTGAAATTTATATTGTTTAATTAGGAATGGTAAAAAAAAAATTTCCACTGTTGCACTGCATACAGAATCTGGCTTGTGATTTCCATTTCATTTCTTATTTGCATGTTTCTATTTATATTCTATGGTCTCTTTATTCTGTATTTGGTGAGGGTCTGTCTGTGATCTGTTTGTTTTCTGTAAGTGTGACTGAGGTGAGGTATTCCGCTAATAGGTAGTTTCTGGGTTCAGATCTATAGCAGCTTGGCTTGTTCTGTTTTTCTAATAGGGGGTGTATTAAAGTTTTAAGGCATGTTGTAATGTTCGCAGTATCGCCTTTTCATAGGTGAGGTTACTGCTGTTTGAGTGCTGGCAGTTAGTGCTGTTTTGATATATAAAGTTTATTGTATTGTAATTCTGTTTCTTGTGACTTTCAGAGATCCAAGTTCATGCCTATGGTGCATTACAGTAGGCCTAAAACCATATGGGTTCCAAGTGTTTTGCTTTCTTGCAGGGCTTTCTGGTTTATACAACAGCATTGCATATAAATATAACATATATATTGTAAGTTATATTTTATCTCAGAAAACTGTATTGTGAATTTTCTTTTTTTTAATGTAAAATCTGTTATTATAAATGCATACTTTTTTATTGTGTGTAGGGAGAGTGTGACAAGGTGGGATGGGGTGCAAGGCTGTAAGGTTTGCCTAAGGTACCTTGCTTGCTTTCACTGGCGTTGGGCCAGAGTCTCCTAAAGTTGTATTGTCTTGTTTTGTGTAATGGGTGAGGGCACGACTTTTCACTTGTCTATAGGCGCCAAATTGCCTGGCTACAGCTCTGCCACTGCTGCAGACCTTTTGTGCAACGGCAGCAGCAATAGCTGCAGAAATGTGAAATAAAATCAGCATGAGACTGATTGACTGGGGGTTTGGGAACCACCACACTAGGTGAACCTACAGCCTTGCATGCCCCCTCTCCACTTCAATTAACTTTCAGGTGCACAGGCCTCCTCCACCCCCCGCAATTTTAATAACTAAACTCAACAGCCATTATGTCCCCAAAACAAACCTTTAGAATCAGATAATTGACATCATACTTTTAAATGTATATACATTACACAAATACCTTTCAGAAATCATGTCACAGTATGTGATGAATGTGTCATCTATGATTTTTGGAATCAGACTGCAAAATTAAAAGCCCCAAGAAATTCCTAAATGTATCAGTTAAAAGTAATTCATACTACATTGGTGAAGGTAATCTTTGAAATGGCTGGCAGGGCTGAACTGGACTTTTTTCCTTTTCCTACTCACCATAGGAAAAGCATTCAAATTATGTTATCACTTCAGTTACATTGACACAAAATGCTTCCATTACCAGGCCCTTTGTGATGTAATACAAAACCCTGCAAAAAAAAAAGTCACTCAAAACCTACATAGCAAACCTGTCATACCAAAACAGCACTAACTGCTAGAACTCAAATGGCAACAACCCTACATATGAAAAGGAAATACTGCAAATATTACACCAGACCCTATAACACCAGTGCATTACCTGTTGGGAAAACAGAACAAGGTGGACTGCTAGAGATTCCTATACAGAACCTACATGCTAAAGGAATACCTCACCTCAGTCACACACACACACACACACACACACACACACAGAACATAAACCCTCACCAAATACAGAATAAGTAATCACAAGTTAGAAACAAATATGCAGACAAAAACTGAATTCTTTGTTCTGCTCGCCACTGCAGCTTCACCTCTCCCCCTTCATGTCCAGTCCACTGCAGACTAGAGAGGTGGGGACAAAAGGAGAGAATGGTCTGGATTAGGGACCAGAGGACTCTTCTTTGCTTTGCAAATGAAAACTTATGCTGTCACAGCCCAAGAGAAGCTAGTTCCAATTGAGTTGGAATCCCAGAAGGAGCAGGAGGACACCACTTGCCTGAAATACAGTGTCAGAACTATACTTCATATCCACAATTGCTCAGAGTCCTAACTGGAAACACATTTTATTTTTTCCAAAACATTTTTGTAAAAGCCTGCTGAATTTCTGCACACTCATTACGAAATCATCAGGCACTTAATGTTCTTTATGGTTCATCTTCAGTTCACTGTCAGGACAACGTGACTAAATACATTCAGCTAGCAGGAGAGAGCAAAGAAAGAAAATAAAGAACAGGGCAGCAGTATCACGCATGAGAAGAGAGGCTCAGCCACCTAGGTGGCTGGGGTTTGAAGCACAATGCAGCGGAAATGGCCTCCAGTGCCCAAGAAGACAAGATAATTGATGCCTGCCGGCAAAAAGGAACTGAATGCTGCAATCTCAAAAGGAGCTTCCCCTTTCCAGCTCACTGCCAGCAAGACCATCTCAGCTGTCCTGGGACAGGAACAGAGGTAAAACACATGCTCAATAAATAGCAGGGTCAGTGACCTCAGAGTTACTGAAATTCTGGATATTGAATTAAAGCATTTTTTTTTGTATAGCTTTGTTACAAGCCTTGAATCATTCACTGACTGAGAATGTCAGTGGCAACCCAGATAATACGTGCCGGCCTCATCCATGTGATCCGACTCTTTGCACATGCTCGGGGCTCAGGCAGGTCTTATGACTGCCGGCTGTAACAGCTCTAAAATCAAACAGAAAAGCAAGTTGCATAAGCACACGTAGTTTTACATAGCAAGAGCCCAACCCTACTTCATGTTTAAATTTTATGTGAAAATGACAGCAAAAGCCATATAACTTATCACAAAAGACTGTACCCAGAGTATGCACATGCAACCCTCCCCACTTTGGGAAAGAGGTCACACTTCCATGCCTTGCAGAGCACTGAGCCACTTGAAGCAAGGATGAAGACATGGGTTCGGTTTACTGGGGTCAGGTACACCTTATAGGGCCACTAAGAAGTTTAAGAAATAAGAACATAAGAAAATGCCATACCGGGTCAGACCAAGGGTCCATCAAGCCCAGCATCCTGTTTCCAACAGTGGCCAATCCAGGCCACAAGAACCTGGCAAGTACCCAAAAACTAAGTCTATTCCATGTAACCATTGCTAATGGCAGAGGCTATTCTCTAAGTGAACTTAATAGCAGGTAATGGACTTCTCCTCCAAGAACTTATCCAATCCTTTTTTAAACACAGCTATACTAACTGCACCAACCACATCCTCTGGCAACAAATTCCAGAGTTTAATTGTGCGTTGAGTAAAAAAGAACTTTCTCCGATTAGTTTTAAATGTGCCCCATGCTAACTTCATGGAGTGCCCCCTAGTCTTTCTACTATCCGAAAGAGTAAATAACCGATTCACATCTACCCGTTCTAGACCTCTCATGATTTTAAACACCTCTATCATATCCACCCTCAGTCATCTCTTCTCCAAGCTGAAAAGTCCTAACCTCTTTAGTCTTTCCTCATAGGGGAGTTGTTCCATTCCCCTTATCATTTTGGTTGCCCTTCTCTGTACCTTCTCCATCGCAAAATTATATCTTTTTTGAGATGTGGCGACCAGAATTGTACACAGTATTCAAGGTGCGGTCTCACCATGGAGCGATACAGAGGCATTATGACATTTTCCGTTTTATTCACCATTCCCTTTCTAATAATTCCCAACATTCTGTTTGCTTTTTTGACTGCCGCAGCACACTGAACCGACGATTTCAATGTGTTATCCACTATGACACCTAGATCTCTTTCTTGGTTTGTAGCACCTAATATGGAACCCAACATTGTGTAATTATAGCATGGGTCCAACACAGTATTCCAGGTGCGGTCTCACCATGGAGCGATACAGAGGCATTATGACATTTTCCGTTTTATTCACCATTCCCTTTCTAATAATTCCCAACATTCTGTTTGCTTTTTTGACTCCTGCAGCACACTGAACCGACGATTTCAATGTGTTATCTACTATGACACCTTGGGTTGTAGCACCTAATATGTTATTGTCTAATTTCATTTTTATAATGGTTCGGGGGGGGGGGGGGATTATTTCAAGTTTCCCTAATTTTGAAGTTAGTGTGCACTAAATGAAAATGTTACAGATAAGTCAAAAAGTGTCAATTGGGGAGCAGTTAATTAGCTATAGGTATGGTTCTGCATTCTCATTGGCTGTCCCCTTTGTTACTTGTTTGTGCTGTCAAGATTGCAAGGTGGTGTTTGTGGCGGGATGGCCAGTGCCAGGTAACAAGTGTAAACAAACAAGTGAAGTAATAATACTATCGAGCTCTAGTCAAGAAAAGCAAAAGCTTGTAATACAAATGCACATTTTGAATTCGCCAGTCCTTTGTATTTTAAGAATGGGGCCCTGGCATTTTGAGATATGTATACCATATAGTGAGAGGAGCAGTGACTGGGATGTCTGTATGGGGTGAAAGGTGGGTGAGAGACTGGTTGAAGTGGTGACTCATGAGAAAGAGGCAGCCTGGTGTGTGGGGGGCTGACTAGTGAAAGGGAAGTCACTGGAGTGACTGCATGGGGTGGCAGGTGGGAGAGAGTGGTTAAGGTGGTGACTGTGAGAGAATGTCATGGGGTGCTGGGCTGGGTTTAGGGTGCACCACCCCAGGAGCAGTACAAGATTGCAACGCAAGATATGGGTTGATCTTCTGTCTAGCCAGCCCCCCTCTCCCACAATTTGAACCCTTGGGTTCTGGAGGTCAGTAGGTATTTGCAGTGGCAGCCTGAAGCAAGGCTGGATAAGGCAAGGATGGATGAGTCAAGGATGGCACTGTGGCCAGAGACAGGCTGGAGCAAGGTTAGACTGGATACTGGAGCTAGACGCAAAACAGGGACTGGGGCTTAGTACAGTCAGCGACAGAGTGAGGATACTGGGCATGAACTGGGGTAAGGCAAGGCAGAAGCTAGGCAGGAATAGGATACTAGGCTGAACAGGGCAAGACTAGACGTCACAGACAGAACAGGCGTGGACAAGGACTAGGCAAGACAACACAGAACAAGAAACATAGAAGCTTGAAGATAGCAAGGCTGAAGGTCTGAAGGCCACTAGGCTATAGGCTTGAAGGCCTCTAGAGACAGAGAGGCTTGGATAGGCCACAAGGCAGGATGCAAGAATAAAGCAGGCTCAGAGGCCACAAGGTAAGGCAAGGCCTAGAGTAGGCCATAAGGCACCGAGCAAGGAACAAGAAGGCCCAGAGGCCACAAGGCATAAGAACACAAGAAATTGCCATGCTGGGTCAGACCAAGGGTCCATCAAGACCAGCATCCTGTTTCCAACAGAGGCCAAACCAGGCCACAAGAGCCTGGCAAGTACCCAAACTCTATGAATATCCCATGCTACTGATACCAGTTATAGCAGAGGCCATTCCCTAAGTCAACTTGATTAATAGCAGTTAATGGACTTCTCCTCCAAGAACTTATCCAAACCTTTTTTAAATCCAGCTACACTAACTGCATTAACTACATCCTCTGGCAACAAATTCCAGAGCTTAATTGTATGTTGAGTGAAAAAGTATTTTCTCTGATTAGTCTTAAATGTGCTACTTGCTAACTGCATGGAGTGCCCCCTAGTCCTTCTATTATCCGAAAGTGTAAATAATCGATTCACATCTAGTCATTCAAGACCTCTCATGATTTTAAAGACCTCTATCATATCCCCCCTCAGCAGTCTCTTCTCCAAGCTGAACCACCCTAACCTCTTCAGCCTTTACTCATATAAGAACTGTTCCATCCCCTTTATCATTTTGGTCACCCTTCTCTGTACCTTCTCCATCGCAACTATATCTTTTTTGAGATGCGGTGATCAGAATTGTACACAGTATTCAAGGTGGGGTCTCACCATGGACCGAAACAGAGGCATTATGACATTTTCCATTTTATTAACCATTCCTTTCCTAATAATTCCTAACTTTCTGTTTGCTTTTTTGACTGCTGCAGCACCCTGAGCCGACGATTTGAAAGTATTATCCACTATGATGCCTAGATCTTTTTCCTGAGTGGTAGCTCCTAATATGGAACCTAACATCGTGTAACTACAGCAAGAGTTATTTTTCCCTATATGCAACACCTTGCACTTGTCCACATTAAATTTCATTTGCCATTCGGATACCAATCTTCCAGTCTCGCAAGGTCCTCCTGCAATGTATCACAATCTAACTTGTGATTTAACTACTCTGAATAATTTTGTATCATCTGCAAATTTGATAACCTCACTTGTCGTAGTCCTTTCCAGATCATTTATAAATATATTGAAAAGCACCAGTCCAAGTACAGATCCCTGAGGCACTCCACTGTTTACCCTATTCCATTGAGAAAATTGACCATTTAATCCTATTCTCTGTTTCCTATTGTTTAACCAGTTTGTAATCCACGAAAGGACATCGCCTCCTATCCCATGACTTTTTAGTTTTCTTAGACGTGTGATGAGGGCAGAGGAGATGTAGACCCTTTGCCCGAGGGGGAGTTGGTACTACCTGAGGAAGCAAACTCCCACAGGTCCCCACTGTCGGGAGGTGAGGCTGAGCTGAAGCGAGGGCCAACGGAAGCTTCACCACTGGAAGCCTGAGGTCCCCCCAGGTTGAACCCTTGGGGACCCGAGCTGCTTGGACTAAGATGGGCCCTTTGGAAGATGGAAGGTTCATCAAAGTCCAGAACTAGGTCAAAAGCCAGAGAATCGCCAGTCGCCGGTCCGAGGTCCAAAGCCAGAGAATCGCCAATCACCAGTCTGAGGTCCAAAGCCAGAGAATCGCCAATCACCAGTCCGAGGTTTAAATCCAGAGAATCAGTCCAGAAGCTGCAGAGGGAATAATGGATACAGGACTCGGAAAGGCAGGGGCAGGACTCGGAGAGACAGGAACCAGGAACGAGAGCACCAGAGGCACAAAGAACTCACTGAAGCAAGCAGACTCGTTGTCAAGTCAAAGAACAGGAAAAGGAGGCCTCCATAAACTCCCCAAGCTCTGAAGTCATCCAGACAGCTGAAAGTAATTTCGGTGATGTGGGCTCTTTAAGAGACTGCAGGAGGTGAGGCCACACACCTAGGAGGGTGGTGGCTTGCTGGAACCCGGAAGTGCTGGCGTGCCAACCGACGCGGCGCAGAGGAGGCCGAGGGACATGCCAGACGGGAGGAGAGCCTGAGCCCATATTGGGGACGTCTCCCCGCAGCAGCGGAGGTGCTGGCGGCAGTCCCGACACCACGAAGAAGGGTAGGCAGGGCCAGCCACGGGCGGCCGCAGCTAGGAGCGCTAATAAGAAGCCTCTCATGAGGGACTTTGTCAAATGCCTTCTGAAAATCCAAATACACTACATCTACCTGTTTACCTTTATCCACATGTTAATTAACTCCTTCAAAAAAATGAAGCAGATTTGTGAGGCAAGACTTCCCTTGGATAAATCCATGCTGACTGTGTTCCATTAAACCATGTCTTTCTATATGCTCTGTGAGTTTGATCTTTAGAATAGTTTCTACTATTTTTCCCGGCACCGAAGTCAGGCTCACTGGTCTATAGTTTTCCGGATCATCCATGGAACCCTTTTTAAATATTGGGGTTACATTGGCCCCACCCTCCAGTCTTCAGGTACAATGGATGATTTTTTTTTTTATCACAATAATTTTTATTAAACTACCTGGGTTTGCATGATAGATTAGCAGATCAAAAAACAAAAAACTTCATACGTATATGTATACTTAAACCAATTTGATTTTGTAGTTTAAAAAGATGTTGTGACAAGGAGGAAAAAGACCTCAGAACCTCTATGCCCGTTCTAATTAGAACAAAACGGCATTTTCAAGGTTATCTCAATCATAGGTTATGTTATGACTCCCTTGTTTCATTGTAACTGCATTCCTTAGCCTTCTCTTGTTTTAATGTTTAATGTTTTTTACTTCTATTATTATTATTATTATTATTATTACTAAGATCAATGTTATTTTTGCCTATTGTTCCCTATCCACTTGTTAATTGTAAACCGACATGATGCGATATTCATCGCGAATGCCGGTATAGAAAAACTTAAAATAAATAAATAAAATAAATAGGTCTTGAAAACCTCCAACCACCTAATTCTTTAATTTTATTTTTCAAAAAATTATTTTTTTCTTTTTCTATGCTATTTTGTAAAAAATATACATATTCTTGTCAGTTCAACACTCAACATTGGATCCAAAGATCAAAATATTATACCACGGTTCCAATAAAGAATCCCTTGATACACCGATCACTACCGTTTGTTCTCCTTTTTCCTCCTTGTCACAACATCTTTTTAAACTACAAAATCAAATTGGTTTAAGAATACATATACGTGTGAAGTTTTTTTGTTTTTTGATCTGCTCTTACCTTCACATTTACCTGTTTTAATGATAGGTTAGAAATTTTAACTCATAGATTAGAAATTTCATTTTTTAGTTCCTTCAGAACCCTAGGCTGCATACTATCCAGTCCAGGTGATTAGCTACTCTTTAGTTTGTCAATCTGGCCTACTACAACTTCCAGGTTCACAATGATTTGGTTCAGTTCATCTGACTCATCACCCTTGAAAACCATCTCCGGAACTCATATCTCCCCAAATCCTCATTAGTAAACACAGAAGTAAAGAATTCATTTAGTCTTTCTGCAATGGCCTTATCTTCCCTAAGAGCCCCTTTAACCCCTCGGTCATCTAATGGTCCAACCGACTCCCTCACATGTTTCTTGCTTTGGATATATTTTAAAAAGTTTTTATTATGAGTTTTTGCCTCTACGGCCAACTTCATTCTAAATTCTCTCTTCACCTGTTTTATCAATGTTTTACACTTAACTTGACAATGCTTATGCTTTTTCCAGGTTAGAGAGCCAAGGGTGACTCCATGAAGATGAAAAGTTGTACTGGCAAAGCTGGGTTACATAGGGCTGAGACATGGGCATGGTGAGAGCAGCGAAAAGCTTAGCAAGGCTGGTGGTGAGGCTCACTGAAGGCCTCTGCAGTTGAGGAGGAGTTATGGCCGGCAGGATCAGGACATGGAGAGACTGCATGGCAGGTGAATCTATGAAAAAGAAGCAACCTGGTGTGTGAGTGTGGTGGGTGACTGGTGCAAGGGGAAGTGTCTAGGGTGACAGGTGGGATAAAGTCTGGTTGGGGTAGCGGCTGGTGAAAGAGAGGCAACCTTGAGAGGGGAAGTGACTAGGGTGAGGTGGGAGAGACTGGTTGGGGCAGTGACTTGTGTGAGAGAGAGGCAGCCTGGTGTGTGTTTGTGGGGTGGTGGTAACTGATGAGAGGGGGAGTAAATGGAGTAACTGCATAGGATGACAGGTATGAGAGGGAGACTGGTTGGGGTGGGGACAAGTGAGAGAAAGGCAGCCCAGTGTGTGTGTGTGTGTGGGGGGGGGGTGATCTGTCACCCCATACAGTCACTCCAGTCACCCACTGCCTCCCCCACACACACACACCAGGCTCCCTCTCTATCACCAGTAGCCACCCCAACCAGTCTCCCTCCCACCTGTCACCCCAGTTACTCCCCCCTTTCACCAGGCTGCCTCACTCTCTCACCATTCACTATCCCATCCAGTTTCTCCTCACCTGTCATGCCATATAGTCACCTCAGTCACTCACCCTCTCATCAGTTACCCACCCACACATACACCAGGCTGCCTCTGTCTCTCACCAGTCACCACTCCAAGCAGTCTCTTTCCCACCTATCACCTCATATAGCCACCCCAGTCACACTCCCTCTCACCAGTCATCACCCACACACTAGGGAAACTCAAAGTATGCACATCCCAAAATGCAAGGGCCCTTTTCCTAAAATACAAAGGATTGGCGAATTCAAAATATGCATTTGCATTATATGCATTTTGCTTTTGCTGACTAGAACCTGATGCTATTAGTACATCACTTGTTTGATTACACTTATTACCAGGGACTGGCCATCCCCCCAACAATCACCACCTTGCAATTCTAGCAGCACAAACAAGTAACTAAGGAGAGAATCAATGGGAATGCAGAACCATACCTATTAGGGATGTGAATCGTTTTTGAACGATTAAAATTATCGTCAGATAATTTTAAAATCGTTCAAAATCGTTAGAGTGCATGATACAATACAAATGCCCCCGATTTATCATCAGGGGCATTTGTATTGTATCATTAAATAGGGCACGGGAATTATTTGGGGGAGGGTGGGAAAACCGGCACACCAAAACAACCCCTAAACCCACCCCGACCCTTTAAAACCAATTCCTTACCCTCCCCCACCCTCCCGAACCCCCCCAAAATGTTAAGTTACCTAGTGGTCCAGTGGGGGGGGGGGGGTGTCCCGGTGCGATCTCCTGCTCTCGGGCCATCGGCGCCATTTTGGCTGCCACTAATTAAAATGGCGCCGATGGCCCGATAAAAAAAACAAACACCCGACCCTTTAAATCGACCCCCCTTAGCCTCCCCCACCCTCCCGACCCTTTTTTTTTAGGGAGGCCCATACCGCTAAAAAAAAACAACCCACCGACCCCCCCCAAAACCTTTTTAAATTACCTGGTGGTCCAGGGGGGCCTCGGGGGGCCTCGGGGAGAGATCCAGGGGGGCCTCAGGGAAAGATTTCCCGTTCCCAGGCATCAGCTGTTCTAAAAATAAATGGCGCCGATGCCCCTTTGCCCTTACCATGTGATAGGGTATCCGTGCCATTGGCCGGCCCCTGTCACATGGTAGGAGCACTGGATGGCCGGCGCCATCTTTAAAGATGGCGCCGGCCATCTTTACTCATCAGCCCTATAGCCCCCCTGGGCCCCGAGGCCCCCCCCCCCCCCCGAGGCCCCCCTGGACCACCAGGTAATTTTAAAAGGTTTTGGGGGGGGTCGATTTAAAGGGTCGGGTGGGTTGTTTTTTTTTAGCGGCGCGGGCCTCCCTAAAAAAAAAATTAGCGATGTGAATTGGAATCGGAAACGATTCCAATTCACATATCTTAACGATCAGATTTCCCCCCCCCCCCCCCAGCCGAATCTGATCGTTAAGACGATCTGGCACACGATTCACATCTCTAATACCTATAGCTAATTAACTGCTCCCCAATTGATGCTTTTTAATTTATCAGTAACATTTTCAGTTAGTGCACACTAACACAAAATACCAAATTTTCTGAAATTTTGGCATTTTTAATTTTGTTTCGTTGTGTTCTCAAAACAAGATGAAATAGACAATTGCAACAAAATTGTCTATTTTCTTTAAAATGATTGTACATCCCTACCATTTTTAATACGGCAAGTATGCTGTCATAATTATTGGCCAGGGGATCGAAGGATAATTGCTGATAATGGAAGAGTGGGGTGAGGGCTTTTTGTTTTATTTGGAAGATTATTTTGTGATAATGGCTGTAGGGGTGGGAGTTTTTAATGTTATGTTTATGATTTTATGTCTGTGTTATACTGTTCACTATTGAAAAATTTAAATTGTCACCAAGAATCCACTCCCATCTAGGGAGTCTGGGATTAGGTGGTATATCAAGTCAGATAATAAGAATACAAGCACTGAACATATAAGCCTATAAATGATGTGCAGAGCATCTCTTATGTAGTGCAAGAGCAGGCAAAAAAGGAATACAGGGAATACAAGCAAAAGGTTCCTGGGTTTTGAAGGCACTACCCCAAAATTGCAACCCACCGAATTGATTTTACTGAGCAAGTATGATTAATAGCATCTCTTTAGTTACCCAGGAAAACAATACATCTTGTTCTTTTTGTTTAAGAAAGATACAATTTATGGCAGACTGAGAACTACAACAAGGCACTCAAAGGTTGATCCTTTATGTACCCAGTCTGAATAAGTCATAAAAGACACACGCTCGCAACAAGTCTTCCAGGAATATTATATACAAAGCAAAGTATTACTCATTCCAATTCTAACAATTTATTTTTTTTTAAAGCTCATGATGTCCTGTCGAGCCATGCACAAACACTCAAGACAGGCCCTAATAAGACAGGAAAGTAGTTCCGGTTTGAAAGCTATGTGCAGTGAGCCCCACCAACAAAGTCTATAACTTTTAGTCATCATCACAATCGCTGATAAGAACATTAGCGACAAGGGAGAGGCCCTAATGCCACAAGTAAAACTGCCTTACCTAGGCTGTGGTTATCAATATCTGTGCAAGATACACAGTATTTATCACACATTCTATTCAGACACTGCCACTAATCCCAGAAAAATGTCCTTGCCTCTTACTGTTGTGTTTTTATTACTGCCATGATGTGATGATGATGAAATGCAAAACAACATAAAAATATTTTGTAACGCCGCCAAATACAGCAGGTGAAATTGATCCATTCAGGAAGGAACGTAACAGGTGGACTTTGCCTTTCCAGCCCGGATTGGATTTGATTACAGCTAGGGAAGGGGCGTGACTCACAGACTCGGGAAGCTTATTCCAGGCATAGAGTGCAGCAAGACGGACACAGATTTAGAAGTCGGAAGGTGGAGAAAGGCACAGATAAGAGTGACTTGCCCATTTAAAAGATTTCATGAGGAAGGGTCTAGACTGAGAGAGAGAATATAGGTAACAAGGAATTGCAGAGTGAATGCACTGGTAGACGAGTAAGAGTTTTGTTACGGTTTCATCTGCTAAGCAGCCTCGTCATACCTTATGATGCCTCCCCACTAGCAGAGGTCTCCTTGGAACTCCATTCTGTGCTATCCACATCAGCTCCTCACAGCTCCTTAAACTCGGCCTGTGGTGCAGTCTCCTAGCCACCAGGAGTCCTCAGCAAAACATCTCCAGCCTTGCCAAGCTCTTCCTCCTTTCTTGCACCACACCCAAGTCTCAGCCCTACATAACCCTACCTGTTCCCTGCTTCAATGTATTTGCATCAAGGCTTCTTGCCCTGACTCCTTGCAATGCCTTATGGCCATCTGGCCTTATCACTCCTTGCCTTGCCCTGTGGCCTACCTAGGCCTTTTCTAGTTCTGTGGCCTATCTAGGCCTTCCCTGCTTTATGGCCTATCTAGGCCTCCTTAGCCTAGTGTGCCTTCGGGCCTTTATGTTGCTCCTGTCCTGTCCTTGTCCTGTCTTGCCTTCCCTCAAGTTTCAGTCCCAGTCCTTGCCTGCATTCAAGATCCAGTTCCAGTCCTTAAGAGCACTCTGTTCTAGTATCAGCTCCTGCCCTTGCCAGCACTCACAAAGATGTACCGGTGCCGCAGCCAAGCCCTACTGGCCCCCAGATCGCAAGGGCTCAACTTGCGGAAGGCCTGCTCTAGTCCTGACCTGCTGTTTCGTGGCACTCCCCGGACTGTATTCCCTCTGTCCAAGCCAGCCAGCTGCAACAGGTTTGAATTGTATTTGAAAGCAGATGGGAAGCGAGTGTAGCAACTTGAGAAGAGGGGAGGGTCACATGGTCTTCGAGATGTGGCCAAATTTTGAATAGATTGTAGTGGAGACAGATGCTTCAGTGGGAGGCCTCAAAGAGCAAGTTGCACTAGCCTAAGCAGGAGATAATAAGAGAATCGATAAGCATAATGGTAGCATGCTCAGAAAAGAAGGGACAGATTTTAGTGTTGCTATAGAGGAAGAAATGACAGGCTTTAGCTGTGTTTTGGATGTATGTAGAGGACAGAAAGGCATCAATGATGACCCTAATGTTACAACCAGCAGGATGAGAGTGAGCGGAAGGATGAAGGAAAAGAGAAGCAGGTTTTAGGTGGTAAACAAGAAGTTCTGCCTTGGTCATATTAAGTTTAAAGTGGTGACAGTACATAAAATAGAACTTGTAGAGTGAAAAAACAATTCTATATGCAAAAATCTCACTCTGTGCAACAGAACGCTGCATATATTAATTCAAAGGACATACTTTGCATAAAAAAGACCTCAGTGCAGTCACAGTGCCCTTGTTTATGTGGTCTTGTGTGTAGAGAGGCAAAGTTGGGAATCATCAGCATAAAAGTGGTACAGGAAGCTATGGGAGGAAAACAGAGTGCCAATGGAAGACGTGTAGAGAGAAAATAGGGCCCAGGACAGAGCCTAGAGGAACACACCAACCAATCGTGTGGAGGAAGAACCACCAGAGGATAGAGTAAAAGTATGATGGGAGTGGTAAAAAGAAAACTAAGGAAGAGCAGAATTCCAAAATGCAATTGACTACAGTTTATGTCAAGGACGAGAGGGTCATCATTGGTGGTCAGAAGCAATGGTTAGGTCAAGGCTGTGCTCTTTCACGCAGTGGCTAATCTGTTCCTAGTCGAGGAAGTTGAAGCCAGGTCGCTAGTCTTCTTATCTGCCTGAACTAGTACCTCAACAACCCAAATTGTTTGGACAAGCATGAAAGCAGTGCTGCTGATGCTGAATGGTTTCAGAAGATCCCAAGTAAGTTATTGTAGCTCGCCAGGAGCCCAGTGAACAGTTGCACATGGGTTTCAATGATATTGAATATGGTTATTCCCATAAACTTGTATTCTCCTCATAATAAAGGGAGAACTCTACCTTTCACTGTATAAACAACATAGAATCTACGAACCTGGGGTTGAGAAATTAGCTTCTGAAATCCTTGCTATCCCAATCTGTTTTTGCCTGGACTCCGCTCTCCTAAACAAGTATGCGTCTGATTTACCATGCTGTACCCAATTATTTCTTACCCAGATATGTGTGGCCACGAGAGTGGTGATTGCCGAACACTGGAAAGATAGAATGGCACCACCCATTTCCCAAATACTGTGTAAATTAGATTATATATGTACTATGAGCAAACTTACTGCAGAACGGACGGGCTGTTGCAGTTCTGGCCACGAGCACCGCGGCCAGGCCCTTACCTCCGGGCTCCTGGACCTGCTCCCACTTCCAGAGGCCTGGTTTGCGGCCTGTTTGGTGGCATCCCCGCTGGGGCTGCGCCACTGCGAGGTCTCCCATGGACGCCCGGCTCCTAGGTACGTGCCACTTGGGCGCTTTTCTAGGCCGTTTCCCGCCAGTGGTGACTCCGCCCAACTCCTGAAGTCAGACGCCGCGGCCTTGATAAGCCAGCTGTGGTCATCCAGTCTTGGCCTTGCAACGGGTTAGCCTCCCAGTTTCCTGTTGCGCTGTGCCCCGGAGTGACTCGCCTTGCTTCGTCGCTCCATGCCTGCTACAGTACCTGGTTGGTTCCTGCTTGCCTGCTACAGTACTTGCCTGGTTCCTGCTTGCCTGCTTGCCTGCTATAGTACCTGCTTGGTTCCAGTATCCAAATCCTGCTACAGTTCCTGCCTGGTTCCAGTACCCAAATCCTGCTACAGTTCCTGCCTGGTTCCAGTACCCGAGTCTTGCTACAGTTCCTGCCTGGTTCCAGAACCTGAGCCCACTTACAGTATTGCTACTGTCCTAGTCTGGTTCCAGTTACCTGTTCTGATCCACAACCCGCCTAAGTCCCAGCGGCCGGGCCCCTACGGGCTCCTCCCGGGGGGGCTTCGGCTTCTAAGGGTGAAGCCACCTAAGTCCCAGCGGTTGGGCTCCTACGGGCTCCTCCCGGGGAGTACCAGCTTCCAGGGTAAAGAGCATCTACGTCCTGCCTGAACATCTGCGTCCCGGCCTGCTATTCACTAGAGACATTGATCACCTTTCCCAGTCTCCAGCAGGTCGGTCCAAGAGGCCACTATACAGAGACTCCCATAACACGGGCCACCATAAAAGATTTTACAACATTTGGGGCTTGTATTTAACATGGCGTAAATCATATGTTTAACAAACTGACAGGACCCAATAAGTAATTTGTATAAACTATGTTTATTATGTTGACAAAATTGACTTCTAACAGTATGGTTTAGCTTTACCACCTTAGCACGAATGGACAAATATATTATCTTTTCTCTGGAACTAGGTCAACAATTGATACCCATTATCCAGTTACTCTTGTGAATATTGTGTTATTCCATCGAGTAATGTCTGACAGGTGCAGTAGGGGAGGGTGGGGAGGGAGGGATAATGATATACTAAGATGTAACATTGTTTCCTAACGGTTTTGTTTCTTACCTGTTGTACTTTTGTACGGTGTAAACATCAATAAAATGTTAATTTAAAAAAAAAAAAAAAAAAAAAAGAATCTCCGAACCTTTTAGGATCCTGCCAAGCACTTATGATCTGGATTGGCCACTGTGGGATACTGGGCGTGATGGACCTTTGGTCTGTCCCAGTATGGCAAATTTTACATTCTTATCTTATCCCTCCTTATGACCCCCAAAAGAAACGGTTAACAGTGACCTAAAAAATAAATGTTTTCAAAGTTTTCTAAAACAATTCATCATCACTGTTAAATTCTTGTACAATTCACTCTTCTTTTTTACATTGCAAGCAAAAACCCACCTTGATCTCTTAAGCAGATAAATCCCAAACAGCATTTTCAAATTTCTTTGAATCTCAGTTCTAAGTTTACTCTTTTCCAAATATACTATTTTATTGTGCAGGAAATATTCAAGATTTCCAGACAACCAAGGTAACAAATGACAGCAGATAAAGACCAAAATGGTCTATCCAGTCTGTCCAGTTGAGATTCATCCACTCTGGGTAGATGTGGATATGCAACCCAACAACAATCCCTTCTGCCACATGTTTTATTTGTTTTCCTGACCTCTCAACCCATTTCCTACCACTGCCTTCATGTCTGTCTCAAGTGTGCACCAAATCTGTTACAGTGACGGCCTCCTCCATCTCCACTGGTAAGCCATTTCACACCTTGCCATCTTCGACACTGATTCTTGGAAGACCAGTCTTTAAGCCAACATTAATCCCCATAGTTATCAAGATTAGAAAGGATGTTGTTAAAATAAATGAAAATAAAATGTAACATGCATAAAAATCTGGCCTCCCTGTGCTCAGTGAAGTTTGGGTTTTAACCATGGTCCCCTCCATGCAGGTCACCCCAGCCTTGGAAGCCCGATGCTGTTGTACCACCGCTGTTCAGGGTTGTAACCATTGTTCTGTGCATGTTACCCCCAGTGCTTTCTTGGAAACCAAATGCAAAGAGTGGGCTGTTTTGGATTATAACCACCACTCCATGCAGGCCACCTCGATGATGCGTCACCACCCTCAGTGCCACTAGGGATCTTTTGTGCTTACCCCATGCTTTTTTTTATAATTCTATGACTGGTTTTATCTCTTTCTGCAGGAGTCCATTCCATGCATCCAACACTCCTTCTGTGATGTTGCTCCTGAGTCTTCTCTCCTACAACCTTATATCATGACTTCTCACTCTATAGCATTCTTTATGCTGGAAATAGTTTGATTTTTGTCCCCAGTTTACAGCTTTGAGATATTTAAATGTCTGTTATATCCCTCTGCCTCTCTTTTCCTCTAGGGTATACCTTTCAGGTGCCGGTGTCACATGACTTTTTTTTTTTTTTTTTTGCAAACCCTTCACCATTTTGGTCGCCTTTCTCTGGACCACATCCACCCTGTCTATATACTTCTGGAGGAATGGCCTCCCGAATTTAGACTCATTATTTCAGGTGAGGCCCCACTAACTAACTGATTAGAGGCATTATCATCTCTTCTTTTTTTTCTGTTAGTTATGCCTCTCCCTATGCATCTTAGCATCCCTCTGGCTGCTGTGACTACTACCTTATTATTATAATAATCATCATCATCATTTGTATAGCATATAGCACATTATAGACAAGGCTGAACAAAGGCACATACTGGACAGTCCCTACTCCTAGGATCTTACAATTTAGTCAAGACAGACAAACAGAAGACACAGCAAAATAACAAATAGGAGGCTTAGAGATAAGATTTCAGAAGCATGACGTACCACATTGTTTTGCAACTTTGAGATCATCAGATACTATCACCCTAGGTCTCTCTCCTGGTCAGTGAACATCCACTTCATACCCCCAACCTCCCCCCCCCCCCCCCCCCCAATCATGTATTGCTCCCTTGGATTTCTGCACTCCATATGCTTAACTCTGCATTTTGTTTCATTGAATCTTAACTCCAAAGCATTAGACAATTCCTTAGGCTTTCTTAGATAACTTCTTATTTTGTCTACTACCACAGGAGTGTCTCCTCTGTTGCAGATTTTAGTGTCAACTTTTCTTCCAACCCAGAGGTGAACAAACTATGGCCCACAAACTAGAAAAAGATCACAGGGCCTTTTCATCCGGCCCATTCGGTGGTGTTAAGTTTTCAGGCTTACCGGCCTGCCAACAGCTACTGGGCTGTACATGCTGATGTCATCAGCAGTGTTATGTGAGGCCTTGTTTTTTGTATGTAAACGGTTTTTATTAGGAACCAGCAATCAGAAGAATAAAAGCAGTACAAAATGTAACATGTATGACTTGTAAGGAACAAAATGGCAATAAGCAATCCTCAAGGAACAACAAGTCAAAAAGAACAACAACTGGCTCCATATTTTCCAGCAACAACACATAACCCCTCCCTCCCTCCCATAACCCACCCCCGACCAATCACTAGGTAAATCAAACAGTACAAGGTGCATGAGAATCACTGTGCCCGAGGAGAAGTTGATAGACAGCGTGGTGCATATGGTATAGTAGAAGAACCCTGCAGAGGTCAGCACCCCCAGGTCAAGTCGCTAAGGCACCCTGTGCCTCCAGCCATCGTTTATATGGGTCCCAGATTTTCTGGAATAGAGGAACACGATCTTGATGCAGCGCCGTGAGGCGATACAATTGGAAGTAAGAGTGCAGACGTTGCTGAATGGCGGCTAACGAGGGGGCATGCTCCCGCTTCCAGTGAAGCGCAATCTCTGATCTAGTAGCGATGAAAACCTGTAATGCCAGCCGTTGATTGGATTGGCTGACAGCCGTAAGTGGCGCTCCTAGAAGGGCCTGCCAAGGTTCAATGGGGTGGGGCACGGTGATAAGCTGGGCCAGCCACTCGAAGACCCTCTGCCAGCATTGACGAATCGTGGGGCAAGTCCACCATATATGAAAATAAGTACCTGTGGCCGCACACCCTCTCCAACAGGTATCCGGAATGTCAGGAGCAAATTTATGAAGGGCAACTGGCGTGTAATGCCACCGATACAACATTTTGTAGCAATTTTCCTGGAGACCCGTAGACAATGAGCATTTGTGAGCCGCTGTGTAGATCTGTTCCCAGTCTGTATCATCCAGGTTCTTATTAAAGTCCAATTCCCATAAAATCCGGTGTCGCACGCGTTCCAGTTTTCTACCATTAATGAGGGCGTAAATTTTTGAAATCGTGCCCCGGATAGAGGAGGCATTTTTACACATGGTTTCAAAAAGGGTACCTCGGGTCCTGATAGAACCATCCCAGAGCCCCTTATGTAGGAAGTGATACACTTTAGCATACAAAAGAAAGTCAATATTATCCAGGGCATATGTTTGTCGGAGATAATCCGTAGTTACTACAGCATTCTGTATATAAACATGCCCCAACGTGCGGACCCCAGCCTTAAACCAGAGATGACGAGCCTTGGAACCATCCCCTGCAGGCAGAATAGTGTTAGCAAAAAGATGAGTCATCATAGAAAAGCGTTCCCCCCCCCACCAACAAGGTTTGCCAGGTCCTCCAGAGTCTCATAGTGGTTCGCAGGGCATAAGTTTCATAAACAGACCCGCCACTCAGAGATTTGGGCTGCCAGGGTATGGCGGTAATAGGGACTGGCCCCAAGTATGCTTGTTCTAGATGGACCCACTGCGGGATATCTCTGGTTCCATGAAGGGCTACCAGAGCCCGCAACTGAGCTGCCCCATAATACCACACCAGATTCGGCAGTTGTACACCACCCCGGATTTTGGGTTGAAATAACAGAGTCCTGGCAACCCTGGGTGGACGACGGCGCCAGATAAAGTGGCCCAACATCCGCTGCCAGTTCTTAAGCAACTTAGAGGGTAAGAATAGAGGGATGGTAGTAAAAAAATACAGAAACCGTGGGAGAACATTCATTTTAACAATGGCTAGCCTGCCCAACCAGGAGTGGGAAAGGTCGGACCATTTGTCCAAGTCGGCCTGTATAGTGTCAGCGAGAGGTTTATAATTTAAATCGTACAAGGAATCATTATGAGGACCCAGCCGGACCCCCAGGTATTTAAGGGATGACGCGGCCCACTTGAAGGGATAGGCGACCTGCAAAGCAGTAGCCGCAGGAACGGGCAGGGTAAGATTAAGTATTTCTGACTTGTCAAAATTTATTTTCATACCAGAGAGTGCCGAAAAACGGCCCAGCTCAGCCATAACTCCCGGTAGGGAGCGTCCCGGATCAGTGAGGGTAAGCAGGATATCATCCGCGAAGAGGGAGATCTTATACTGTCCACAGCCCTTGGTCACTCCTCGAATAGCTTCGGAACACCGAATGCCATGAGCAAGAGGTTCTAGAAATAGGGCGAACAGGAGTGGGGACAGTGGGCACCCCTGCCTAGTTCCCCTCTGGATCGCAAACGAAGGACCATAACTGCCATTGACCTTGACCCTAGCTAGCGGGTGATCATACATTTTACAAACCCAGGCTAGAAAGGAATCCCCAAAGCCCATTTTATGGAGCACCTGAAAGAGAAACTCCCAGCGCACCAGGTCAAACGCCTTTTCGGCATCCAAAGCTAAGAGGATCGCCGGAAGGCCTTCGCGGTGCACCAGATCTATGATATCCACTATGCGTCGGACGTTGTCCGCAGCTAGACGCCCTGGTATAAATCCCACCTGATCATTATGGACTAGTTCTGGAAGCACCCCATTCAATCGAGCAGCCAAGACCCGGGCCAGGATTTTCAAGTCTAAGTTTATCAAAGATATGGGCCGATAAGAACTACATTTGGTAGGGTCACGACCCGGCTTTGCCAACACTGTGATCCCCGCTGTGTTAGCATCAGGAGTGAACTGGGAGCCCTCCAGAAGAGAGTTGAAAGCCTGAGTGAGTGGGTCGGCTAGCGTATGGGCAAATTTACGGTAGTAGAGCCCTGTATAGCCATCCATCCCCGGGGCCTTGCCAGGCTTCAATTTCTTAATAGCCGCCAAAACTTCGGGCTGGGAGATGGGCTTGTCCAGAAACTGTTGCTGTAAGGGAGTTAAACAAGGTAAATCAATGTTCTCCAGATAAGCGTGCAAGCTATCAGGGGGAATGGCATGGCTTTGTGCATATAAATGCGAATAAAAATCAGTGAACGCTTGGCGAATCTCTGCCGGAGAGGTCACCAGCTGGTCCTGAGCATCACTAATCTTAGCGACTACAGTGCGTGCTTGGGCAGCCCGTAACTGACGAGCTAAATATTTACCCGCCTTATTCCCACCCTCAAAG
The DNA here is from genome assembly GCF_901001135.1 of Rhinatrema bivittatum. Classification (NCBI taxonomy): domain Eukaryota; kingdom Metazoa; phylum Chordata; class Amphibia; order Gymnophiona; family Rhinatrematidae; genus Rhinatrema; species Rhinatrema bivittatum. The sequence goes on from NC_042615.1 coordinate 482,270,741, forward strand.
TATTTCTGTTTCAGAATAGTGAGATGGTGACTAATGGCAGCATCCTCCAGTGACCGCAGTTGGCCACGGATGGCTAGAATTTTCTGGTATAATTTCTCTGATTGAGAACTACTGTGGCGCCGCGTGAGAGTAGCAAGATCTAAAAGTAATTGAGTCCTGCGGGCCTCCCGTTCCTTATTGCAATAGGCCGCCCTGGAAATAAAAACGCCCCTTATGACGGCTTTAGAACATTCCCAGACTGTCAATGGTGACATACCCTCCACCTGGTTGTCCTGAAAAAAATCCCTCAAATGTCGATCCACCGTCGTGACAAAAGAGGGATCTGTAAGGAGGCTATCATTAAGCCGCCACGTGCGGAATCCCATGCCCACATCACCCAAGCTACATATCAGCCACACCGGGGCATGGTCTGACCAGGTGATAGGGTCAATATCGGTCTTCTGAACCCGAGGCTGCATAGTGGATGAGATAAAAACATAATCAATGCGTGTGTATGTAGAATGTGGGCAGGAATAAAAGGAGTAAGATCTAGAGTGTACATGTCTCTCTCTCCAGATATCAACTAAGCACCAAGCATCCATGAATCGACGCCAAGCCTGCCTGGCAGCGGAGTGGGTCAGCCTGCCCGAGCTGGAATCCTTGGCGGGATCCAGAACAAAATTGAAATTGCCACCCACGATCAGATCTCCCTCCCCATGCTGCTGCAATAACGTGTGCAAATGATTTATGAACCGCACTTGATTTGTAGCAGGAAAATAAACATTAAGTAAAGTGTACACATGCTTGTCTTGTTTAATTTTAAGCAATATGTATCTACCATTGGGGTCACACACTACAGAAAGCTGCTCATGAAGGCAGGAGGAGGAAAGCAAAATGCCAACTCCGGCATATTTATTGGCAGGCGTGCTGGCTGCCCAGTGGGCTGTAGGATATTGGGGGAACAGTAATAGACGCTCGTGCTGCCTACGGACATGTGTTTCTTGCACAAAAACTATCCCCGCGTTTTGCCGCTGGATCTCCCGCTTAAACAGGAGACGCTTGCGTGGAGTATTGAGGCCCTTAACATTAAGGGACAGTAGTTTAGTCGCCATGGTCAATGCGCAATGTGGATCGTGCAGCCCTCCCCCACCCCACAGCATGGGGCACCAAAATCAGTGAAACCGCAGCAGGCCATATCCCCCAAGATAAAAAGGCACTGGACCCCTGCCCTGTGGTATCCCCAGTGATCGGTCCCAAACCCCCATAATCCTACGAAGTCCCCAGACTCGCTGCGGGACAACATTCGCCTAGGAGCGCATGGCCGCCCCTCCGTAAGCAGACCCATCCAAGTTCACCTCCCCTCCCCCCCCTCCCCACGGACCCCGCAAGTTAAGCATAGATATATAACATGAAACATAACCCCTTAAATAAGGCACACTAGAACAGAAGGGCTACAGGAGAACTATTAGAGCATCAAAAACAAAAGAACTGTAACCAGTCCCGAACATGATCTGGCCTGATGCTCAGGGGAACTGACCAAAGTCAAAGGAGATATCCCAGCAATCCCGGTGCGGACTGACCGCGCCTCAAGGAAAAAAAAAAAACGATGCGTAAAAGTGTGCATCTATCAGCCCTGGTCCTGTATCAGTGGCCGGCTGTCATCATGTTGTCGCCGGAGCCGCTTGCCTCCCTTGCCAGCACGTTGCCATCGAGGAGCCTGATCACGAAGGGATGCGGCTGCAGGGGCCTTGGCTCCAGAGAAAGAGACCGGAATTTGAGCTTTGGTGAATGCCTCCACAGCCTCCGTGACCGTGGAAATCCTGTAGGAGACCCCCTGGTGTTGAAATAAAAGACCAAAGGGGTAGGTCCACCGGTATCGTATGTCCTTATCCCGCAAGGTGGCAGTGACCTCCCGAAGCTCGTATCGTTTTTTCAGCATAGAGGGCGCCAGATCTTGAAAAATAAGGAGCTGAAGATTCTGCCAGGTTATGGTCTTCATCTGGCGGGACAAGGCATATATGCGCTCCTTCACAGGGAAACTAGTTAGGCAGATTACTATGTCCCGTGGCAGCTGATCTCTGCGGGGCCCTAGGGCCCGATGAGCACGCTCCAGGCTCACAGCAGAGGGTTCGGCCTCCCCGACTGCTTGTTCGTCACCGCCATTTTGTAAGACAAAATTACAAACCTGTATAGCCACCCGCTTGGCATCAGCAAAGTCCGGTGTTTCAGGAATCCCCCGTATTCTGAGGTTATTCCTCCTGCTCCTGTTTTCCAGGTCCTCTATCTTGTCCTGCAAAGTTTTGATGTCGGTGTTTGCTGCCTCCTGGCGCGTGGACAATGCGTTTATTGTGTCTCCTTGGCCGTCAATGCGATTCTCTGCGGCATCTACACGATTACCCAAGGCAGCCAAGTCCTCCCGGACATCCGCCACAGACGCCATAATGTCTGTCTTATACTGTTTTAAATCGCTGCGCAGCTCGATGAACCAACGTCTAGCCTCCTCCCTCGTGAGAAGGAGGGCTGCGTTCGGGGCCTCCGTCGTCTCCTGCTCCGTGGGAAAATCGCTCGGGTCAGGCAGGTCATTTCGCTCTGAACTCCCGTCTGCGGCGCCATCTTGTTCACCCTCCGGGGAGGCCTTCCCATATGAAAATTGTCGGAGGTCCATGGTCTTCCGTTTTGTGGTCATGGCAGGAGCTTCCCCCAAAATCGCCAAGATGTGGGTAGCAAATTACGGCCAAAAGCGCAGGCAAACGAAGCAAAATGCGGGGTTATAATGTCCGTGGGGAGAGGAGCCGAGCTTCTGCACGTCTGCTCACATCGGCGTCAGGCCACGCCCCTCATGTGAGGCCTTGTTGATGATATTGGCAGAGGGCAAGGACAGCCTGGGAGCTACAACATCATTCGTTTCCTGTTGACTTGTTATAGAGCAGGTCCCTTCCCCCCTCCCTTCCATGGCAATTGAGTGGTAGGAGGCAGGAGAGCGACAGCAGCACGCTGGGCTTTCATTCTTTTCTTCTGCCACTTGGGGCCTGATTGCTGTTTTGAACACACAGCTGTATGGTTTTTCCATGTAGATCAATCTCTCTTGTCATCTGTCTGCCTGGGATTTTGACAGGGCAGTTAGAGAAAAGTCAAGTAAGACAGCAGAAATGCTGCATGTGAGTCTGCACTATTTGGCCTGCAGTGCTGTCCCCAGCAGGGATTTACAAGATGAGTATCACAGTTAGACTGGGAAGTGAGAGATCAGATTAGTAGACAGTTTAGGAGTTACAGCACCAATTCTTTGCTGAACCTGTGTTGTTGAGAGCTGTTGTCAGGCCCCTGTAATCTGTGACTGAGGCACTTTTCGCTGCAGCCTATACACAGAGGATAGATGACCACTTCTCGCAGGATTCTTTTGGGTGCATGAATAACCATTTTTATATCCTTTTAGGGAAAGAGGTCTGACCCTGGCCCTTTCATATATCAGTGAGCCATCAGACTGTGCTCCAATGACATCCATCACTACAAATATCTTCACCAGAAGTAAGTCTATGGATTACAGTTAAACCCAAGCTTTTATTGTATCTAATTTTAATCCTTCACTGTACCCCACAGGCAGAAGGGAACATCTCTTTGCACACTCCAGTTAAACATTTTGCTTGCTTCAATATTGCCTATTGCTCTTGGAGGGAATGAGGGCACAGAACTGCTGCTCAGCCCCAAGGGTTAAAGCACAGCAATTATCTTCCGAGAGCCTGGGAAAAATTGTGTGTGCAATCAGCTATTTTTTAAACAATAAAAAAAATGAAAATAATAATCAAATTTGTTTAAATTAGGTGTGGGGGTGGTGTTGTAGGGAGATATCCCATGTTTTACCACTGAAAGCACAATATAAAGTCATAATAGCCAAAGAAGTATACAGACAAATACTGACAGGCCAAGACACTGTCACAGTGAAAGAGACGAGACCTTACCCAGATGAGAACTTTACACTGAAGGATACTTTATTAAGATCTGCCTGCTTGTATGCTCCTGTGTAAATAAAAAAAAAAAAGGGAAGAGGGACAATGCAGCAACTTAAGCTCATTGTTGCGACCGTTGCTGCCCGACGTCTCCACTCCGCCCACCTTACCGCATTGGCAACTCCCTCGAGGGTTGATGGAAGGCTGGCTGCTGCAGCGTCTCTCTGTCGACCTCATCTAGCGTCCCCGGACCGGTCTGACGCTGCAATCTGCCATGTTGACCTGATGCCTAGGGGCACGCGCGCGGTGCGGCCCCGCCTCAAGTACCAGAAGTGGCATGAACCTCAGGGGCATCCCCCTGAGATGATGTCATCCACTTCAGATATTTAAAGGTCTCTGAATTGCTAACAAGTCGAGTTAGCAAAGAATGGCTACTCTGCCTCCTCGGACTTACCAGGGGTACCCGCTCCTCAGGGGCCTTGCGCTCTCTCTTACTTTGTAGGTTGCAGTCTGGAACCGGTACTCGCTCCTCGAGGGCCCTCATTCCCTGACTTCTTCGGAATTCACTTCTGCCTGGAAGTCATCGCTGCCTACTACTTCTGTGAGTTACCATCTCACTCTCAGAGCTTTCCCTGGAACCAGGTTCTCGCTCCTCGAGGGCCTACTCATTCCAGCTCCTGGGCTTCTATGAGACATTGTGTGAGTGACCATGAACTCTGCATACCCTGCCTACTCACTATATTTCAGTTTCTCTACAGCTCAGCCTCCAGGGATCGCTGTTCCAGTATCTGAGGGACTACAGCCAGCCGGGCATTCCAGCTCACTACTGACACCTCTGGTGGTTCAGTATACTGTCTAATAAAAGAACTAGTGTGTGTCTGTCTCCTAACTCTGAGCCTGACCGGTGGTCCCTCTCGAGATCTTCCCCCCGGGGGCGTGGTCATCTGCTACCGGCCCAAGGATCCACCCACAACTCTCCTAAATAATAACACTCATAAGCAGGAGTCATTGACCAGCCAAGGGAGTCCAGATGTCTGAAAGACCCTCAGCCTTGGAAGAAAAGAGGCAGTCTGAGATGAAGAAAACACTAACTCTGGCATACAGCTTGGCATACGTGGTATTATGCACCAAACACGCTTATGGCACTTCTCCATGGGCACAAGACAAGAATACTTAGATTTTGTAGAAAGTATAATTTTTTATTGCGCAATATAAGTATTCTTGGGAGATGCTGGATGTCATTTCTCTGACGAACTGACCAACCAGCATCTTGTCTGTATACACAAACTGATTCTTCTTTTATAGGAAAAATACAATACAGTATTAGGTCAGAAATTTTTAAGTCGTGTGACCACCTGGAATATCATTTACATAGGTTGTCATGTCAAAGGCATGATAAATTATCCCTAAATTACTCTGACCAGTTCTCCAAGTTGGGGCCCATTTACCATCACTCTTTAGATAATCCTTTGTTCTGTTAAAATCTTGCTGCTCGAGAGGTCCAAGATGGCCGACTGGTAAGACGCATGAGAGTGTCTCTCCTTAATATTATCTTTTTTACATGCCTCACTCAGGCCGCAAGAAGAGGGCGAGGGAGTGCCTTGCCCTGGAGACCCCCTCGTTCCAAGCGGTCTTTGGTCCAATGGATGCCCACTTGCATCGGGGAGCAGAGGCTCCGGCTGTGAGCTCACTGGCCGTCGAACGGAGGGAAGAAGAGTCTGGAGACAGTTCTGAGCATTTGATGTCATCATCACTGGAGGATAGACAGCTGCCACTGAATCCCGCGCTGAAATGCGCCGGTCAAATGCAGGAGGAACTGGAGGCACTGGAGCTGAGTGTCGTGTGAGTTCCCTCTCCAGAGCCCGTGTTGACTGGGGGAACTGTTTCAGCGTTGCACCAACTAGAACGCGATGGAGGAGAAGATACATCTGAAGCTGAACTGCAGCCACAGAGAATGGAGACACCGGAGCAAGCTTCTGGAGGACTCGAGACTATTGGACAAATCTCTGAGCTGGTAAGGCCTCAATCTTTTTCGTTAGAAACAATTTGGGAAGCCATTAAATAAACCAACAGAAATATCTCTCTACAAATCCTACAAATTGATAAAAATGTGGAAAAATTGGAAGGCCAAGTGACCAAAATTGAAAAGGAACAAGTTGGGAATCAACAAAAATTCCAAGCCTTGGAGGTTAATGTTGAAAGTGTAAAAAACTTACAACATGAAATGCTAAAAGAGAACCAAATTTTACAACAGAAATATGAAAATCTAGATAACCAAACTAGAGCAAGAAACCTTTTATATATAAATGTTCCCAAGTTGCCAAAAGAGAGCTGGAGGAGATATATGATGGAGATTTTAAAAATCCCAGAAGAAACATTACCTATCACATCAAAAGTTTATTATATACCATCGAAGAAGAGAATACAGGCTGGTAAGGATGATTTTGAAACCTTAGCCCTAAGGGAAACATCAGTATTGGACATATCTGCAGTCCTTGAACAATCAGATGAAATTATAGCTGTTCCAGCGACATTAATTGTAGTATTTTTATTAGAATCTGAGAGAGAGTGGGTTTTCAAAAAGTATTTCTCCCATAGAACACAAACTTTCATTGTTCACAAGGTTCAGATTTTCCCTGATCTCTCGAGGGCAACCCAGAAGCATCATCAATAATTTCTTATTTTGAAACCTCAAGTTTTGCAGCTGGGTTGTTTATTCTTACTAAAATTTCCTTGCAAGTGCTTAATCAAGCACCAAGGCAATTCATTCCTATTTTTTCAACCATCACAACTAATCTCATTTATATCAAGTAGGAAGAATGTTCCTGATTCTCCTCTCTAGTGACTAAATGTTAACTTCAATAGCTGTAACTTTTGTCTATCATAAAGTAAATTGTATCCCAATATACCATGAAAATTGAAAAAAAAAATGCCTTTAAGGTTGAGTTAATTTTGGACCCATTTAGTGGGCTTGAGATGTGCTTAGATGCTTGTGGAATGGTTTATTATTCATTAAAGAAATGTGTTGGTGATTAAGAATTTTTGATATCCTACATTATCATATTTGTTTGATATTGTATTACTAAGAGCGACTTAGCATGTATTTCTGTTCAAGTTTCTAATACTTGAAATTAATGTAAAAATCTGATAAATAAAAAATAAAAAAAAATCTTGCTGCTCAGGGCAATCATTATATATTAGGCTGTGTGCTGTGTTTACAGATGCCCCTGTAATGACATTCTAGACTGAGCTTCTGACCATTGCCTTCTGCTCTTGTGACCCTATAATTAGGCATCACAAATTGTTGCCAGCTTCAACTGCTGTCCTGGTGTCCTTGGAATTCCTCCAGGTCAGGCTCAGTAGGGCATTTAAAGTTCACATAGCCAGAAAGGCTAAGATAGCAGAGGATTCTGGGTCAGTTGCCGTCTCCATGTTGATCTCAAGCTCACGCTCACAAAGCAGTGGCAGCCCCCCCCCCCAAGAAATGGGGATGGGGGGAAAAGACCTGAAATGTGACAAAGACCCTTCACCCACTACCTGATTATGCATGAGCTTATGCATATTTATCAGCTGTAATGTATAAGATGGGGGCAAATAGAGAGAAGGGGACGAAAACAGAAAACCAACCATGAAACCAGAGAAGGAACACCTGAAAGAAAAGGAACCAGAAGAGCAAAAGGGGAGCCCAAACTAGAACAGTACCCCTTGCTATCGAGGAGGGAGAAGACTAGGTGTGGCCAGGAGACCAGGGAGAGGAGACCGGAGAGAGGAGACGCCTGCTCAGGTTTGGAGAGTAACACAGAATCTGAGATGGTGACGACTGAGAGCAAGCCCCAGACAGCTCAATAAGTACCAGAGCCACAAGCAAATCTTATTCCCCTGTCGACTTTCTCCAGTCCTCCAGAACATTTTTGCTTCAGAGGTGAACAGAGGGATATCGCCTGAAGATGGGACCAGGGGTAAGTAAGTTAGCCGTAAGTATTAACATATTAAACAGGCTAAGGTTTATGGCATGTTTGTAACCACCCATGGTTGAGAACTTTCTTAGGGTAAATTGGTGCTTAGTAGCCAGGATGTTAGAGACAGAAATTGTTGTTATTTTCCAAATGCTAAGTCCTGCCAAATCTGATAAATAAAAGTCTATGTCTGTGGAGAACACATAGTCATTTTCCTGACTTAGGACCATGAAGTAAGGTGGGAGGGCAACTGGAAGTGTTCTGTAGCAGACATGTCCCTGCACCCCTAAACTTGCTTACAGTATCCTCAGGAAAGCTATCATGAACCTACTGTGGGAAGCTGTTTGGTGGCAGTGGGGATGCCTCACAGTTTCTTATGGGGAGGGGTGGGGTCCTTTTCTTCTGCGCCACAGCCTGAGATTGAAAGCGGCTCATGGCAGAGGCAAAGACGAAGGAATCAGGCTATCTGAGGTCCTGGCAGAGGAAGCAAGGGTGTTCAGCTCCACTTCAGCTGCAGGGAGAATAGCCAAAAGCTGCTGAGGCATGACCAGGGGAGGTTGAGGACGATATCAGCAGTTGCCACAAACCCGGAAATGAGCACCAGGTCACTGTGCTGCTTGATCCACTGCCTTGGGACCCAGAAATGATGGAGGAAAGAGACCTGGGAAGCAATGGGGAGTACTTGGGAAAGTTCCCACCATTGCATTACAGATCGCTGAGATTCGCGGTGGTCCAGGAGACACTGGGCCGGGTGAGAAGTATGGAGTATCTCCTAAATCAGCCCTGAGCTGAAACCAAGCCTGGGGGGAGAGGTTCCAGGGTTAAGGGGAATTATTTTAAGGGGACATATTTTCTGGCATGAGAGCACTGTGAGGAGCTGGAGCTGGTAGGCTTGAGCCCCCAAGATGGTGACAATTAGGGAGTTTGTCATTGGAAGCTAAGGGAAGAGGAGCTCAATATTGTAGCTGCTTCTCCCCATTACAAAAAAATGTGTTTGTAAAAGTATAAGTGGAATGATTTAAAGTAGTCTGGTGAAGACTGAGGGGGTATGATGTGCGATGGGGGGGAGCAGGTATTGAGAGCTGTCCAAGGTCCTGAAGTTTAAATTAAAAGTTTGAGTACAGGTGAGAGAGCGTTTTCATTCTAAAATTTGGCACTGTGAGAAAAATAAAATCAAATGGGGATTTCTTTATTTCATTAACTCCTTTAGGAAAAAGGTAAGAAAACAAGAATTATAAAAAAAAATAAATTAAATGTGAGTAGAAATGCAGGAAATAATTTTAAATCTGCTCTTAATCAGAAAAGTGAATGAAAAATGTTTGAGAAAAATAATTTTACAAACCTGGAAACAATGAGATATAATTATATGGTTATAAAGTGAGTTTTAAAATAAAACTGACCAATAGTGTAATGTTCACTGTCTCATTGGGCTGACAGCAATCTTGACTAATAGACTGTAAAGTGAGAGTTTATCTCCTGAGAGGTGTGGGAGCCATGGAACTTAAAACTCAAAGCAGAAAGAACTGTCTAAATAAACTAGGATGCAACAAAGTTCAGTATTTAAGGAGAAATTTAGTCTTAACCTGATCATTTCCTTTTCCCTGAAGCCTGCTATACCAATGCAGATATGTGGGTTATCTCCTGCTACTAGCAAATGGAGACAGAGAACATATTTTTCCATCACATCATCACTGGTAGTTACCATGGTGCAGCTCCAGCAAAAAGCTAGTATTCTTATGTCAAAGCCATGGAAGAAAAAACTAACAGATGTTTGTGTAAAGGTTGCCTTTATACTGACCAGCATTTTTATTTTTATTACCAATACCTATTGGGTTTGTTATTACTGGAAATTGCCTTGGTGGCTTTGGCTGATTTGAGCAGCATAAACATTTTTGTAATAAATAAATAAAATGAAACCCCTCTATAATAGCAGACAGCAGTCACTGGAAACTTCAGAGAAATTAGGGATCAAACTTGAATGCATCCCTCTCTGAACGATGTCTAAAATATTGGACATATCTGATTGTTGCAGCGATACAGACCACTCCTTACAGCATACTTCAAACAAAATAAGCAAGTGAAATGGCATTCTTATGGGCTTTCTACAGAGTAAATGTTACTGAGAAGTAGCATTCTTTCTTATGCAATCGAGGCTTTTCAAGAACCAAGCCATAAGATAAATGGAGCAGGAATCTCGATGAAAATTGGACCCCAATTTAGGAGACCTTGATCTCCTAGGCATTATATTGGAGAATCAACCTGTAGTCTGACAAGATCTATATGCCAAGCGTAGTTTGGCAAATCCAGAGCCATTAGAATGGCCTGCAAAATTGTTTCACTATCTTTCTCAAGATTTCCACTCTTAGAAGTCAGGGAGGAAACACAACACAATAGCTGTCCCTCCGACCATAGCTGGACTAGAATGTCTGTTCCTTTGAAGTCATACTTCCAATAATAACTGAAGAACCAGAGGGTCTTGGCATTCTTGTGAGTTGACTGGGACAAGGTGTGGCACTTCCCATTGATCCACTATTTTCTAAAAAGTCTCCTGGCTAAGCTCCCACTATCTGGGAAACAATACATCTCTGAAAAAGAGAGACAGACTGCATGCTTTCCAGTCCCACAATATAAGTTGTGGAAATTGCAGAAGATTCTGCTCTGCCCATTAAAAAATATAAGGCTCATTTCCTTGGAGACCCCTCCACTCCAGGTGTCTATCTGTTCACATAACCTACTGCCCTGGCATTGTCAGAGAGAACCCAGACTGCCATTTTCTTCACAAAAGACAGAAGGAAGGAGGACATGCAGCAAAACCAATCTGAAGGCCCTGATTTCCAGCTTGTTGATGAACCATGAGCCCTCCTGTGGCCTCGGTTCAGCTCCTCAACCCAACAATCTTACATCTGTTTAGAGGAGCACCCACTGAGGAGGTTCTAGACCAGGGGTGAGTAAACCACAGCCTGTGGGCCAAACTCCACCCAATGACAGCTTTTTTCCTGCCCTCCTCCTACACAATTTGCCCCATTATCTCCGGCCTACTGGCACCTTCAAACAATGTCATCAACAATGGCCTGACATCACGGACCTTTGTTGATGACATCAATCTGGGTGTTGGCGGCTGGCAGTGACATCCCCCTCAGAGGCATAGCAGCATAAGAAGAGCAGCATAGCCCCACCAGAATCAGGAGTGTACCTGGTGGGGCAGGAAGAGGAGAAGCATCGCACTCTGCCAGAATCGGCAGTGTGGTCAACAGGACAGGAAGTGGAGGAGCATTGTGGCCCTGCTGGAATCATCTGTGTGGCCGGTGGGGCCTTCAAAGAGAAGCATCATGGCCCTGGCAGAATTGGCAGCTTGGCTGGTAGGGCCTTAGGTTAGGACGAGCGGCATGGAATGGCCCTCTCTCATCAAGGCCACATTTGGTTGGCCCCATGGGCTGCAGACAGACACTGCTGCTGGAGGGGGAGAAAGGTTAGTGAGAGAAGAAGTATGGGTGAGAGAAAGTGTGTATCTGTGGGTGGGTGAGAAAGAGCATTCGTGTATGTTGTTGGGTAAAAGAGAGCATTGTGTGTGTGTGTGTGTGTGTGTGTATGTGGATGAGAGAGAGCTTGTGTGTATGGATGGATGAAAAACAGCACGTGTATATATGGGCAACAACCCCTCTTCCTTTCTGCCTGCTAATGCATAACAGTCTCAGGGTATCTGGAAATCAAAAGTTCCCAGGTTTGGAGAGCAGGGAATTTTTAAAAAATCCTTACTAGTTTAAATTTTTGTTTATTATTTGATGTGTCTATTTTGAAATATTTTATGGGTGTGTAAGGAACCTCTGGTTTTCCTTACTAAAAGGAGTGTACTAACTTGCTAGGGAGGTCCATAGCAGAATTAGTAAGTAGAAGTGTGGATTTTACTCCCCACTACGGGAGCTGCAGATGGTGTGTTCTAGTTGTTTATCATTCTCAAGCACCAATAATCCTTGTGGATTTTAGTTTGGATTTTGTTGAAGCAGAAGCTCTCTGCTCCTGTCTGTTAATTTCTGCAATTTAATGAAGAGAGAAGCAAGTGGGTGTTTTTCCTTGAAGCCAGCTGGACAGACTGACTTATTTGTGTTATATTTGCCAGTCATGGGATCCACCCATGACCAGCATTACTCATACCCAACACTGCCGGCTGCACTGCACGGCCTATGCACTGCTGATGTTGACCACTGCCATGAGCAGCTGGGAATGCCACATACTGCTCTCAGTTTGGCTTCAACTAGGTGCATGAGCACCCATCAATGGCCTCTTAAAGGGCCCATGGCAGGAAAAGCCCTGTGACGTCCTCTGATGACATCACTGGATATCCCTACTTAAACAGGCCCAGAATGGCCCTACAAGGCCTCAGCAACAGGCCTCCTACTGCTAGTAGTGCATGTTGTTCCTGCGTTCCTGATTCCCTGTGTTCCTGTGCCATGCCTTGTCCAGCCTTGTATCATCCTGCCTTGCCCTGTCCAGCCTGTCTCATCCAGCCTTGTCCCTTTCTCTTTGGCTTGTCCAGTACCTTCATGTGCCTGATCTCCTGGTATTGACCTCTTGCTTGGACTTGACCATGTTTTGCATGACATCCGATTCTGACCCTTGCTTTGGACCTGATCATGTTTGCCCACTGCCTGCCCTGACTTATGGCCTGTTTCCGTATCTCCAGCTTGCTCTTGGACTCTCATTCTCTCCTCTGCCCTATGGACCCACCTAAGTCCTGCCAGCCGCCAGAACCCAAAGGCTCAACCTGTGGTGGAGGCAACTGGTATAGGTGAAGCTCCAGACTTTCCCACTACAGGGAACAATCAACAGCTGCCGGTGTCAGACTCATAGGTTCGCCTACAAGGCTGTGTCAACTTCACCACAGCACAAAGGGCTCACTTCCATGCCAATCATTACAATTTTAATCAGATTTTGAGATTTTTCCTTGTGAGACCCTTGATACCCCTTCACGGAGGATTGGGGTGTCCCTGTGTAAGAATAGATCAAGGGGTAGGGTAGTGACAGTGTGCTATCACTCCTTCAGGGAACAGACCTGTTGGTGACCTGATGCAGAGAGTTTCCACCTTCAGTTTTCTTTTCTATCAGTAATTATCTCCTTATTTTGGGGGCAAGGAAGTTTTTCCATTCCATCTTGTCTCGTATTTATTTTTCCCCATTTTTTGAGTCAAAGACTATTGTTTTTCCACCAGGAAATGAGTGCCCTTGATACCCAGGAATCAGTTTCCTATTCTATTGGGAAAAGGCCTCTTTCACCCAGGAAGAACCTGAGGAGCAAAGAATTGTTCATCTTAGAGGTGGAGTCTTGTCCCTTTTTACAGGGAAGAAGCTGAAGGTATTAAGAACAGTGTTTGTTGCTGACTCAGGTATGTTTGCACTTGAGAGGAAAATGTCCATCTGGTACTTCATAAAGATATCTAAAGTAATTAAGAAGATTTCAGGAAAAGTATGAGAATTGGAACTTACGTTCTGACAAATTATTGGAATTTTATTCTAACCATTCCATGATGGGGAGAAGCTGGGATTCAAATTGGGAAGTGAAAGGAGGAATCTGAGTAATCTAAGTCACTTGAGTAACTGGGAAGAGACAGAGGTTAAGCGTTAAGAAGTGTGCTTCCGAAGGAATTGAGAGACTTTGCTCAAAGAGTGAGGTCACAAGTTTATTAATCTTTCTGCTGCCCTATTATTTATTATATTTATTTGAAAAATGAACTGAGAACTGTAAATTTTCTTCAGTCATCAAAATAAACTATCAGTAAAGAAGTTGGAAACCACATTGTTTCTCAGGGTGCTTTTTGGTGATTATTTTTAGTGCTGGTTACAGGGACAGCAAGGGGCTTGTACTGGGACTAATGGAAAAGGGCCTTGGAACTACTGTTCCCCCTCACCGGGTGTAATTGCTGTCCATGCAGAGATTAAGAGAACTGTGTGCAGAAAGGATCCATCTCTCTTCCTATGTGCCCCTGGGTGCAGTTTAAAGGATTGAAGGTGTTTGGAACATTTTTCTATTAGTTTTTAACTATTTGATGTAATTGTATTTGTTAACTTTTGAATTGTTCTTTTTCTTGGTACGGTTGCTTCTTTGGTCCTCTCACTTGCCACTGTAAACCTCCGTCCCGTCCCCCAAACCACTCACAGATTGTAAGCCCCCCCTCCCCCCGATTCCAGTAAGTTCCAGTAATGTGGCCCTGTTTAAAAACAGTTTGGCCACCCCTGTTCTAGACTCATTCTCCTCAGCAAGTTCATTTGTGTTGACCCCCCCTCCCCCCCCCCCCCCACCTCAAGAGAAGTTTTGCTTCCTCAACCCTGGGAGAAGAAGACAAAATTTGTAGTCCCGAGATTCAGGGGACCAGCAAAACCGATGGAAAAACTTCAGAGGACACATATGGGTCCTGGCCCACTGAAGCAAATCTAAGGAGGCTGCCATGAAGATAATGATAATTCTAAGCTCTGGCAGCCCACTGAGCAAGAAATTGCTCTACCTGACTCACAACTGGAGTCAGATAGGATTGGCCTGCTTTGCATTGAGAGAGATCCCAAGTATTCTGGAGACTGAGAAGAAACAGCTTGCTCTTGGCAAAGTTGATTATCCATCCCAAGCCTTCTAAACTTGCACAGCTCTGTTGGATACCATAAGGGACTTCCTGGTGGGATGTGGTCCTTGTGAGAGAGTATATAGAAAACTCCCTCAGACTACCTTAAAGGACGGGCACAGCTGCCTCACCCAGTTCTCCTTAAAATCCAAACCCACAAGGAATCCTGGGTGAAGGGAGGAGCATCTCACCAGAATTTAAGAACTCAGAGCCTGGAAGGCTTGAAGAGGCCCCAAGGAGCAGGCAGAGACCTACCCTTCACTAAGACCTGCTACGTTTAAGGACTGTGTGTTACCTGAAGTTAAGGTGAGCTGCATGGCTTATTTGATTTTGGTTTTCTTACTGCAAATAAACTTCATGTCAGGAGCAGAGCAGAACCACAGGGCAGAACTGGATTTGTCTTCTGCTTAGCCAGGCCCCTCCTCTGCAGGTTGAGCCCTTGGGTTCTGGGGGCCAGTAAAACTTGGGTATGCCAGTTGAACATCATGGTGAAAGCTGGGCTGGTTTTCTGTCTAGTCAACCCCCTTCCCTGCAGGTTAAGCCCTCGGGTGCATAAGCTAGTCAAGGCAGGGCAGACACAGGCTAGATGTTGTGGGCAGAGACAGACTGGAAGAAGAGGTCTGGGTGTAGGTACAGACAGGGAGCCAAGGACTGGAGACTGGAATGGGCAAGAACTGATTAAAGGATGCTAGAACAGGCAAGGGACTGGATACGGGATATTGGGACAAGCTGAGGACTGGATACTGGATATTGGAACAGGCTGAGGACTGGATACTGAGCAGGGACTGGGCTGGATACAGATAAAGGTTTGAGCAAGACAAAGCAGAGAAAGGATACTGGGGACTGGATGGGCAAACCACGACAAGACCAAACAAGGACAGGACTAAACAAGTCAGACTAGGGCAGGACTGAGACAAGAAAGACAAGGTTAGGAACAGACAAGGACAACACAGAAGCCCAAAAGCATCAAGTCTGGAGGCTCAAAAGTCACTAAGCAAGATAAGGACTGAGTGGGCCACAGAGCAAGGCCTAGGGTAATGTCAGGCCCAAAATCCACAAGGTAAGAATAGGCCTACAGAAGGCCTCAGAGCTAGAGCAGGGAAAGACCGAGATAGGCTGCAAGGCAGGGTGAGGCCAGAATAGGTCACAGAGCAAGGTATTAGGAGCAAGAAGGCTTGTGGGCCTCAAGGCAAAAAGCAAGGAGCCAGAAGGTCCAGAGGCCACAAGACATAGAACAAAGTAGAAAGCCAGGTCAGAGAGCCAAAAGTGACTCCATGAAATGGTGTCTAGTTTCTGGCAAAGCAGGGTTAAATGGGGCTGGAGATTGAGTGTGGTGCAGGCAGCCAAGCAGAGCTTGGCAAGGCTGGAAATGAAGCTTGCTGAGGACCCTTGGTGGAGAGGAGGCTGCACACAGGATGAGTGAGGCAACATAGTAGGCTGATCATGAAATGAGGCTGTGCAGCAGACAAATAGTAACACTGCACCTAAGGAATAGCCAGAATCTGCCTCCTTATTTCCCTTGGCTGTTTTCCTAAGCCACAGCTGGCCATGTTACCACAGTCCTGTTAAGTAATCATCAAGATATGGACAAACCATAATCTATTCCTCTTGTAAGAAAGCAGCCACCATTGCCATTATTTGGGAAAGGTTTTGGGAGGTGTGGTGAGATCAAAATGGGAGTGCCTTGTACTGAAAGTACTTTTTCAGGATGCAAACAAAAAAAAATGGAGGAACCTATAATGATCTTCCCAGATGGAACATGGAAGTAAAACACAGAAACATTCAGAGAAGAAAGAATCTCGCCCTGCCGCACAATCACTAATACGGGAACTGTGAAGGCTGCTGTTTACCCCTTTCAAATCAAGGATGGATCTGTAGGAACCGTCCTTCTTTAGGAACACAAAATAGAGTACCAATTATGCTCCTGCGCGTCACATAGAACTGGAATCAAGGCTTGCAAATACAGAAGCTACTCGAGAATAGCAAGAACACCCACCCTCCTGGCAGGTGAAACATATAGAGATACCATATAGGTGTTGAGAACTGAAGTGGCAAGAACTAGGGTGCAACCATGAAGATATGTGAGACCACTGGTAACACTGCTGAAGGTGAATGCCTGCAAGCACCCCAAGGGAACCAATGACATTCATTGGGTGGAACAGCTGGACACAGTGGAACCAGATGATTCACCTCTTGGCCTTATGGCTGCTAGAAAAGACTTATTTCTTCTTCCGAAACTGAACTATTAGGAAGTCAACCATTTACCTGACATTTTGCTCCCCCTAGGTTCTTTTCAAGAAAGTTTTGCTCCCCCTAGGTTCTTTTCAAGAAAGTTTCCCACTTGAAAATAAGCTTGCTTAGACAGGCTTTGGAGGAAGCATTAGCCACCCAGTGTCGTAGCCACAACAGCCTTCACATTGCAACTGACGAGGCTACAGAACTATAAGAGACACAAATGTGGTCATATAAGGTGCCAATACACTATAAAAAAAGATCAAATAGACATCTAAGAAAAAATATTAACAAGAGTAAAAAAAAAAGTCAAACCTAACAAATTACAAAAAATTTTAAATATAGCTCATATAAAATATAAATCAAACATTTAAAAAAATACAGATATATCAATGCATTTAAACGTGCTCCCAAATACTTCACAAAAATATTTCAAATGTATAAAATAGACAATAAGAAACATATACAGAAGACAATAACAAAGACAACTACAGACACACAACACGACAAACTCACATAAAAAACTAAAAACAAACAGTCTCATAAACTATCCCACATCTTTGTAGGAAAATGATAGCAAAAAAGATCTTGTTACTCCAAAAACATTATAATGACACAAATATCAAATGTCCGCTTCAAAAACAGGAGCGACCACTGTAGACCAACATGTTTCACTATCAGTTGCTTCAGGGAATTCACCGCTATTATTATCAGCAGAGTCACTTCATCACACAAATTTATAGGTTAAATCCACCGCAGACTTCACAGGTCATTGCCTGCCATTGTAGGAAGCAATCTTCAACCCTTCAATGAAGGGCAGTATATATCTTCAGGGACATTACACTCCAGAGGGAATCACATTGTACTGTACTTCATCCTCATTTCAAGGGATCCCTCCTGTACCATCTCTAATCCAAGTAAAAAACAATGATCATTAAAGACGCCAACAAGCTTTTTATGTATGTTTGTTGAGTTGCTTGTCTGTAGTTGTCTTTGTTATTGTCTTTTGTGATAGGCCCTTCTGTATATGTTTCTTATTGTCTATTTTATATATTTGAAAGATTTTTTATGAAGTATTTGCTTAGTAAGAGCAATAATTGCCTTCCAAGTTGTGCATTTCTTTTTTAAATCATTTTTTATTTTAAAGGCATAATATAACAAGACTCACAGGAATGCATATAATGTAAACAGAAGAAACAGCCAGACCAGCGTAATGACAGAATGACATAAGTAAAGCCAAGATGAGATAAATGGGTAGAGGCAGTCTGCCCCAACCTAAGAGAAATTAATGATCAGTAACCCTTTACAAGTACAGTCCCCGGATTTGTTCATATCTTTCCATGTTCTCCCAGAGCATTGTAAATGATCTTTCCTATAGATGCAATTTCCACTAACATGGTCTTCAATGTTCTAATTATGGTGTAGATTTCCAATAAAATGCAAAGGTTAACCTGGCATAATGTAGCAAATGAGAAACAAGTGTCCATACATATACTCCTCCCTTCTATTAAACATAATTGGGAAGAAAAATCCAGTCTGCCCTATAATTACTTGAATATCACTATGCATAACAGTCCATAACGCAGTCACCAAGCTGCAGTGCAGTCCCACCACATGTGACATTAAGATGCTTCCTTCCCACAAACTCCCCAGCAGAGAGGATTGGAGGTACTAAATTTGACAAAGTTTAAGGGATACTTGTATGTATGGTGTAGTAACTTATACATTAATTCTCTATTTTTATTACAGATGGAAATTTGTAATAAAAATAGAGATGCCAAATTGCATGCCAGTCATCAGAGTCCAAATGCAAGAAAAGATTCATGTTCCATCTATTTAACAAAGTGTTTCTAGTGTTGTTGTGTATTATCACATCCCTTAAATAACAAAGATGAGAAATAAATGTCCTTGAACCTCTTTGTGTGAGTATATTTTCAAGACCATCTTTTTTCCTCAACATATCTATCCCACCCCTAAGTTTATAAACAGCTCTATGTAACTGCAGATAAAGAAAATTAGTATGAATGGGTATGCCAAATTCTGCTACCAAGTCTTCAAATGACTTGAAAGCATTTCCCTTCCAAACCATGAAAATTCAGACCCACTGCAATGCCCTCTACCTATGTGACTCTAAAGAAAAGGTAACTTGAGATAGAGAGGGATTATATGACAGATAAGAAAGAGGAGAGAAAACCTGTTAACAGCATACCATACCTTCAAGGTATGAGATAATATCAGACTATTCCTATGAATTTTTGCAATACTGGGTAATTTAGGAAGATAGTCCAGCAATGCAACTGAATGATATATCCCTGTGACTGGACTTCCTCTAGGTCTAGCCAGGGAAACAATGAAGCATCATGTATTATCCATCCCCTAATTCCCAACATTCTAGCAGAAAGATAATTAAAATACAAACTGGGAACATCCAGACCAGCACAATCAAGTGACTGTTGCAAAGTAGAAAATGTAATACTAGGTAGTCTACCTCTAACGGGCACAGTACAAGACAGATGCATCAATAAATATAATAAATGAGATAATACCATTGTCACAGAGTGGGGAATCAGCTGTATCGGGGATTTCCCCAGCAGTAGCAGGGCCAGACTTGGGCAAAGCTGGACAGGATCTTCTGCCTAATTAGTACCTTTCCCTTGGGTTGATCCAGTAGCTTCTGATGGCTGGCAGGGCTTTCCAGGAGTAGTACATAGCAGGCTGGGGTCTCGGCAGGCAGAGTTAGGAAGGCAGAGTCAAAGCAGGAGGTCAGGGCAGGCAGCAGACAAGTGAAGCCACAGTCCGATGCTGCAACAAGATCAGTCCTAGGAATGTTGCAGGTAAAGCAAGGCAAGCAGCACAAGGGAATCAGGCAGGAACTATAGGATTGTGTATGTGGCTTTGTAACCCACCCCAAACATTCTGGAGGGCATGGGATATAAATAATTTTAAATAAATACTTAAGGGTTGGGACAGGAGGCAAGGCATGGGACTGGAAACAGGGACTGGAACTGGAAGCAAAGCAGACAAAGTAGAAAAGGGCTAGAAGCAAAGGCCCACAAGGAGGACCGGGCAGGACAAGACAAGGCCAGATAGGGCAAGACAAGACTGGGACTGAACAGGACCATGAATGTACAGGCTAATAGGAAACTAACACAAGGTATATATCAAACAAGACAAGGAAGAAACGGACAAGGAAGCCTTAGCAGGTCACAAAGCAAGACAGGAAGGCCAAGGAGGCCACAGGACATGGTGCAACAAGAAATCCACAGGGGCCATGCAGAAGCAAAGTAAGGTAAGATGGGCCAATGCAAAGAGCCGATGTGACTCGATAAAGAGGCACCAAGTGGTGGGAGAGGTAGGGCTAAATAGGGCTGGCCTTGCTGAGTCATGGAACCATCAAGGAGGTGGCTAGAGCAAAAGAAAGCATGGCTCTCTAAGGACCTCTGCTGGCGGGGAGCTGCCTAGCAACCAAGATCAAAACAACTATCATTTTGACCATATAACATCTTCCAAGAAAAGACAAAGGGAGACATTTCCATCTGGTAAGTCAGATTTTAATTTATCAACTCCGGATAATTCATTGCATAAAAATCCATAACCTCAGCTGAAACCTGCAGTCCCAAATATTTAAACCCAAAGGTTGTAACAGCAAAATTTTGTAAATGGCCAGGAATGTCATGTTTAGGGCTTATTACCATAACTATAAACTTAGAATAATTGACTTGTATCCTGAGATGATGTTATAGTCCTTCAGTAAACTTAGTAGAACTGGAGCTGACTTATTTTATTGAATAAGAAATAAGAGAGCAACCTTAGCATACTAAGCAATCTTCTCTTTATTGTTATCAAACTGAAACCCAACCATACATTCCAGTTCTATAATTTTCTGCGCCAGGGAGTCCAATGCCAAGTTAAACAATAGTGATGAAAGAGGGCATCCCTGCCTAGACCTTGTTGTATAGGAAAAAAATCAAACATCCTCCCGTTAACCACCACTCTAGCCCTTGGATTGGAATACAAAAAACAGATCAAGGCTATGAATTCATTTGGAAGATCCAAGCATTTTAACACTGAACATATTAATTCCAGGATCTAAAAATAGAATAAGACCTGGAACCCTGTGTTTTTTGGCAAGATGAATAATGTTAAACAAGTGTCTGGTGCAATTAACAAAGATCCTGCCTTTAATGAAGCTAGTTTGATCTTTATCCACCAATACTGCATTGAGAAGCTGTAAACTATTAGGATTTGTAAGTATATGGGCCCTTTGGCCAAGGTGAGAGATGGTACCGCCCAGGGGAGGAACCCCACTGAGCCTCACCATCGAGATGCAGAGTCTTGGCTGTGGGATGATATACAGCAGAGGTAGAGAAGGAGAAAGAGAGGGCAGCCCCAGGAGACGGGTCACGGAGCGACAGCACAAGTGCTGATGTCAGACTCAGCTCGGATGACTGGAGTCAGGCAATAGATATGGCACTACCCGAGGAGCGGGGTGCCGAGAGATGGATACAGTCACTGAAGTCAGACTGGGTCCGTAGAGATGGTACACAAGAGGGTTCCTCAGTGGAAGATCACGGTAGTGTTCTGCAGAGCGGGGTACACCGGTGAGGTTCCTCTAGCGATAACACGGCATGAGTCAACAGAGCAGGAAAGCCCCGGAAATGGTTCCTCTAATGATATCACGGCAATGGTCTGCAGAGCGGGGTAGACCGGTGAGGATTCCCACATAGATATCACAACAGGGGTCCACAGCGTAGGTACTCACAGCGACTGAAGAAGTAGTAGTAGTTCCGTAGAAAGCCTCGGGAAGCGAGGCAGGCAGGAGTCCAGGTGAAAGGCCCTCCGAGGAGCGGATAGCCAAGAGACGAGGAGAGCCCCCGAGGAGCGGGTACCCGATAGTCACACACCACGGAAACAGGAACTGGAATAACGCTGAAGTGAGAGTAGGTAGATACAGCAAAGTGAACTCGTTGCCAAGTCGCCGGTTGTCTGGGCTGGTGAGTTTAAATATCGAAGCTGAGTGATGTCATCTAATGGAGACACTCCCGAGGTTCCCACCATGATGTGGTTAAAACAGGTCGGGGAGCGTGCATGCGTGCCTAGGGAACCCCGAGGGTAAGATGGCGGTCGGCAGCATCCATGCTGCTCAGGTAGGCTTGGGAACGGAGGCTGGAAGGCCGGTGGTAGCTGGCGGAGGCTGCGAGTTCGCCCAACGGAGCCAAAGAAGTAAAAAGAGAGGTGAGCAGCAGTGGTCGCAGCTGTCTGCGGCCGCGGAGCGTAACATAAACGTAGCTAGAGGACTTTGGACAGTATCTTAAAACCTGTATTAATGAGAGAAATTATTCTGTAAGAACAATCCAACAGATCTTTCCCTTTTTAATAGATCAGTGTAATCAGAGCATCCAACAGAGTACCCAAAGAGGACACAGCCTCTCCAACAAATAAACTCGCAAGATAAAGGGATACATTCAGCTTGAAATTGCTTATAAAATTTGAGTTGAAACTCATTGGGTCCTGGACACTTTCCCATCGCTAACACCTTAATAGCCTGCAAAATTTTCCACCTTTCATATAGGAACTGCTCAAGACTTCCAAGCTTTTGGAGATAAAGTAGGTAAAGTCACCAAAAAGCTCTCCATCTTCTCATCATCAGCCAACTCAGGCTCACTGTAGAGACACTGAAAGTGATCCTGAAAAAGGCGTATTATTACTGAGGGGATATATTGTATTTTATCGGTGCTGTCTTGTATCCCATTGATAGTATTGCCAACTGCTAACAACCACCCAGGCTTATTAATCCTTTTCATAAATTCTTTGCCTAGCAAATCTCACAGATTTTTCAATTTGTTCCACTTGTAAGGTCTTAAGTTCATCTCTGACTGGGGTGAGTGCCCTATAAACATTTTTGGACCCTCTCTTCTGATGACTGATTTCCAATCCCTTTTCTTTAGAATAAGGTCCTGCTGACAAAGTCTTGACTTTTTCCAAGTAACCAGTGAAGCATATTATGCACCCTCCCAAAGAAGCAAGAGGCTAGGAGCTGAGTGGTGAAAATTAAAGCTGTCCAAACTTCTGTAATCAGTTCCCTAAAGTCGGGAGTCTTGAGAACAGAGAGACTGAGATGCCATCCAGTCCTAAACCCATCCTTATCCAAAAAAGACAGAGTAAGTGTGATGAGATAATAATCAGACAAGTAACTGTCTAAGCTGCCACAATCACAGATCTGTGTCATCAGTATTCGATTATGGTAAAAACAGTCTATACTGCTGAAGGAACCATGACAAGGAGAGAAAAATATGTAATCACGACCGTTAGGGTATGTCTCTTTCCAGACGTCTTTAAGATCATAAAGACGAATCCCATGCAGGAGACTAGCAAATAGCCGAACAGATGTCGATGTACAATGGGATCTATCCAACATGGGGTTTTGCGAGACATTCCAGTCCCCTCCCATCAACAATTTAGAAGGGTGGAAAAAAAAAGCCCAGCACTTTAAACAGCGTGAAAGAATTCACCTCCATAAACAAACATTCGCCAAAGTCAGTACCTCCCCGTAAAGTGTGCCCTCTGCTACTGCAAACTGTCCTTAAGGGTCCTTATTCAGTGTTCACGATATTAAATAGAAGGGCTTTGTGCAGCAGAATACAAGCTCCTCTGCTTCTGGACTTATGAGACACTGCAAATACCTGGCCCATCCAATCCCTCAATTTGCTATGCTCTTTCCTTGTCATATGCATTTCTTGTAAGAATACTATATGAACAGTTTTTTGGTTTTGTTTTTTTTTACAGAACTGTAAGATTCTTGTACACTTTATTGGGTTAGAAATGCCTCTAACACTTAGAGATAATGTCTTAACCTTTGAATACATAATTTCCAAATTAAAAATACAATCTCACAAACAGAGAATACAAATGCAATTATTCTGTAGAGAAAGCTATGGCCAACATCATACCTGTGCAAAATCATAATTGTATTGTGTTGCCTTGTAAGACAGACAGTGCCTAACTTTTTATTATAAACCTAATCAAACCCTGAACGAAAATCCCCCAGGGAATCCCATGCCTTAGCTGGTAGTAATCATAGTCCACAGATAACTTCAAAAACCATGAAGGTAACCATAAGAAAAATAATAAAGATTAAATCAGATGAACTCTACCTATCCACATCATCACAGAGAATTTCTCAGGTGAGTTACAGTCCTGAGGCAAAACTGCCAGCAAACTCTCTGCCTTCCTCACTGGGCATATTTGCTAAATAAATACAATATGATCAGTGTTAAAAAAAAAAAAGGTCCAGATCAGACCGTGCCTATCTCTGTAAACACAGATGCTCAGTGACGTAATTTACTAGGTGCACTGGACACCGCCCAGAAGGGGGCGCAGTGCTCCAGCTCCCTCCCTGCCGCTGCTCTCTCCCCTCACCTTGTCATTGTTGGGGCTGGTCCTCGACCCAGCGGCAGCAGTGGTGGCCCTCACTGAGCACAGGACCCGAGCCAGGGTGCACTCTCAGGCCACGCAGGGGAGTCTCCTTTTCGGCACTTATCAACTGCTAGCACCAGGTGGTCCAGGACAGCCCTGGTCCCCAACAGCTGCTACGGTACGTCCTGAAGCTGCGAGGGGAGAGGAGCCAGCAGGAGCAGGAAGGAAGTGGAGCGTGAAGGCCCAAGGTGGAAAAATGAGTGACACCCGCAGTGGGGGTGAGGGTGGAGTAGTGAGCAGAGCCCCGGGCATAAAGGCATCTAGTTACACCACGGCAGATGTCCTTGGATAAGTTTAAGGAAACGATCCCATCAAGAGAGCAGAAACATTGCTGAAGAACTGTATTCAAAAAGTCACCAGCAGTAGGGACACTTACTAGATTGATTTTTATGGCTGGGGGGGTGGGGGGGGGGGGAGGAGGAGGAGTTTTTTTCAAAAAGATGAACTCCAAATGGAAGTATATATAATTTTTAAAGACCAATTTAATTTTTGCCCTTTTTAGCCTTCAATTTGGAGTGCACAGATGCTGCAGAAGTTGTCATCGCAATCGCAATACGGGGCAGTTATTGACTAACACAAATCCATAGTCTTATATTGAGCTAATACACCAAACTGAAAATCGACAGAAGATAAATCTGTTATGTTTATATAACTATTCGTTTGTTTTTATAACCTACCTATTCCAGAAAGTGCACAAAGCAGGGCATCATCGGCGTCTTTTTAATGTACACATGTACAAATACCACAAACCATGAAACGGGGTTCAGGGGAAGGACCTGTCTGATTCAGTAAACTATAAATGCTTACACAGTGGGTTCCCTTTCTTGACAGTTTAATGTCAAAACTATGCTAATGCCGGCAACTTCTGCCTGAGTTACTGGTGTCAGATTAGTCACTCGTTTCCTTCCCAGCAGCAGGTGGAGCGTCTGCCGACCCACACTCATTCCAAGAGAACCCAGGAGAACAAGATCTCCCCCCTGGTTACTGCTGTTCATCATTTCGCTAGCATGCCCCCTACTCTTTGGCGTTTTGATTTTGCCTTGCTTTACGGAATCTGTTTTTTCACCTCCTCTTTTAGGGGAAGGTTAAGAACATAAGAACATAAGAAAATGCCATACTGGGTCAGACCAAGGGTCCATCAAGCCCAGCGTCCTGTTTCCAACAGTGGCCAATCCAGGCCATAAGAACCTGGCAAGTACCAAAAACTAAGTCTATCCCATGTTACCATTGCTAATGGCAGTGGCTATTCTCTAAGTGAACTTAATAGCAGGTAATGGACTTCTCCTCCAAGAACTTATCCAATCCTTTTTTAAACACAGCTACACTAACTGCACTGACCACATCCTCTGGCAACAAATTCCAGAGTTTAATTGTGCGTTGAGTAAAAAAGAACTTTCTCCGATTAGTTTTAAATGTGCCCCATGCTAACTTCATGGAGTGCCCCCTAGTCCTTCTACTATCCGAAAGAGTAAATAACCGATTCACATCTACCCGTTCTAGACCTCTCATGATTTTAAACATCTCTATCATATCCCCCCTTAGCCATCTCTTCTCCAAGCTGAACAGTCCTAACCTCTTTAGTCTTTCCTCATAGGGGAGCTGTTCCATTCCCCTTATCATTTTGGTCGCCCTTCTCTGTACCTTCTCCATCGCAATTATATCTTTTTTGAGATGCGGCAACCAGAATTGTACACAGTACTCAAGGTACGGTCTCACCATGGAGCGATACAGAGGCATTATGACATTTTCCGTTTTATTCATCATTCCTTTTCTAATAATTCCCTGATTACTTAAGCAAGTGGTAGGGCAAGGAACAGCAAGGCTTGTCAAGGACCTTCCCTTCCCTTCTTTTTTTATATATATCAGCATGGTGGAATTGATCACCGCTGCAGTCTGCAAATGAAGGCTTTCAGAGGAGCAAGTCTGAGTATTTAAAAAAAGCTGTCTGGTGGGTCACTAATACTATGCAGCGCTAGTGGGAGGACCTGCCTCTGACTCCTGGGCCCACTTGGGACTGCTGCAGAGGCAGCACTGACAGCCCCTGTAGGAAGGGAGCCTCAGCAATCCGGGAGGAGCCCCTGGTGCGCAGTCCTTGGCTAAAGATGGTCCCTGCAGTGACTGGGCTCGAGCCAGCTGGGTCGAGGGATATAAAATAGGGGGAAAGACCCCCAGGTAGCTGCACATGAGGGCTCATGGGGCTGTATTCCAATAGAGGCCGTTTCTGATCGAACTGGATGTTGAGAGAGAGCAAGAGGAAACTGCAGGCACCAGCCCCCTCTGATACACATTCGGCTTCTATAAACCATTCGTTTGTACAGACAAAAGCAAGGGAAAATAAGCCTTTGAATCATGAAGGGCATTCCAAGCTTACTTTTTAACCTCAGTAAGTAAACATACCTGTGTGTCTGCTAATTGGAGTAGCGTGCAGTGTAATTGGGCAGCATTCAAAAGCAGTGAAGCCTTCATACTATGCCAAAAAAAACCCCCCATTAACAAATAAGTTCATTTTTATTTAGAAAGCCAGATGCAGGAACAAAAGTGATAACCCAATCTCACTGCTTCCCCCCATGTTCTTTTCAAACAGATCAAGAATGGACAATAAATGAACTAACGCCCCTTACAATGGACTTGTGGGACAGATACTCCGGAATCTGTTTATGCTGTGCTGACCAGTGGATGCAGGTGACCTGTAATATCTTTCACTGGTCCTATTCGCAAGATCGAAGAAGATGGCAGTTAGCACTTTGTTAAAAGACAGATGATGGCAAGGAGCCTTCTGGATTTGACAAGGGGAGACCTCGTGCTGACTCGTGTACGCCGCTCGGGTTCCCAATCCTCCTTCGTGCCACGCCTTTTCCTCTCACCCCCAGGGCAAAGCACACGGGTTTTAAAGAGCTGCACTCAAATCTGCCAAAGGAGACTTTGAAAGGATGGTAATTACAGCACTAAAGGGATAAAACGTTTACTTTGGATTGGATTGCTGCAGAGAGCAAATTATCCGGAAACAAATAGGCTGTGAAAGTGGCAAAACCCGTTTGTCCAAAACTAACTTTGGACTACAGACTAGTAGTCAGTCGTGTCGGCCTTACGGAAATTCGTGCACACATGTCAAGAGGGTGACAGCTGATAAAAACAGAGCCTGTGCATGTTTATATGTAATGATGTACGGTGCCAGTGAAACTAGCTGCGTTATAGGCACTAGCATCATGCAGTGAAAGGCAGGCAGGCGTGCCCTTTGCAGCTTGTACTGCAACGAGAGCACAGAGAGCTCAGGGCCTCTGCAGCAGCAGATCGTGCTGCGGCAGAAATAGTCCGATTAATATCTACCGCAGGGTAAAGTGCATCACCTTTTTTAGCCTATAGAATGACTACCTAATGTGCATACTTATGAAAAATATTTTTACTGGCAGCAGATTGAAAACACACTCTGCCAGAAAACGTTGGAAAAGAGAAGTCATGACCTGATATGGGTGGGGCCCACCAGACGACTATTCCCATTCGGATTCACTCTGGGAAATGTGACCAAAGCTCCAGGTCCTCTCTAATGTCTGTTAATGCTTTTATGTTTTGACTACTGGCATCTTATTATTTTACTATTATTTTTGGAATGTGTGTATGTTTTTTAATGCTGGCTCTTGTGATTTTATTGGCTTCCATTATTTTTATTATTATTTCTTGAAATCTGTGTTTCTTCTTTTGAAATGTCTGTAAACCGTTGTCACGGCTGGTCTAAACAGCGGTCTATAAAAGCCTAACAAATAAATAAAATAATGCAGATGTCACTAATGGGAACTGTGTATACCAGCTGTCATGGCAACCAGTTTACAGAGGAAGACACCCCCCCCCTCCTCCCCCAAGGGCATGAGCCCTCAGGCAATACTGTGGTTGCACGTGGGCCAAAGTTACCTTTTTATGCTTTCTATTGTATAGAATGTTGAAAGAATTATGTAAAAGGAATATGTGTCTGTCTGTCTGTCCGGGGCAAAGTAACTCTCCAAAGAAGAGACAGAAATGCACAAAGTTTGGTTTGCTGGAAGGAAATAGGAATATCTTGGCCAGGTTTAAAACCAGAAACATCAGATTAGTATCGTCAGAGAACTGGCCCTCCCAAAAAAAATCCCCATTGCTTTATTATGGTAGGCACACCTCTCTCTCTCCCCCCCCCCCCCCCCACACACACAAGTCTGAGTACCAGGGCCGGTGCAAGGGGATTAGGTGCCCTACTCACCTTCTGCCTTGCGCCCCCCCCTCCCCCGCCCTCTGATAACTGCTCTGACTCGTTTTTTGGGGCTGTGAGTGGCAGCGGCCCCACATAGCTCGCACCCCCTAATGGTCAGCGCTCTAGGCCCAGGCCTAGCTCTACTAGTGCTTCTGCCGGCGACACTGCTGAGTGCAGTTGTAGAAATGGGGATTTGCTTCCCCACAGTAATATTCTGTGCTTCATGAGGACCATTCAGAGGGCAGGGCTGGTAAGTGTGTGTAGCCTTGGTTTAGGTGGCAGCATTCAAATGCTAGTTTTACATAATTTCAAAGTCAATGCAAATCTCAGAGTTTCAGTTATATGAGTTTTAAGCACACCAGCAGGAAATTTACTTCACCTGCTTAGTCCCAAGTAGTCAGCAACTGCACCCTCACACACGCCTATCCCATGGTCAGACCACCAGCTCATAGACACAACCCTCAAAATGAAAAACACACCTCCTCCAAACATCTCCAAAACCACCATTCATTTCAGGAAACCATGCGCACTGGAGTCACTCAACAAACAATGCTCCAAAGACCTCAAACAAATTGACTTCTCAGACGCCAACACAGCCACCACTTCATGGATCAAACTCACGAACAAAATAGCTGATCAACTCTGCCCAACCTCCTCAAAAGAAATCCAACCGACACGAGACAACAGAAAACCATGGTTCACCCCAGAACTCAAAACCCTGAAACAGAAATTACGAAACAAAGAACAAAGCTGGAGAAACAACCCTTCTCCCACATCCAGACTTGACTACAAAGCCACCCTCAACACCTACAGAAACGCCATACACAAAACAAAAAAGGACTTCTATGCAAAAAGAATTCATAACTTCATCTTCGACTCGAAGGCTTTATTCTCCTACGTCTCATCACTCACCAAACCAACACCACCATCCATTCCAGACCACCTAGCGCTCAGTAAGGTCAACGAACTAGCCACCTACTTCAAAACAAAAATCTCAAACCTCACCCTCTCCCTTACAACCCACCAAACGCTTCCAACACCTCATAGCACATACCAACTCACTCTGAATTCTAGACTAGAATCATTCGAGCCCACATCAGCCATGGAGATTGAAAACTTACTTAAAAAAATTAAACCATCGGCACATCCCTCGGACCCACTCCCTACTAATTTGCTCACTGCCATCTCTAGCACCGTCGCAAAACCTATTGCAGAAATCATCAATACCTCCTTAGCCATGGGCACAGTTCCTAATCAGCTAAAACTGGCAATCCTCAAACCCCTACTGAAAAAACCAACTGCATCACCCATGGACCCAGCCAACTACAGACCCATTGCAAACCTGCCCCTGATCTCCAAACTGATGGAAAAAGCGGTAAATAAACAACTATCCGAATACCTCGAGGAGCACAACATTCTTTCCCCGGCACAATATGGTTTTCGCAAATCTCGAAGCACAGAGTCCCTTCTGCTTTCCCTCACTGATAATTTACTTTTGAACCTGGAGAAAAAACAGTCATTCTTACTGGTCCTACTAGACCTATCTTCAGCGTTCGACACGGTAAATCACTCACATCTCCTAGAACAACTATCAAACATAGGAATCAAAGGCACAGCCCTCTGTTGGTTCAAATCGTTCCTATCCAACAGGTTTTACAAGGTCAGAATCAACAACAAGGAATCTGACCCCATCCTATCAGACCAAGGCGTACCACAAGGTTCATCCCTCTCCCCTACCCTGTTCAACATTTACCTCCTCCCCCTCTGCCATTTGCTATCTCAACTCAAGCTTACTCATTACCTCTATGCAGACGACATCCAGATCCTAATCCCCATCACAGAATCAATTCAAAAAACCTTCGTCTACTGGGAGAATTGTCTTAAACCAATTAAACAACTACTCTCCAGCCTAAACCTGATTCTAAACTCCAGCAAAACAGAGCTGCTACTAATCTCACACAACCCGAACAACCACCCACCTAGTCTGGCACAAACCACATCTTTAAACATGGAGCTCTCTGCAGACGTCAGGAATTTAGGTACTTGGCTTGACAATCAACTTAACCTTAAAAAATTCATAAACACAACCACCAAGGACTGCTTCTTTAAACTACAGGTCCTAAAGAAGCTAAAGCCACTCCTTCACTTCAATGACTTTCGCCTCGTTCTTCAATCCATTATTTTTTCGAAACTTGATTACTGCAACTCAATCTTACTGGGCCTCCCCTCCAACAGCATCAAACCCCTACAGATGGTACAAAACGCCGCAGCCAGAATCCTAACTAACACTAATAGAAGAGACCATATTACCCCCACCTTGAGCTACCTCCACTGGCTACCCATCAAACAGAGAATCATATATAAAACCTTAACCATTATCCATAAAACAATTCATAACGTCGCACCTATATCTCTACAAATCCAACTTCGTCTACAATCATCGGCCAGACCCATCAGAAGTGCCTACAAAGGCACATTAGTCGCAGTTCCCGCCAAATCAACGTTAAGAAAAAGAGCACTATCCACTGCGGGACCACATCAATGGAATGCGCTCCCACCAGACATAAGACTCGAACCCAATCTACCAGAGTTCAAAAAAAGGTTAAAAACCTGGCTCTTCAGGCAAGCATTCCAATTCCCAGAGTGAAACTAGGCACCTCCTCCTGTCTTTCAGATCCAACCATTGCAAGGTGTCACAAACACATTGACACTCAATTTCATACACGGACTTGATTATTCACAATATCTATTTATTTAAGTCATCCTTTTCATATTATATTATTTAACCGATTACTTGCAGACTATTTACGCTACCAAAGTTCCTTGTAAAACGTGAACACGAATAATGTTATAATAATATTATATGTTTGTTAAATACTATTGTTACTTTCACTGTTCCTTGTAATAATGTTCAATAGTTGATTGTTATTGTTCTATGTTCTATGTAAAAAAACCCCAGTCTAATCTACCAGACCAGGGCAACCTTTTCGTTACTTGTAAACCGGACTGATTTGTATTGCATACAGGAATTCCGGTATATAAAAATTAAAAATAAATAAATAAATAAATTAATGTTTAATCCAAGAACTTTTTTTCAAATAAAAAAATTGAGGTGGGCATAGTACTCAATACAGCAAATGGTTCCTGCACAATCTAAGTAGTACAATGAAATCAAATCATATCTGCACCCAGTACGCTTCCAGGCCTGGATTTACCCACAGGCGCAACATAGGCAATTGCCCTCTGCGCCACAGTTTGAAGGCGACATTAAGTTCCATAAAAAAAAGGAAAGAAGTTTGCCACCCCCACTACCTTGAACAGTTGATCCAGCAATGGATATGAAAGTCAGCACGGGCACCCATGAGCTGGCACGTGGCTCATAGGTCCTGCGGCGGCTCAGCTCCCTCCTTCTGCACAAGCTTCCTGTTAACAAAGAAGCTCATGTGAGGGACAGGGGCACGACAGGGCCTGTGAGCGCACACCAGCTCACAGGCCCCATGCCAGCTTCCTCTTCCACTGCTAGATCAGCTGTTTGGGGCAGCAGTGTGTTGAGCTTCCTCCCTTTCATCTTTCACAGAAAATGGCACCTTTAAAACGTGGCACTCTGTGCAACCGTCTGCATTGCCCATGGGTAAATCCGGAGCTGGAAGTACATTATACCAATGTGCTGCAGAATCTACACCTATGCTGGCATGGAAAAGATGCAAATCTGGGAAGTGATGTGGAGCAGAATCCAAAAAGAGGCATGCTCTTAATTATTACAATAAAATGATATTAAACTCTAATAAAATACTTAGGTAGAAAAGAACTATTAACCTTTGTTAGAAAAGGAACACTAGATATCTACAATATTTCCCTCAAAATATCAGAAGTAGTTCTCTCCCTATTGGTCTCATTCCTAATTCTTCTTTTTGTTACGCCAAAAATAAATGTTACATTCCAGAGCATTAGGGGATCCGCATTCGAAACTGTGACGGCACCTGGTCTGAAGTACTCACCTCTTCCTCTCCCTTTAGACTTTAACACAGTCATCTCCCGCTGCCGTATCACACGCCCCCCTCAAATTCTATAGCTGTCAAGTGAGGGCCCCCTGGGACAAAACACAGTTCTCTTTTGTACTTTTTATTCACAAAGACAAAGCTTTATGTACAATTAGTATTGAACTTACGCAAACAGTCCATTACTCAGTGCCAATGTTTAGTCCAGGGCTGATCATGCTAGGCTGATTCACCAGCTTTCCAGCTCCAGAGTCCAGCTCCACCCTGCAGCTCTCGGCCACTAAGTTGCCCGAACACTGGGCTTTTTTCAGCAAACTCCTTTTTCAGCCCACAGAGGACCAATCTAGATCCTTGGGGGAGGGGGGGGGGGGGGGGGGAGATGTCCCAGGCTAACCCTGGTCTAAGGCTGAAGGCTGTTTCACTTTAAGCCACATTGTTGCCTTATTGGCAGGGCATTGCCCTTCATCCAGGTGGACCCAAGCACAAGGCCTGCCAAATAACTTTTTTTTTTTTTTTTTTACCCTGACAACAGCACTCTCTCAGCATTGACAAAATGAGACCATTACAAGTATGATGTGTCATCTCCTTCTCTGATGCACCATAAAATCACCCTCCTAAGCAAATTTGCTTATGCTGGGAGTGCTTTTACTGCTTTCTTTACTAACAGAACTGACACCATCATATCACATCAGTGTATTAAAAATGGCAGGTTCAACAGCCCGAGGCATAGTGTGATGATGGATGAGCACTCTGAAGTTAACACATGCCTGCTTGGACAGCAGAAAGCATTAGTATCAGTCCCAGTCAGACATCTGCCGCTTGACTTAGCGGTGTGTTTGGCCATCCTCCTCGTCCTTATTTCCTCTGACAGGTGGATCGCTGAGCCATGCTTTCTACCACACAAGAAACAACCCGTAAAATGATATGCCACGCTTGGGCCACTGTTAGATAGGTGTAGCATGGATCAGGCTCTGACAGGTGGCAGCTGAGGTGTTGCCGGCTGCAGTCAGGACGGACAGAGACTAGGCAGAGGCGAGGAGTGGGGCTGAGGTCAGAGCTGGCAGGGTTCAGGCAGAGCAATGTCTGAAGGTCAGGCCAGTTCAGCGACGAAAGGACAGTTCAAAAGCAAGGACAAGTAGGGCAGGCAGGAGCAGAACAGGGCCCCTAAAGGCAGGACTTGAGTGAAGGCAGGAACCGGAAAACAGACACAGAAGTCAGGATCAGGAGCAATGAAAACACTTAGGTAGAGATATCCAAAAAGGACCTGTTGCAGAGGCAAGGTCTCACTGCACTGAACTCCCTTACCTCCAGGGAGAGTGGTGATGTCATCAGCCGGCACCCACAGGAAGTCCTGTATGCGGGGGGCCTATATAAAGGCTCAGGAGCTGCAGTCTACTTCCTGGAATGCCAAGAAGTGCAGAGTCGTGCCCCTGGGGCGTAGTAATCCAAAAGAGCTGTATGTGATAGGGGACAAAAAACTATGGTGTGCAGACCAGGAGAGGGACCTTGGGGTGATTGTGTCTGGTGATCTGAAGGCAGCGAAGTAATGTGACAAGGAAATAGTTAAAGCCAGAAAGATGCTGGGCTGCATACAGAGTTGAATAACCAACAGGAAAAGGGAGACAATAATACCCTTGTACAGGTCCTTGTTGAAGCCTCTTCTGGAATTAGAGTTGTCAACTTCCAACTATGAAAATTCCAAACACTTGGATATGCAGAGTAAAATTTTCACTTTTGTCCTTCCACATGACTTTATTTTTTTTAAAACTTTTATTACTTGTTTTAGTACTAGAAAACTGTGTCTAAACAGTGCCCGCACTGTGGCAGAGACCTTCTCCAGCTGTCGTGGCTGAGGCTGGAGGGGTGCTAAATGTTGCTGAGTTGCAAGGCCTCTAGATGGAACCTCACAGGGTGGCCTGTTCTATGCCCTCTTCCTTACTGGGTATCCTGCACAGGAATGAGGTCCAGAACCCACCCAGCAAAGTTTCCCAGGAGCAGGGAGAAATTTAGAATTGAGAGAGGATGTTACCTGGAGTACCTTGGAAATAAACAATTGCTGATGAACAAGTTTAACAAGTTTATTTTTACCAAAAAGAAAAGGATTAGAAGTAATCTTGTAGTAAACAAGTATTCATATTATTTTAGCATCTATCTTTGAAATAATACTACAAAAAAACTTTTGTTAACTGTAGACAATTTAGATAACAATCAGAAACTGTGAATACTTTCCAAATTTTTCATTGATGGTGGCGGTGCAAAAACAATATTAACAATTCTATTTTCTTGTTTCTAGGAACCTTCTGCTGGAATCAGCTCCAAATCAGATAAGTAGTAGGTTTATTCTTTTGTGTGTTGGTCTTTATATTACTCTGTTTAACCTAAAAATCTATTTCATAAGAAATTAATTCTTTGTGGGTACGTTTTCTCTTTTTTCTAGGCTCTTCTAAAAACCAAAGGTTCCTCTTATGCTAAGTATCCTTTTTTTCTTTTTGTCTTTTGTGTTTACTGTCCACTTTCAGTGTTGTCTATCCTTTTGTGTTATTTTCCTATTGCGCTCAATAAGATTCTGCTAATTTGCTAGGCTGGCCAGACCTAAGGTGTGATTTTCTTTTGTAAGTGCATGCACACACTTATCTGGGACTCAAGTTCAGTCTGTTGTGATACAATCTCTGATGCAATGGTCTCTGCACAGCAATCATATCATCCAGATGATGGGTCCTGAGGTTGCTGGCATCCTATCTTCCTCCATTGATATCCGCCTCCTGCAGGGTAAAGACTACCTCTCTGGTACCGAATTATCTTCCACAAGTATATATGCCTTACACCTCTCTTCGCCAGGTCCTAGTAACACGCGTGTCAGAGCATGCAATGGTGGCTCCCTGCCGTGCAGAGTGTGTCCACAGCTGAGGAGTCTGGGAAGGTGGCTGAATTCTACAGCAAATCCTTGCTCCACTGTTATCACTATAAAACAGTACTTCTTTTAAAAATCTTTACTTTCCCTGGAACTGCCACTCTCAGCCTTCCTGATGACAAGGCAGAGGTGTCAGCCACTTCTATTTAATTTTCCTTATATTTTAAACATAGCTGCACTGTCCCAAAACAAGGTTCCAGGGGCTAGTCACCTTACTTTTTAGTGCTCCTACACTAGGCAAATTACTGACAAAAACCACAAGATAACAACCCCCCCCCCCCCGCGCTTTTGAGCTGTACAATACACATACAGGGTGCCTGCAGGAAAACCTGGACTGGATTTCTACTAAGACTGGCGTCCCATCACAGGGGCTTTCCCTGGCCACATAAACACACCAAACCAGCTTTGCACAAGTGATGGGGGCTAGCACTGATCACCCCAACACTCAATCTGGTCCAAACATTTATTTTTAAACTAGCCGGCTGGTGGGCTGATGTCACTGCAGGGGTGTGTTTGCTGTAGTGTCGGCTTTGCTCGTCTCCATCTGCTGGTGGAGGTGTGTGGCCCACTGGTTCTGGATCTACCTGTCCTTATTAAGGAAAAGGAAATTGTCGCTTATCGCAAAATGGTCTAAGCGATTTACAAGTGCTCCATTCATAAAGTAACAAAAACTAGTTCTATTGCAGCAAACAATCACAGGAAGTCTAACTTAATGCATTAAGGGAAGGCTAATATCAGTAAATAATTTTTTTAATACATTCTGAATTTTTTTAAGGAGTCTTCTAGCCGAAGCTCAAAGGTGGCTCATCCCACAATGGCCCGATGACAACAGGAGACCATGATATGTATGAACTTGTATGTATGTGTAAATGAGCGACAGCCTGTTTGTGTGTGTGTGTGTCTTGTGAGAGCCTGTGCGTTTGTATGTGTGTCTGTGACTGTGTAAGAGCCTATGTGTGTGTCTGTGTGAGAACCTGTGTGCCTGTGAATGTGTCTGTGTGAGAGCTTGTGTGTTTTTGTATGTTTTGTGCCTGTGAGAGCCTATATGTGTCACATATAGGCTCTCACAGGCACACACACACACACACATAGGAGCCGATGCAATAAATTTGCTTAGAAAGCGAGCGCTGAACAGTTAGCACCTGCTTTCTTAATGTGCCCCAGGCACATTAAGGGGGGGGCATGCAATATTTAAATTAGGAGGTCGCATTAGTAAGGAGGTGCTAGAGTTGCTTGTGCGCCCCTAGCACCTCCTTGCTAATGCGAACCCGATCGGCGTCGGCGGTCCGAGTTTATCGGCGTTGGTTTTTCTAAACGCCGCACAGTCAGGGGGTTCAGGAAACAGAGGCTTGTCATTTGAGTGTCTGTTTCCTGCACCCGACTGCCAGTGGTTTTTTTTCTCTATTTTTTTAACTTTATTTAGTTTCATTTTTCCTCCTACTTAATATCGCAACAATATTAAGTAGGAGGCAGTACAGAAAAGCAGTTTTTCTGTTTTTCTCTACTGGTTTATGGAGCGCTCAGCAATTAACGCCTGCTCCAGGCAGGCGTTAATTACTGAGCACTAGATGTGTGTCCTAGAGTGGCATCATATGATAGTGGTCAGGCGTGGAGTTGTAACCTAGTGATCAGCACAATGGGCCCTGAATGAGTAAAGCCAAGGTTCAGTTCCCACTCAGGGATTACTAAAACAAATTACCTCTCTCTCGCACAAGAATAAAGGCAGGGAGTACCCTTATTTGAATCAAACAGTTACCAACAAGATCTTTGTGGAAGCCATTTGGTCTTTTTCTGCCATTGTTTCTATGTTAGATGCACTTTTTTCTTTTTTTTTTTTTGCATCTGGAGTGAATGCTAATAGCCTCAGTCACATGCATTTGAATGTGATTAGCCCTATTAGACTCACTCCACGTCCCACACGCGTTGAATAGGCGCTAATCCCCTTTATTGCATTAGGGGATTCATTAGCGCCTATTCAACCCGCATCTGACTACAGGTTAAACAGTGCGCTCGGCTGAGCGCACTGTATTGCATTGGCTCCTTAATGGGGCCGATGCAATTAATGAGTGCGGAAAACGGACGCTCAGTGTTGACACCTGCTTTTCTAATGCGCGCCGAGGCCTCTCCTGGATGCACGATTCAATGTTTAGATGAGGTGTCGTGCTGTAAGAGAGGCGCTAGGGACACTTGCTCAGCCGAACGCACTGTTTTGCATCAGCCCCAATGTATCTGTGAGGGAGAGGGAGAGGCAGCCTGTGTATGTTAGAGAGAGGGAGTGTGTGAGAGAATGAATGTGTTATTGGGCATGTGTGTGTGAGAGGGAAGATAAAAGTTTTGCAGCCCTACCTCCCCCAATCCACGACAATCTCAGGGTGACTGGAAATCAGATCCCAGGTATGGAGAGCAGATTTTTAAATCCTTATTAGTTATAATTATTGGGTATAATTTGATGATTTTGCTCTTTTGAAATATTTATTTTTTTGGGTAGGGTGATTAGAACATTTTTTAATTGGATTTTTTATTCAGCAGCTTTTTTAAAAAAATGTTCATGTTTGGGAAATTGTTTATATTCTATCCATTGACCGATTTGAAATATTCTTTTTATGAATATGAGTGTACTATTCTGATTGATGTCTTATATTTATGGAATTTATTATTTAATGTTTTTATGAAGCATGTAATTTCAGTGTAGGGATCTATTACAGCCTGGTTTCCTGATAAGAGTTTTTATTAGTTTTTTAAGGCCTGGTGTAATATGTGCAGTGTTGCCTTTTCATAGACAAGGTTGTTAGGGTTGTTTTGTTATGGGAGGTTTACTGTATTGTAATGGTAATTCTGTTTGATCATGGCTTTCTGAGGGCCAAGCTCACACTCAACACACATTACAAAAAGTTGAATTCTATAGGAGTTGGAAGTATCTTTTTTGCAGAGTTTTCTGGTTAGCAACACAGGACTGCATGTAAATAAAATATGCATGTTGTAATTGATATTTTTGCCTCACAAGACTGTACTCTTTAATGTTCTTTTTCATGTAAAATGTGTTATAAATGCATAATTTAATTGAATTGAATGTCGGTATAAAAAAGCAAATAAATAAATAAATAAAAAGGGTGTGGGAGTGTGTGTGTGTGTAGGCGGTGGTGGTGTGCAAGGCTGTAAGGTTTGCCTAGGGTACATAATACCCTTCCCTATCTATGGGTTCTGGGGTGGGGGAGGGGGGCGTGTCAGTTTTTAAAAATATAGATTGCAGGACGGAGCTGGGCTTTATTTAATGCACCCGGACAGACACTGAATGCATGGCGGGGGGGCAGCACAGTAATTTTTCTCATAGGGCAGCAAAAAAGCTAGCACGGGCCCTGAATGGGTGGTTATGGACCAATGGCTTTTATTTCCTGCGGGCCCAGATCATTGTCAGTCCACCCCTGCTGCTATCTTTTCTTATCAAAGGACTCTCGCTAGTTCTGCTCCTTTCCTTTTTATAAGAACATTTGGGGAAAAAAAAAAAAAGCTGCCGGAAGCCCCTCTGGCGGGTTCCTGCCTGGAACAGTTGCATCGGCCGATTGTTTACGAAAGGGGAACAGAAGGCGGAAAGCTCGGGAAACACAGGGGCACCGGACTGCAGAGCCCACATGCCACTGGCTCCCTCCATGCACAGCGAGTCACTGCACTTCCTGCTTGGCTATGCGAAGGCGGTGGAAGCTATTACCAGACAAGAGAGTTTACTTACGATTAAAGCAGGGCGTGGCAGGGCTAGGGGAAACGTAACAGAGGTTCTGAGGCAGAGGTGAACATCCTGGCTTACTGAGGCTTTATGGCAGGGATACTGCTCTCTGTGCAGAACTCAAGAATATGGAGAACCCGACTCCTGAGCTCTATAAAACCCCAGTCTTGTAACTCCAAAGCACTAAGTTGCAGTTAAATGACCTTTAAAAACAACAACAAAAACCATGTTGATAACTGATTATATATGATGATGCTCAGTTTCTAGTATCCGGATCTTGCTCTTGTAGTGGACCGTTTGAAGGGGGCTCTCTTAGCTGATACTGACTTCATGTATTTTTAGGGATTTTTGTTCCCTTAAGGGCTGATGCAAGAAGCTGTTTAAAAATGTGCGGTGAAATTAAGTGCTTAGTTTCTTTAATGTGCAAGCTTGTTTTTCTTATTATTTATTTATTTATTTATTTATTTAAAATTTTTATATACCGACATTCATCCAGGATATCATATCGGTTCACATTGTAACATAAACTGGCGCTAGGCATGGCGCTTTACATTGAACGATACTACTACATTGAACGATACTACTACATTGAACGATATTACTTCTGGATGCAGAAAACTAATGGTACGTTAATGTATCGGGAGTTTAAAAATACACATAAACTGGAAAGTGTGCACAGAGAAAATGCTTAATGCACAGAAAAACATGATTTATGTGTGTAAATCATATTTTAAGCACAGAAAGCATGGTTTATGTGCACAAATAATGTTTTCTGCATATAAGATACCAAGTACAAGTCCTGCTGCCAGAACTCCAGCTTCCGCCTATAAACCAGCTTTAATCCTGGAAGCTTTACCCCAGCTCAGACTAGGGCATGCTCATTCAGTT
Organism: Rhinatrema bivittatum; assembly: GCF_901001135.1. Lineage (NCBI taxonomy): Eukaryota > Metazoa > Chordata > Amphibia > Gymnophiona > Rhinatrematidae > Rhinatrema > Rhinatrema bivittatum. The sequence goes on from NC_042615.1 coordinate 482,310,673, forward strand.
CAAGGACACAGTCTGGAATTTGGGGTTTCTATTTGACAGAAGGCTTTCTCTTAAGCCCCATTTACAACAGGCTCTTCGATCAGGCCATTATAAGTTATGATTGCTTTGTCACTTAAAATATATCTTAGATCAGGGGTCAGGAACCTTTTTGGCTGAGAGAGCCATAAACGCCACATATTTTAAAATGTAATTCCATGAGAGCCATACAATATGTTTAAAACTAAATACAAGTAAATGTGTGCATTTTATGTAAGATCACACTTTTAAAGTACAATAAGTCTCTGAAAATATTACACCAGGCCTTAAGACACCAATACATCTCCTATTAGGAAAACGGACCAAGTCAGGCTGCTATAGAGTCCTACACAGAAACTACACGCCAGCAGAAAACCTCACCTGAATCACGTGCTGTCCCTCACCTAACATAGAATAAAGAGACCAAAACGCATAACAAGAAGCATGCAGAAAAAACTGAATTGGAAACTGCAACAAGCCAGAGTCTCTGTATGCAGTGTAACAAAGGAAAAAAGAAACATCACCCATCCTTATAAAACAAATCAAGAAATATAAAATCATTAGCAGTAAAACTGTACTAACAAAAAGAACATATTTCGAAACAGCTGATGAGTGGAATATCCAATAATTAAAAACTCATATAAAACATTTCCAGATACCAACAAAATATTTCAAAATAGCAGACACAAAGACCCAGTAATGAAAAATAATGATACAAAAATTTTTTTGCTCTGCATACCTGGGAACGTTTGATATCCAGGTGTCCTGAGATTGTTCTGAATTAGCAGGAGGTGGGGTGGTTTGCTTGGAACTTTCTCCTCTCTCAGTCACATACCAGCGCTCTCTCTCACACTGGCTCTCAATGACACATCTATACACACATGCTCTCAGTACTCACATATACACATGTTTTTTCTCTCTCACTTATATAGGCTCTTAATTACACATTTACACACATGCTGTCTATCTTTTCACGCTTACACACACACACAGGCTTTCAATCACATAAATACATGCTGTCTTTTTCTCTCACACACAGACTCTCATTCACATGCTTACAAACATGTCCTCTCTTTCTCTCATTTACACACAGGCTCTCAATCACATACTCACATGCTCCCTCACCTAAATCAGCTCTCAATCACACACAGACACACATGGTCTCTCTCTCTCATTTAAACACAGGCTCTCAATCACATACTCACATGCTCCATCACCTAAACCAGCTCTCAATCACACACAGACACACATGATCTCTCTCTTACTTATACACACAGGCTCTTAATCATACATACACATGATTTCTCTCACACACAAAGGATCTCAATCATACACACATACTCTTTCACACAAACAGGTTTTCAATCACAAACTTACACATACAGGTTCCCAATGGTAAACTTGCATTCATGCTCTCTCTCTCTCACAGGCAGGCTCTCAATCACAGACATACTCTCTTTCACATGTACAGGCTCTCAATCACAGACATACTCTCTTTCACATGTACAGGCTCTCAATCATTCACATACATGCAATCTCTCTCACACACACAAACACAGAGCCCCCCGCGGCCCGGAAGAGGAAGTGGAGAGTATCGGGTGCCTGCGCGGCAAGAAGAGGCCACGCTAGTGCGCTCGGCATCGGCCCGAAGAAAAGAAGACTGCAGCGCGGCTCGGAGGAAAATGAAGTTCAACCGCGGCCGATGGGACTCCGCCTCCGCAAGGGCGGCCGCGGTTGAAGCTCTTCATTTTCCTCCGAGCCGCGCTGCAGTCTTCTTTTCTTCGGGCCAATGCCGAGTGCACTAGCGTGGCCTCTTCTTGCCGCGCAGGCACCCGATACTCTCCACTTCCTCTTCCGGGCCGCTGGGGGGTGCGGGAAGAAGAGAGCACGCCGGTGCCGTGGACTCCAGCTGTCCTGCCGCGTTCCGCCCGGGCTGACAGCATTTTAAGCCCGGGCGGAGGAGGACCGGGGAGCAGCTGGGTCAGCGGGAAAGTGTGGCGACACTTGTCTGCGAGCCAGATGCAGCCCTCAAAAGAGCCATATCTGGCTCGCGAGCCATGGGTTCCCGACCCCTGTCTTAGATCATAATGATTTTACAATTGTAGTTCAAGCGTGCTTACAGTATTTATTTTACTTATTTAAAATAATTTATTTTCTGCTTATAAAAGACCTACCCTACTAAGTGGATTACAAAGAGATATAAAACATTCAGGGGTAGATATTTAGATCTAGCCAGCTATGAAACGGGCTGATACAGCAAGACGCGCGGGAGAGCCGGCTAGCGCCTACTCTCCCGACACGCACCCAGGCCACTCTCCTGGGCACGCAATTCAGTAAAGAAAGACATGCAAATTAGGGCCCGTGGTAAAAGGAGGAGCTAGGGACACCAGCGCGTCCCTAGCTCCTCCTTTTTGACAGAAGCGGCAGCTGTCAGCGGGTTTGACAGCCGACGCTCAATTTTACTGGCATCGGGTCTCGAACCCACTGACAGCCAGGGGTTCGGAAAACGGACGCCGGCAAAATTGAGCGTCTGTCTTCCAACCCGCGGGCAGTGGGCAGATTTTTAATTTTTTTTTTATTTTTGGGGCCTCCGACTTAATATCACTATGATATTAAGTCGGAGGGTGTACAGAAAAGCAGTTTTTTCTGCTTTTCTGTACACTTTCCCAGTGCTGGCCGAAATTAATGCCTGCCTTTGGGCAGGCGTTACTTTCTGTATCGCGCGGGAATAACTAATAGGCCCATCAACATGCATTTGCATGTTGCGGGCGCTATTAGTTTCGGGGGGGGGGGGGGGGGGGGCGTGCATTTTCCATGTGCTATTACCCCTTACAGCCTGAGCGCACTTTACTGCATCAGCCCGTAAGTTAGCTGGATAAGACTTATCTGGCTGGCTAACTTACATGGGAAACTCAGTGGCCTGGCAATGCTGTTGAATAACCCGGATAAGTATTAAAGTTAGCCGGATAAGCTTGTCTGGCTAACTTTAGACATGCTATGGGTCATGTCTATCTTATCCGGTTAACTTAACCGGAAAGGGATGAATATCGCTACTTATCCGGCTAAGTAGCGATAAGTTGGCAAGATCCCAAACAGTAAATAGATCCCATGTTGCTATTATGCAGTGATAAGTAGTGGCTATTTCCTAAGTCTATTTGGTTAATAACAGTTTATTGACTTCTCCTCCAGGAATTTGTCCAAACCATTTCTAAACCCAGCTGGTCTAACTCCCGTAACTGCATCCTCCAATAATGAATACCAGAGCTTAAATGTCACAGAGTGTGAGTCCTTTGGGCTGTGGTGAGATTGGTACTGCCCGGCTGGTGAACCAGCTAGGCCCCCTCGCTGACAGCAGGCAGTCATGCCTACACAGGGGCAAGGACTAGGCTTCACCTGTACCAGCCTCTTCTCTGCAGGTTGAACCCTTAGGGTTCTGAGGCCGGCAGGACTTAGGCGAGGGGTCCCATGGAGCATGGTCAGGCACCATCAGTAACCAGGCCAAGGTCAGGGCAGGCAGAGAGCAGACACGTCAGTATCCAAGCAGAGGTCAGGGCAAGTGGCGAAGTCAGAATCCAGGCCAGAGTGAGGTAAGCAGAAGACAGCCCAAGAAGTAGGACAAGGGCTGGAAGAGACGAGGCATGTACAGGCAAGACAAGGGCATGTTATAAAATTGCGCGTCCATGAGAGCGCGCTGGGTAGCACGAGGATGCACGCGCACATTTTTAAAAAATCTACCCCTGAGTGTCTGGTGCCATAACCCAATGTTTGAGGCTGTGGGTCAGCCTTTGTTTTCTTTTTTTTCAATTATCTCTTTATTCAATTTTTTCAAACTTATACATAAAACATAAAATATGTTACTTCTCAATCCAATATATAATCCTAACTTGGAAACAAATCTCTAATTCCATTAACAAAAACAATACATAATCATCCAACATTTCCCAAATTAGGCTCTAATAATGGGAGGGGCCTAATTATACCAAATAAATTCCATAATTACTCAATATGTAAAGGGACAGCTTCTTCCTTATTTTCTTCTGTTAACTCCAAGGATCATTTCTTGGTTACAATTTAGACTAGATTTATCTTTCAGAAAATGTTTTCAAAGTAAGTAGTCCAGAAGAAAGAATGCACATGGCACTTAATAGTGAGTTCTATAAAGAATGTTCAGCATGTATGTGAGAAACCAAACATCTGTGCAAACCGACAGAGCTAGTGTCACTAGCAGCTCACGGGCAGGTTGGTTCTGGGATTTGGTCAAGGCTACTGATTCAGTGTCTCTTCCTCCACCAGACACACTGAGGGGTCAGGGTCAGGTAGGCTTGGGAAATTGGCAACATGGAATCCTGCTAATTTTAGAGAAGACCGGTGAGTCACCCGATAGTGAAGCAGCTGCTTCCATTAACACAAGGACTCGAGACACTCGGCCCGTCCTACTCGCTCCTCCCCTTTTTGACAAATAATACAACATCACCACTGTATGGTATAACAAAAGGCCGCAGTTTATTCAACCTAACCCGAGCCAACAACTTAACATAAATACCAATAACATCACCTCCTCCCCCTCCTCCACCGCAACCCAATCTTCACTTACACCGCAGCCCGGTGATAAGCTATCCTTTCCCCCCTTTCCCCCACTTACCCCGCCGCATCACCAGCGAGGGTAAGCTTGCGGCCTGAGCATCGGCCCCCCCCTTGCTCATTAGGCCTTCCCGTGTAGCAGCCCCAAGCTACACGGGCATTCCTCCCCCCCCACCGAACAGTCTCTTACAATGTCCCAATATACAATACAATATAAATGGCTCGGGTTTTCCGCCGCACTGCGACATGTACAGCCACACCAAACACAAAGAGTCAAAAGGGAGGGAGGGCGGGAAAAAACCCTCTGCTTGCCTCGCTGCCTGGTTCTCAACTGCCCAGGTCGTTGCACTTCTCTTCCCTACACCTGTCTGGCTGCCAATGGGAGAGCAGCGTTCAAATTCGCTGCCTCCCATAGGTGCACCACCCTGCTCAACTCCTCCCCACCCCTAGTCCCGCCCCAGCTCAATGCCGGCCCGTGCTCTCCCCTTTGTTACTGTCGGCGACCCCGGACCGGCCGGGATCGCCTCCCTTAACACAAGGACTCGAGACACTCGGCCCGTCCTACTCGCTCCTCCCCTTTTTGACAAATAATACAACATCACCACTGTATGGTATAACAAAAGGCCGCAGTTTATTCAACCTAACCCGAGCCAACAACTTAACATAAATACCAATAACATCACCTCCTCCCCCTCCTCCACCGCAACCCAATCTTCACTTACACCGCAGCCCGGTGATAAGCTATCCTTTCCCCCCTTTCCCCCACTTACCCCGCCGCATCACCAGCGAGGGTAAGCTTGCGGCCTGAGCATCGGCCCCCCCCTTGCTCATTAGGCCTTCCCGTGTAGCAGCCCCAAGCTACACGGGCATTCCTCCCCCCCCACCGAACAGTCTCTTACAATGTCCCAATATACAATACAATATAAATGGCTCGAGTTTTCCGCCACCAACAAAGACCCTGCTGCAGTCTTTGTACCCCCACTGCGGCCCCTCAACTGAGCTGCTGCCGAAGGCCCTCTTCCAAGGCATTATTGAATAAATCGAGACCCACTTCGGACAGATGGACCCCGTCCCCTAGAAAATAACCCCCCAAAAGCTCCCAAGACCATTGATGCCGAATCCAAAAGCCTCCCTCTCGGACCAGCCAGTGACCAATTTGGCGGTTCAGTTTTTTGACACCGTTACGCCATAAGGGCTCACGGTGGTGTTTGAATCGAATGATGACATCCGACCAACCCAATTTAGTGTGTGGCAATCTATTCATGAGGGAAGCGAAATCCTTACGCATAATGGTAATTAATTGTCGACAAGACATCTTGCCGATATCGTTGCCCCCAAGATGAATTAGAATCCAGCGAGGGACACCCCAGCGGTCAATATTGCCTTGCAAGAGATCACATAATTCCCCCCAACGTAGCCCCCCTCTGGCAATCCAACGCACGGTGACGTTTTGGCGATCGAGGTTCAAATTCTCGCCGTAATTTCTCTTCTTAGCCCGGCGATGAGCACGATGGATAAAGGAATGACCCACGATCCAGGCACATCCTCCGCTCGACACCTCCCAAACCCGATCTGCAAGATAAACAAAACCGTTACCAATCAGCCATGGGAGGCTACCTGCCTCTACTCTCGCACGTAAGCACGGAACACCTCCGACTTCCATCTACCCAACGCTTGGATCCCGGGCGCTGACCAGCCCATTTCCGCCGCCGTGGTAGCCGCGCCGATACGAAAGGAATGCGAGGTATAACGGCAGACCTCCCATCCAAGGCGCCCCGCGACTCTACGCAGCACCGTCACGAATTGATACCGCGTAAGGGGAGAGCCATCAGCATGCACTAGAAAAGGGCCCTCCACTTCCGGACGAAGGAATACGTAGGACCGTGCCAAACGCACCGGACAGACTGTCACGCAAGCCGCCCGAATTAAAGAAATCCAGGCGCCTCTCCCCGCCTGATCCGTTTTAGACATGCGGATCCGCAGTGTTACCCGCTCTTCATGCACGCGAACATCACTGGTCTGTAACCCCGTGCACCCACCAGCTGCAGCCCGGGACCGCGACACCAATTCCCCGACGCGAAAGGCCCCAAAGAAGGCCCAAGAAAACGCCAAACGAAACAGCAACAGTTCAAAGGCCGATCCGCAAACTGCTTGCAAGCCGGAGGCCAACGCAAGCAAATCACAATATCGAATCGGTCTCCGTTTGTCTCTCCGGACGCCCAGCCCTTTGCCCCAACCTTCCAACACTTTCTTAACAAAGAAGCTACGCAAAGGGCTATCGTAGCCCTCCAACTTGCGAAAGAAAACAAATCCCGCCAATTTACCCTTAACAGAGGCGCGGGAGAAGCCGGCATCCTTGGCCCACAATATAAACTGAACTACCTCAACATCCCGCACTCGCCCCCCCAGCCACCCCCGAGATAATAAAAAACGGGTCACAGCATCGTTGCCAGCCAAGTAAGCCCTCCAAGTCGCTGGAGCCACGGAACGCTGAATCAAGTCCCAGGTTTCGCCAGGCCGAGGTTCCACAAATGGGCGGGGACTCGTACTCCCTGCAGGTCTGCCCGAGGCGCCGCCGCTCGGAAAGCGTCCCACTTAAAACGAGAAAGAGCATCTGCTATGAGGTTGGATGCACCAGCGACGTGACGCGCTCGCAAGTTAACATTAAGTTTAAGACATAACAAGACTAACACCCGCAAGAGAGCAGAGACTTTGGTACATTTCGCCGACTGTCTGTTCACGACTTGGACCACCGCTAAATTATCACACCACCACACGATTTGCTTATTAGCCAGGTCCGACCCCCATACCGTCAATGCCACAATGATCGGGAAAAGTTCGAGGAAGGTAATATTCCGCACTAGGCCCTCCTCAACCCATGATTCCGGCCAAGGCGCGGCACACCATTTGCCGCGAAAATAGAGGCCTAAACCGGACGCCCCCGCCGCATCCGAATGCAATTCCAGCTCCTCGGTGGACACTTCAGGTTCCATCATGATACGAACCCCGTTGAAAGATTGCAAAAATTCTTCCCAAACATCCAACTCCGCGGAGACCGAACGCGTCACGCGAAGAAAGTGATGCCCTGAACGAATGCCTACAGTCCGGGCAGACAAACGACGAATGAACGCCCGCCCCATAGGAATTACGCGACAAGCAAAATTCAAGGAGCCGATCAACGATTGCATCTGGCGTAAAGTAACTTTGACCGCACCTTTAACCGTATGCACGAGTTCCCGCAGTTGTTGAACTTTAGCCAAGGGCAAGCGACAAATCATGGCCACCGTGTCCAATTCTATGCCCAAGAAAGTCAACTGAGTTACCGGACCTTCCGTCTTGTCCTGGGCAATGGGCACACCAAAGTGCGCGGCAGTGTGCAAAAAACCCGATAACTGCTGCCGACAAACGTCCGTATCCCCCGGGCCGACAAAGAAAAAATCATCCAGGTAATGCAGGGAATCAGCGCACGCATTACGGGAAATCGTGGCCCAGTGAATAAAGGAACTGAACGCCTCAAAAAAGGCGCACGACACCGCACAGCCCATGGGCAGGCACCTATCAATGTAGTATCCACCCTGAAAGTAAAAACCTAACAACGGGAAAGAAGATGGGTGGATTGGCAGCAAACGAAAAGCAGACTCAATGTCTGCCTTAGCCATCAACGCACCCTGCCCCGCCCTGCGGACCATCGCCACTGCCTCGTCAAAAGAGGCATACTTCACCGCACACGCTGCTGGCGGGATAAAATCATTGACAGACTCCCCGCGCGGATGTGACAGATTTAATATCAGGCGGAATTTGCCCGCGACCTTTTTTGGAATGATAGCCAACGGGGATAAATGCATCCTCTCAAAGGGCTTACCCCTAAAAGGCCCAATAATCCTCCCCAAAACAAGTTCCTCCTGCAATTTACCCATGACCACCGGGGCTAATTGAGAAACAGACCGCGAATTTCTAACCCTGCCCCCGGAACCCGGACCCGAATATGGAATACGAAAACCTGCACTAAACCCCTCCCGTAAGAGAGCAGCGGCCTCCCTATTCGGGTAGGCTCGCAGACCCTCGATCAATGCAGTCACCAGGATAGGCGAGTCCGCTTTGCACCGTAACAGGTAGTTAATTGGGTCCTTTGCTACTCCCTCCACTGGCTGCCTGTGTACACTTAAGGGCTGAGTGAGCCCCTCCGCAGGTAGCGCAAGCATGGCGAAACTTGCATTGGGGAAACAAACAGGTGAGCTTGTTGTATCGCCAACAAACATCTGCTGCTCCTCCCACGCTCTTGGAGCCTGCACTGCCAGCGCGCAGGCCCCCGGCTCGAAAGGAAGGCCCGCTGAAGGAAGGCCCACTAATGCTACTAGCAGGCAACGTACTGCCTGAAACAGTAGATCCGCCCGACATTCGACTCGTCCGCACTGACCCTACGCTCTTGTTTGTCATCTGGGTCAACCACAGATGAATGTCCTGAGAACCCCAGGACATAAATTTGTTTCCTGCCAACTTGTCTCTGAACTTCTCGTCGTAGTTGAGCCAAGCCCAACCGTCGTAATCCCGAAAGGCACCCAAAATGCTGTCCGCGTAGGACAGCAAAGGCCCGCACTGTGAAGGTTCGAAATGCGTCACCACGCTTGCTAAGCGTAAAAAACCCCGCATCCAATTAACGATGTTCTTCGCGACGCGCGGTCCGGAGCCGTGTTTGCTTACACGTTTTTTCGCCTTTCTAGAAAGCTTCTTCCCTCCCCTCCTGCCCTCCAATAATTTAAAAATATTGACAAACTTTCGCTTCCGGATACGTTTGAGTAACCGAGTGGGAACTTCTTCCCACAATTCAGACAGCGAGGCCACTGCCGGGGGAGCCGCCTCACATTTGGGGCCCTCCCCCAGAATTACCCGCGAACTAGGCCTAATCTCACTAGAGCGCGAGGACGAAGAGGAAGAGCTCTCGCTGGACGCACCCCTTGACCTCCGAATCTTACCCCTACGCTCCCCCGCCGGAAGCTCCCCCCCCTCACCTTCCGTACCTGCATGGGATCCCGGAGCATCAGGACAGACTGCTTCAGGTAACACAACACCGGAGGCTGCACCGACGCTGAGCCCTTCGCGTTCCCTCCAAGCTTCTCGACCGGACGGGCCCGGGCGATCATCCTCGACATCTGCTGGGAAAAAACTCTGAGCACTTCTTGCCCCCCCTCCCACAGCATCACTCGGCACTGCCCCCTCTCCCCCTAGCCACCCGGAGCGCCCGACAACACTGCGAGACTCGCAGGCCCGGACGGAGCTGAGCGGGAAAAGTTGCTCACCCGGGGACCCACCATATCCCGTCTGCCACCCTCCAAAGTCCGAGCGACCCCGAGCACTGCCCTCCGAAGGCCCCCGGAGGAACTGATATCCAGACTTGGCCATGTGGTCTAAAACCTCTGCAATTAACGCGGCCATCTCAGCTGGGCCGCGCTGTGAGGGGGCAAATGGCGGCGGCGGAATAGCTGAGGAGGGAGAATGGAGGGGGGGGGTGGGAGGCACTACACGGGAAACAGGCCTGCCCCGAGAGAGGGTACCCAGGGAAGCCTGAGGAAATCCCCGGCGAGCAGCACTGCTGCGTCTAGCCGGCCGTCCCACGCAGGGCCGGTCCGGATGAGGGGTTAGCCGAGAGCTGCATGAAGGAGTCCCAGGACGTCCACGCGAGGCATGTGCGGCCGGAGGGGGAATAGCGATAGAGTCGCCGGAGACCACCGCGGATGCCAAGGGAGGGGGGGGGACCAACGGGGGCAGGAAAGCAGGTACGGAGGAGGCCGAAGCAGCAGAGGGGGGGGGGGGCAAAAGAGGCGGCAGAAACAGCGGGAAACGCAGGCGCAGGCGCAGGGGAAGGCCGCGGGGATGGCGCAGCGGCTGAAAAAATGCCGAAATGGGAACCGGGGCTGAACGGCGGCGGCGGCGAGTCGGGCTCCGCGCCACTCTCACCCGAATCGACCGGCTGGAGGGCCGGTACGACCGCAGGAGGAGGGTCGGAGGGGAGCCGGGGGGAGGCAGAAACAAAGGTAGGAGGAACGGGACGGCAGGAGGAACTCACCGGAGGAGCCCGGGCAGGGGAAGGCAGTGGAGCACCAGACGCTGTGGAACCTCGCCGGCCCGTTCGAGGCGCCGCCGCTGCGGACCGGGCAGGCCTGGAACGAGACCTAGGCGCCTGCTGAGTCCGTGAACGTCGCATGCTGCACGGGGGAGATACCCAAAAACCGCGAAAAGCAAGCGCTGAGGAGCTAAAAACCAGGCACGGGACAAACAGAAAAAACCCTCTGCTTGCCTCGCTGCCTGGTTCTCAACTGCCCAGGTCGTTGCACTTCTCTTCCCTACACCTGTCTGGCTGCCAATGGGAGAGCAGCGTTCAAATTCGCTGCCTCCCATAGGTGCACCACCCTGCTCAACTCCTCCCCACCCCTAGTCCCGCCCCAGCTCAATGCCGGCCCGTGCTCTCCCCTTTGTTACTGTCGGCGACCCCGGACCGGCCGGGATCGCCTCCCTTTCTGCCTGTGAGACCCTATTGCCTCTATTCTTGCTTTCATTGCTATAGCAATCATTATTATTAATGCTGGTATTTCAGTGAGTTCAGCCTCCCAGCCCTGCAGCAGTAGAAATGTTTGAGGGGATAGAGACATGAGACAAGTTTGTAGAATTTGTACTGTGCACTGATTGAGGTTTATCAAATAATGAATGGAATGGAATGAGTAAACGTTAATCAGTTGTTTACTCTTTCAAAAAGTACAAAGACTAGGGACACATTTAAATTAATAAGAGAAAATATCTTTTTACTCCATGCATAATTAAACACTGGAATTCTTTGCTAGAGGATGTGGTGAAAGCTATTAGTGTAGCTATGTTTAAAAACAGTTTGGACAAGTTCCTGGAGGTAAAGTCCATTAACAATTATTAAGGGAGAGTTTCAGAAATCCATTGCTTATTCTTGGGATAAGCAGCTTGGACTCTATCTACCCCTTGGGATCCTGCCAGTTGTGACCTGGCTTGGTCACTGTTGGAAACAGGATACTTAGCTTGATGGATCTTTCGTGTGACCCAGTGTTACAAGGCTTATGTTCTTATGTAATGTTTCAAACTGTATCCCGTTCTGATGTAGCCATTCCTACCAATCAATATTAAATGAGGGCTAGGAGTACAGTATTAGGATGCAGGCTCACACAGCCATTAGGCAAGTGCTGCAGGGTGGGAGGAATGACGGGTGTCTGTCCCTCTGCCTTGACTGCATACAAACAGGCTGATTCTGTAAAGTGCTCTCAGCTGAGTGCACTGTTATATCCACAGTTGGATGAGCGTTTTTGACGTGCTAAACCCCTTACTGCGTTTTTGACGTGCTAAACCCCTTACTGCCTTATGCAGTAAGGGGTTTAGCATATCGAAAATGCACATCCAAACCACCACCCCCCCCCCCCTTGAAACTATCAGCACTCATCACATGCAAATGTATGTTGATGAGGCTATTAGTTATGCACTCGGGATACTGAAACAAAAAACGCTCAGAAAGTGTACAGAAAGCAGAAAATACTGCTTTTCTGTACACCGTCCAACTTAATATCCTAGCGATATTGTTGGAGGAACCAAAAATGTTAAAAAAAATTAAAAGAAAAAAAAATGCGCCAGCCGGTCAGGTTAGGAAAACGGATGCTCAATTTTACCAGCGTCTATTTTCCTAACCCACAGCTGTCAGCAGGTTCGGGAAAGTGCAACCCCCTCATTTAAATACAGGATCGTGCACCCATGAGAGATGGCTGAGCGTGCGCTGGGAGAGCAGGCGCTCAGCACTGAGCGCCCGTTTTCCCACGGAGCTTACTGTATCAGCCTGAAAGTGGGGGAGGGAGCGATTCTAAATCACAGCAGTGCGATGCGAAGCAGCAACATCACCAGCATGCACTTGCACATGCGTACAGCTAGCTTGCTGAACCTGCAGGAAATGCGCAGAGCACGAGGAGAGAGGGGTGGGAATCTGGCACTGAGTCAGTGCGTGTCAGACTCTGAGTATTCTGCCAGCATCTGTGTGTAGTGGGACCACAGGAAAGAATAAACAACCCGAGTTAAGATAGTAGCTCCTGGTTTGATAGTTAAATTACATTCCTGGACTGGAATCTGGTAATATTTCCTGGGACTGACCAATGAGGCGGTGGGCCCAGTTCTCTTTTGATAGGGGCGAGGTAAATCAAAGAAGAGTGAATGAACAATTTTTAAGATTTTAAAGGTAGAGGACGTTGAATCATTTTGAAATCCCTCGCTCCCATGTTCTGTATCCATAATACGCTTTTAGCCACTTTTTACCCAATTTAGAGACTTTTCACAGTGGATCTGGTGATTTTTTTCAGGTTGGCGTTGGCAACACTCTCCACAGCCCTGCAGCATGGTGGTCTCAGCTCCTGATCCACACGGGTATAGGAGACATATTGGTGGCGCTCAAGCACTCACAGAGCCGGCGCCTATGGCAGCGAGCCTGTCTAGCACAGTTTTCCCAGCTCTTTTTATTTGGCAATTACAGAACAAAGAACAGCGTCTTCAATGGAGACCACCAGTGGAGCCAGTTACATAGTTTTATAGTTTACACACGCAAGAGCTCAGATTGGGCTTTGCAAAGCTGTATGTACAAAAGCAGAACTTGTGTTTATAGCACCAGCCCATAATTACTGTGACTCATAATTCCAGGGCGTCATTTAGAGTCATCTGGAGAGAATGGGTTGCACTACAGGAGGCCTGTTTAAAAAAGACATTGTGAACATCAAATACCACCATAACTAGCTATATACACAATGCCACAGAACCCAGGTAGTGCCGTAGAATTGTGGGAAATAGCCTGAATACCTGCCCGCATGCTGCTGTACTGCATATTCTCTTGCTTTATCACTGTCACACCCACCACACTCAGTCAGCAGCAGCAGCTCCACTCTGCATTTAAAGAGCAAGGTGCAGGCCATCATCTCTTAATGCCAAATTTTCATGTTGAAGTGTGAAAACTTCCACCATCATGCAGCTTGCCCAGGAAATGCACAGCCAAGCAGAGCATAATGAATGGGAGGGAGGGAAAGAATGAATGAATGAGAGGAGAAGGGAGGGTTGAAGAGATTGGGAGGGAAGGAGATTAATGAGAATGGATTGGAAGGAGCTGAGGACAAAAAAGAGGTACATTTGGGAGAAAGCAAGTTATCGAAAGAGAAGCCAGAAAGAAAAAGGAAATAAATAAATAAATAAAAACAAAAGGAGGTCCATATTCAAAAGCATTTGCTCAGCTAACTCAGAAGTAGCCAGCTTGTGAGAGAGTGTACCGACAGCTCCCTCAGTATACCTTAAGGAGCCCAGTTCAAAGTTTGTAACCCAGTCCCCCTTAAGGCAGAACGCCGCAAGGGATTCTGGGTGAGGGGAGGCTCCCTTCACCCTACCATAAGATCCCAGGCCTAGAAAGACATGGGGAGGTCCCAGAGAGCTGGTAGGATCTCATGACACATCCAGACGGTGGACATTTTACCAGTTTGTTGTGCCTGACACAGCGATCTTGATTCTTCTATCTTTGAAGCACTGTAAATAAATACATGACCCATAACTAAGTTGGTCCAGTCTTATTGTATTACTGAACTATTTCTGCAGCTGCAGCAGGCCTGGAAATGCTACACAGCTGAATGAATATTTGGGCACATATACCGCTAAATTCTAGTTGGTAATAAGTTAGGTGGCTAGAGTTTAGCCAGCTAAGTTAGGGGTGTTCCAAGGGCATAACTGGGAGCAGTTGAGTTAGCTGGTTAGCTCCAATATTCAGAGTTAGCTGGATGACTTAACCAGCTAAGTCTGATCAGGCCAAAGAGCTGACCTAAAGCTAGGTGGCTTTAGTTAGCCCCCTAACTTTAAGACAGCCAGATATATTCACGCAGCACCTTACCCAATCAGTGCATAGCCAGAAGTCTGGACGAATACCTAGTTTTGACCCTTGCTTGGACTCTCAATACGCCTGACTGTCGCCTGCCTTTGACCATAGCCTGCCCTTGGACCATGACCTTAGTCTTCAGTAGAGATCTTCACCTAAGTCCTGCTGGCCCTAGCACCCAAAGGCTCAACCTGAGGGGAACATGGGCTAGTAAAGGTGAAGCTCGTGACCGGGTTTCTGCTTTGCCTGGGTCCGTCTGCTGGCAGTAAGAACCTGCAGGTCTCCTCCCTGCAGGTAGAGCCAATCTTACCCCAGCCCAAGTGTCCACAGATACAACAGAATAGGGTAAGGGACACAGTGCCCTACAACAGGGCAGCACACACAATCTCTGGCTAAGGCCTGGACCAGCTACTGGTGTGCAGCATTATAGTAACAAGTCTTTGGCCGTTGATTAATGCTCCACATCAAGACTAAGCGGACAATAATACATATATCTTCAATAAACATACTGCTATCCCATACTTGGGTGGAGGAGGGAAGACAAACAGAGAATCAAGTCTTCAACCAATCCATTGGGTTTTAACCTGCCTCTCTAAAATGTCCCTGGAAACTATATTGAAAGCCCTAATGCCCCCTTTCTGAATTCTCAGAGTGACCTGGGTTGCAATCCATCAGCTGCTGCGAATAACGCTTTTTAATCTCATCGGGTATTGATATCTCAGGTATCCAATCTCTCTCTTCCCTGCCCGGGGGATTTACACACATCAGCAGTCCATCTCCACCAGTGCTGCTCTCCACATTACCCTGATCAGCTCTTCTAGGCCTGGCTTTTATTAGCAGTATTTTCAGTTGGATTCAATTCAAAATCTCTCAGAAGCATTAAGTAATTAACATTAAATAATTCACTGGGCAGGCAGAATAAACACAGTTTTAAGATTCTGCATTTTACTTCATTTTTTGAGGAGAAGTAACAGTTTCCGGTTTTGAGAGCACCTCCCATTTATCCATGCACACAACTGTGAATGGAAATAAACTGGGCAGTGTGCCAGGCCAGATCAGCATCCCTTGCAGATATCACATGGATATCTGTAAAGCAGAAATATGGCATGAAGAACAGGAAAGAGGGACTCAAGCAATAGACATTTGTTGAAAATGTGAATGAAGATACATATGCCAGGATCAAAAGAAGAGGAGACTTAGGAATAAGACCTAAAGCAGAAGCAAAAAAAACCACAAGGAACAGTTGAATTGCTGTTTCAAGCAATGTGGATACCATTGGTTTTGCTTTAGCCTACACCCAAGATTTCATGATACAGTACTTGCTTAGGGAAATGCAAAGTGACAAGATCAGGAATGGGCCACAGGTGGCTGAAATCATAGAGGAGATGAAAGAAAGAAAACTGATCAAGTTTGGACATGTACAAAGAAAAGTCGGCAAACAGGTACTGAAAACGTAGGAGGTGGAAAGGCTCACAGGGAGGCCAAAAATACGTAGATAAGTACCATTCATCAGGATATCGAGTCCCAGGGTCAAGCAAGAGAATTGCACTTGACTGGGTAGCATGCTGGAAGATGGCTGGACCACGACCCCACACTAGTGAGAAACATGTGTAGGAGAAGAAGCTACAGTACTTTATGCAAACAATACCCTAGGTCTAGTTTTTGCAATATTAGAATGCTGGGAAGGCTCCAGATGTCTTCTATACAATCTCATTATTACTTCAGATTCTCACTAGCAAACCAAGTGCTGGTGAGGCATTTGTTAAGTTAAAAACTGTGACATGCTTGAAGCCTCTGTTTGCACCTCAGGATTTTCACATTGGTGTTCAAGCCCTGGTAATGCCAGGGCTGGATTATTGTAATGTGATCTTTATTGGGTTACCAGCCTCGTCAGTATGGGTTTTGTAGCTTGTTGAAAACGTGGCTGCCAGAGAAATTTCTGGAACCTCAGTATCATGTTCATGCCGCCCCTGCTCTTTTTAGTTTGCATGGTTACCCATTGCTTGGCATGTAAAATTTAAACTAGTTATTTTAGTCTTCCGTGCAGTACGCTGTTTTGGGTCAGAGTATTTTAAAGCATTGATTCAGTCATATGTCCCCCCTCGAAGTTGGCGATCCAAGAATGAAGTGAGATCGTGTATTCCAACATTTCGCCAGCTACTAGATCACAGTGTTTTCAGCTGCCGGCCGCATTCTTTGGAATACCCTTCCATTAGAGTTTTGCCTACAAGCCAATTTGTGTTTCAGGTAAAGGGTTAAGGTCTTTTTTTTTTTTTTTACTTTTTATTTAGCAATTCACATACAATCAGATCCACATTTACATATAATGTGAGTTTGTACATGGCAAGGAAATTCCAAGACAGTAGAAGATATAGAGCACATCCCTAGCCAGAGGAGTCAAGAATAGAAGCTAACAGTGGATCTCTCCCAACTGCAATTCTCCACATACAGAGTTCAGGGCACAGACAGTAAACCATAAAACGTCCAATAACATTCCCAGATTGCATCATTCTTGCTCTTACAGTCCATCAAACAATAACATAACTTTTCAATATCAGCTCTAACTCTTGTGTGATCTCTCCAACTATCCATACTAGGATTAGTTTTCCACTTGAAGGCAATTGTAAATTGGGCTGCCAGAAGTAATTGAGAAACCAGAGCCCTACTCCTCACGGGGACCCCCGAATCTGACCATTTACCAAGCTGTCCCAGCGTCTATGATAAATGAAAAGGGCAAATAAGAATATCAGATATTTCCTATGTCACAGCTGCCCAGAACTGGCTAATCCCAGGACACTCCCACAAATATGTATTTAAATAAGTGCCCACCACGTCCAGCAGCTAGGACTTGCTCCAGTATATAGAGTATGTCTGCAAAATGACATGGTGTATGGCAGGTCCTGTGTAGTAATCTAATTATATGTTCTATTCTTTTAGTGCATATGAAACTTTTTTGTGTCAATACCCACAGATGCTTCCATCTTTCTCAGTAAGCATGAGATTTATATCCTTGTTCTATTTAACAATAAGTCAGGGTTCAGTAATGGTCCTGTTACAATTCCCGGTCCCAAAAGGCCCGTCCTCACCTCTCGGCGCCTGGCTCAGGCCTCGGTCCTTCTCATCCCGGCAGCACCCGCTGGACCCCGTCATAGCCCTGCCGCTTCCCGGCTCCCCGGCTCCCCGGCTCGGCTCCGGCCGGCCCCTCAGCTCCTCCGTGGCGGAGGGATGCCATCACCTCGACCTCTGTGTGGGCCGCCTCCCAGACTCTCAAAGCTTGCCTCATCAACGGGTCTCCTCGCTTTTGCTAGCTCGAGCTCCTGTAGTTGCTGTTCTAGTTCTCTTGTTCCTGTTGCCTGTCTCTGACCTTGGACCGGACCTGACCTTGCTTATCACTGCCTGTCTCTGACCCTTGGACTGGACCTGACCTCGCCTACCACAGCCTGCCTCTGATCTTGGACTGGACCTGACCTCGCTTACCACTGCCTGCCTCTGACCCTTGGACTGGACCTGACCTTGCTTAGCACTGCCTGCCTCTGATCTTGGACCGGACCTGACTTCACTTGCTGCTGCCTGCCTCTGATCTCCTGGACCAAAACCGGCTACACTCTTCGCTTAGCCTGGCCTGCTGGACTGGATGTGCCGCCCTTGGCGTCAGTTCTCCGGCCTCTCTCTCTCCTGGCTGTCACCGTGCTCTCTCACCTTCTCCCTGGGATCATCCAAGCAGAGGCCCACCTAAGACCAGCCGGCCCTGGTACCCAAGGGCTCAACCTGCGGGGAACGCGGGCTGATAGTGGCGAAGTTCCAGCTGGCCTCTGCTTCCCATCTAGCCTCGCCACCCGATGGTGGGGACCTGTGGGGGTTTCCAACACCAACACCACCTTGGGCCAAGGGTCAATGGATGCAACAGGTCCCGAACTTGGCCAGCAAAATACTTCGATCTACTATCAATATACCTTTCGACTTTGCATCTAAAGCAATACAATAGGATCGGGCATTCGAAGAAATTGTGTCGCCTCAACCAAATGCACATTCCTGTGAAGCTGAAGGTGCAGGGCTCTTGAACCTTCATCAACTCAAACTCATCTTTTAAACTGGTAAAGGATTTAAACTCTGAGTAATCCCATAACTGCACAACAAGCATCAAACCCTGCCTTGCCCAGCCCCAGTAGCCTCACAAAAACGTGAGTCCAGATAATCCAGGATTTTGAAAAACAGGAGCGAGAGATGACAATTTTTCCATTGGCAGTTCTAAGGTGCCAAGAACCTCTCTCCGTACACCAACCGTGTGGGCCAGAAGAGGTCTACTTTGACATACCATTTACACAAGAGAGGAGGAGGGTAAAACAAAGAGAAATGAGTGTAGACCAGAATCTCCCACCAATGCCCTTCACAGGAGACCCAATCAAAACCAGGATTTAAGACACTACAGTCTTGTAGCCTAGCAATATCGGAAATGTGCCCATACCACCTTGCTGCTTGGACTGCCACAAAGTACTTAGTTTAATTCTTTCAGGTTGATGTTGTCAAACAAATTTCGCTATTCTACTATGCAGCTCATCGAAAATCGCAGCCAGGACCTTGCATGGCAGATGCAGAAAAAGATACAGCAAGTGAGGAACATTCATTTTGATCAGATTAATATGGTCAACCCAGCATATTGTCAGGACTTCCCATTACATTAAATCAGATTTAATAGTAGCCAGAATAGGTGAATGGTTAGCTGCAAATAAATCTTTGGGAGAAGGGACAATCCTAATCAAGGCTTTGTTTTTTCAGCAAGCATTTAAGTAGCACTCTCTCATGAAACCTAATTTTAGACACTAGGCTCGGGTGTTTTAGTTTAGGTTTTAGCATGGCATTGTACTATGATTTTATTTTATGCTTGTCATTTGTTTTGTTTGATTATTTTATTTTCATTATATTATGAATGTTATTTTGTTCTCTGCTATGAGCAGAATCTAAGTTTAGCAGATTATAAATGTTCACAAATAAATAAGCATCCACAAACCCAAACATCTTGAGAACAATAAGAAAAATAATAAAGATAAATGCTCTAAATGTAGTGAGCCCTAAGTTTGAATATGCACAAAACGGGTGTTAAGGATCTCAAGACAGTCATGATGATGCAGATTTTCTTTCTTTGTTCTTTCTTTCTAATTATATTTTGTTTCTCTCATTATGTTTCTAATACAAAGTTGTTTGTGCTTTGTATAATGATATAACTTAATAAATATAACTTAATAAAGTTAAAAAATACAAAAGACATACAAGAAACCAAGTCGATCAGCAGCTGCTCTGTGACCTGCTCATGCCTCCATCTCAACTCCTCCCCTATCTTTTGTATTGTTATTGTTATATTATGATTGTTTTTATTTGGTCTGCTGCCTTTAGCTGTAGGTTGAAGTGCAGAATATACATTTTTAAAATAAATACATTAAATAAATAAAAAGAGGTATTTGTACTCTATACTCCTCCTTACAATGCCACTGAATAAGAGGGCACTAATGGTTAACCCTCAAGAACCAGGAGAGAAAAGTAAAACCAAACAATCCTAAAGCATACAAAAAGAGAACTCTCAAAGTTCCAAGGTGTATAAACAGGACTGTCTCAAGGGAGTTGGGAAAAAGTTGGATAATTTGAGTCAAGGGTGGCATAACAACAAAGTAACATAGTAGATAACTATAGGAAAAGACCATTTCACCCATCCAGTCTGCCTAGTTTCTCTGTCTACACTAAGGATACATCCCTGCTGTCAGCCACTGAGGGTGACCACCTGCAAGATGTCTCCTTATCCAGGATAGTCTTCCTCTGCACTCCACTATGTTAAGAAGAAGATCCTCATTTAGTTTCCTCCAATGTCCAACTTTCCCATGTCTACCCACAAAGCTCTGCAATAATGTAAATAGCCAGCAATACCTGTGTAGCTGTTGCCCAAACCTCCAGCCTCCTACGTCCTGTGCCAGACAGACATGGCTACATGAGTGCCTACATTTCTGCTAGGACTTCTAACGTTTCATATTACATACCTCATCATTCATTCTGGCAGCCCTTGCAATCATTTTTGAATCGGATGAGTATGGCACTATGAACACAGACATATGCCATTAGGTCATGCTTTCTGATCTCTCCACCTTTAGCAACTAAGGATCCTTTGTGCTTCTCCCATGTCCTCAAACTCTATTTAATGTTTAATACCCTGAAGGGTATTCCATGCTCCCATTACCCTTTCCAATCCCTGAGGGCCCCAAACCTGTCTAGTTGTCAAACTGTTCATAATGAATATTCATGAAATATATTTGCATACACCTCTCAACTGTAAGCAGATATCCCTTGTGCATATTGATTAGGTGTATCCTGAAAACCAAACTGATTTGTAACTCTCGAGAAATGCATCTTGAAACCCCTGATCTGAATGATGTTGAACCAGTTTAGCAATTTTCAAGACATGAAAGGAATTCCTGATATAGGACAGGTAATTTCATGTAAAAAAAAAAAAAAAAGATTTAAAGAGAAATCAGAGTGCTGAAGTTCAGAAAGAGATTCGGAAGGTGAATTATTGCCAGAAACAACTGGTTGACCATGCGGGGTTTTTTTCTATATATTTTACTAGCCGTTAAGCCCGTTAAAACGGGCGAGATTCCATCAGTCAGACCGGCACGGTTAGAGCCGCTCTGTTCTCCACAACTTCCCTTTTCCTTCCATCCTCTCTCACCTCATCTACAACCCCTTCCCTCTCCCAGCCCTCCTCCACTCTTTTTTCTCTTCTCCAGAACTTCTTACCCTTCCCACTTGTTCAGTCATATCCTCTTCCCTTCCCCTCTCAACTTCCCTTTCCTTCCCCTTCTCCCCTCTCCCTCAGCCCTCCTCCATTCCCTTTTTCTCTACTCCACTTTACCCTTCCCACTTACATCCTCTTCCTTCCATCCCTTCTCATCTTCCCTTTCCTTCCCCTCCCACCTCCTCAACCCCTTCCCTCTCCCTCAGCCCTCCTCCACTCCCTTTTTCTGTATTCCACAACTTTACCCTCCCCACTTACATCCTCTTCCTTCCCCTCCCACCTCCTCCACAACCCTGTCCCTCTCCCTCAGCCCTCCTCCACTCCCTCTTCTTCTCTCTGGCCCGCCTGACACTTAGTTACCGCCACTGCTGCTCCATGGGAGGTCTCCGGGGGTCTCTCTCTCGTGCGCGCCTCTCCACCGGGCTCGTTGCTGGCCCGCCCGACGCTCGGTGATGAGGCACACGCGAGAGAGAGACTCCCGGCGACCTCCCATTTCTGTGACTGTGCCGCCGCTGCTTCTCCCCGCGCGCAAGAGAGAGAGACACACCCCCCCCCCCGAGACCTCCTGTGCTGCCGCCGCTGCTCCTCACCGTTTCCAAGGCAGCCGTCCGCTGGGCTCCCCTCTGACCGACATGCTGTCGCGCATGCGCAATAGAGCTGCACTCTTCCCTAAGTGCATCACTTTGCACTTATCTGCATTAAATTTCATTTGCCATCTGCATGTGCGAACTCCCAGTTTTGCAATTTTCTCTTGCAATTTCTCACAATCCTCTTGTGATTTAACAACTTTCAATACTTTTGTGTCATCAGCAAATTTGATCACCTCACTTGTTGTTCTGATTTCCAGACCATTTATAAATATATTAAAAAGCATTGGTTCCAGAACAGATCCCTGGGCCATGCCACTATTCACCTTTTCCATTGGGAAAATGTATCATTTAGCCCTTCTCTCTGTTTGTTGGCAATCCACAATAGCACAATGCCAACTGTCCCATGACTTTTTAATTTCCTAAGAAGTCTCTCATGAGGGACTTTGTCAAATGCATTCTGGAAATTCAGATTCATTATATCAACTGGCTCACCTTTATCCACATGTTTATGCTTTCAAAAAAATGAGAAATTTATGAGGCAAGACTCCCCTTGGTTAAATCCATGTTGGCTTTGTCCCTTTAAACTTGCTTTTTTGTTCTTTATGATAGTTTCTACCATTTTGCCTGGCACACACCAGACTCACTGGTCTATAATTTCCTGGATCATGCCTTGATCCCTTTTTAAAAATTGGTGTTATATTTGCAATCTTCCAGTCTTCAGGTGTTGCGACCGTCGCTGCCCGACGTCTCCACTCCGCCCACCTTACCTCTTTTGCGACTCCCTCTTTGGATGATGGAAGGTTGGCTGCCGCGGCGTCAAATTGCCGTTCTCCTCCGGCGTCCCTGGACCGGCTACACGCTGCCTTCCGCCATGTTCTGCTGAAGCCTAAGGGCGCGCACGTGGCACGGCCCTGACTCAAGTACCAGCTGTGGCGCGAACCTCAGGGGCGTCCCCCTGAGATGACTTCATCCTCACCGGATACTTAAGGTCTTTCGTTTTGCTAACTATTCGAGTTAGCAAAGGTTATGGTTACGGTTTACCTAGCTTCCTCCAGGTATCGCTGCGGATGGGATTCGCTCTCCGCATACCTTGCTACTCTGCCTCCTCAGACTTACCAGGGGTACCCGCTCCTTGGGGGCCTCGCTTTCTCTTTTGCTTTTCAGGTCGCAGTCTGGAACCGGTACTCGCTCCTCGAGGGCCCACGTTCCCGGACCTGCTACCGAATACTACTTCTGCCAGGAAGTCACCGCTGCCTACAACACCAGTGAGTTACCATCTCTCTCTCAGAGCTTTCCCTGGAACCAGGTACTCGCTCCTCGAGGGCCTAAACATTCCAGCTCCTGGGCTGTTCCAAGAGACTATTGTGTGAGTGTTACCATCAAGATTCTGTTCCTGAACTCTGCATATTCTGCCTACTCACTATATTCAGTTTCTCTACAGCTCAGCCATCCTGGGATCGCTGTTCCAGTGCCTGAGGGACTACAGCCCAGCTGGGCTCTTCCAGCTCACTACTGCCACCTCTGGTGGTACACTATACAGTTTAATAAAAGAACTAGTCTGTGTCTGTCTCCCAACTCTGAGCCTGACCGGTAGCCCCTCTCGGGATCTTCCCCCGTGGGCATGGTTATCTGCCACCAGCCCAAGGGTCCACCCACAATTATCACAAATAATAACATCAGGTATCATAGATGATGTTATTGATAGTTTACAAATTTCCAATAGCAGGTCCATAATTTCATTTCTCAGTTCTTTCAGCACTCTGGGATGTATACCATCTGGTCCAGGTGATTTGCTATTCTTTACTTTTCCAATTTGCCCTAGTACATCTTCCAGGTTCACTGAGATTTGTTTCACATCCTCTGAATCATCACTTTTGAATATCATTTCTGGCATGGGTATATCTCTTACATCTTCCTCAGTGAATACTGAAGCAAAGAATTAATTTAGTCTCTCTGCCATAGCTTTTCATCCTTAAGTGCTCGTTTTACCCCTTGATCATCTAATGGTCCAACTGACTCCCTTTACCTTGAATATACTTGAAAACGTTTTTATTATGAGTCTTTGCTTCTACAACAAGCTTCTTTTCAAAGCCTCTCTTTGCCTTTCTTATCAATGCTTTGCATCTGACTTGCCAGTGCTTATGCTGTTTCTTGTTTTCTTCATTTGGATCCCTTTTCCATTTCTTGAAAGATGTTCTTTATATATTATAACCTCTCTTACCTTACCTTTCAACCATGCCGGTAGTCATTTAGCCTTCTTTCCACCTTTTCTAATGCATGGGGAATATATCTGTTCTGAGCTTCCAAGATGGTAGTTTTAAACAGCATCCATTCCTAAGCTAAACTCTTAACCTTTGCAGTTGCTCCTTTCAGTTTTTTCCTAACCATTTTCCTCATTTTATTATAGTTGCCTTTTTGAAAGTTAAATGCTGTTGTAGAAGATTTATGTTTTGCAGTCCCTCCGTTATTAAGCCAGATTTGATAATGTTGTGATCACTATTGCCAAGTGGCCCCAACACTGTTACCTCTCTCACCAAATCCTGTGTTCCACTAAGGACTAGGTCTAAAATAGTTTCCCCTCTTGTTGATTCTTGTACCATTTGCTCCATGAAGCAGTCATTTATTTCATCTAGGAACTTTACTTCTTAGAGTGTCCTGATGTAACAATCAACCAGTCAATACTGGGGTAACTGAAATCACCCATTATTACTGTGCTGCTGATTTTGTTAGCTTCCCTAATTTATTTTAACATTTCATTGTCTGTTAGTTCATTCTGGCTAGGTGGACGGTAATATACCGCCATTACTATTTTTTCCCTTTTTCACCTGGAATTTTCATCCACAAAGATTCAACATTGCATTTTCTTTCCTGCAGAACTTTTATCCTGTTTGAAACAATGCTCTCTTTAACACATAGAGCCACCAACAATTTGATCCATCCTATCATTTTGATATAATTTGTATCCTGGTATCACAGTGTCCCATTGATTATCCTCCTTCCACCAGGTCTCTGAGATGCCAATTATATCTCTCTCTTCATCCAGTGATATGTACTCTAACTTTTCCAGTATCGGGTCCTGGTTCCAGGACCTCAGCTCAGACCCAGCCCTAACACCAGGGCCTGACCCAGAGGCTGATTCCTGATGGCTGGGCTTTGGCCCAAGGTCTGGCCCAGGTCCAGCAACTATGCCTCAGAGGTTTTCTTTTTTCTTTCTTCACTGACGAAATGATGCTGTCTGCTTGGGGGTGCCAGAGTTAATTTCCTATTTTGTTTCCTATGAAATTTAATTGGTTTTCACGTTTCATTTTGAAAACAAAAAAGTGATCAATCAGGCCCAGGCCCAGTTCCAAAGTAGGGGCCTCACCTAGGGAATAGGCCAAGACCCCAAACCCAAACACAAAGCCAGGGCTGGGGCTTGTGCCTAACCTAGGCATACGTTGTGTCCCAATGTCTCATTTCCTATTTCGTTTCTCCCTAATGCCCATCCCCAATGGGCACTATCAGGGAGCCCCTTCTCCAGCCAGGCCACATATACCAGAACCACTTTCCAGAGAACATGGGTACCATGCTAGACAGGAGCTTCATCAGGGGCATGGGTGCCTGCACCCCCCAGCAGCAGGTAAATCCATTTTTTCTATTCCCATCCAGACAAAGTGTTTTGTACCTCACCCATCTTCCAAAAAGTCCACTTTAATCCTCAAAGAGGTAGTATCTGTAGGGATCCTGTTAGTCACCTACTAGAGTTAGTTAGGTACAAAAATCTACCAATTGGTGTGGGGAGAGACTTTTCAGTAACATTGTCAGTTTACAGCTCCCCCATGTGGAAGCTGGTAAATGGTAGGCTCCTATAATACTTAGAGCCAGTGTACCATTTTACCTTGTGGATTCCCCTTTTGCTTTAGAGAGGCAGCATGTCCTATGTTGTCCTCCATATGTTATATTAGGAGTAAATTCTTTGGATGATAGTTTCTATCCATTCTCTCATTCCACCTTGTATTGTTCAATTGGTTTATTTGAGTTTGGAGTTCTCAGTAAATTGGGACTCAGTTAAGCTTACTTAAGTTTGCTCTTCAATCTAATGGAAGAGGTTCCCTTCATGCAAGAGCAATCTGTGATCTTCAGAGTCCAAGAAGAAGGATGACTTCTAGCCATCCTGAGGAGATAGGGGAGAAAGAAGTTGGAGTGGACACCAACCGGGTCCATGTACATCTATAACAGATAAGGAGAAGAGGAGTTACAGGTATTATGAAACTGAATAGGAGAGGGTGGAGAAGGTACTGTGAGGAAACTAAGGAGTTCAAAGGAGAAATCTACAGGAAGGAGGTAGGAGATAAAATAATTGTGCAATTTACATTCCATCATTTGATGCTTCATCAGTATTTCAAGAGAAGCCATTAACTTGCCCTATATCCAATGGGAGGAAAGATATAAATCAACTTATGAAATAAATGAAATTGTTTTAACATCTGGAGAATAAAACAGAATATCATAATTCTTCTGTATTGCTCCATGGTGCAACTTCATCTTGAGTATTGTGTGTGCAGTTCTGGTTATCATATCTCAAAACAGATATAGCAGAATTAGAAAAGGTACAGAGAATGTGACCAAAATGATGAAGGGGATGGAATTATTCCTCTATAAGGAAAGGCTAAAGAGGTAAGGACTCTTCAGTCTGGAGAAGAGATGGCTGAGGGGAGATATGATAGAGATCTATCAAATATGAGTGGAGTGGAACGAGTAAATGTTAATTGGTTGTTTAGCCTTTCAAAGAGTATAAAGTCTAGGGGACACACACTGAAGTTACTAGGTGATACATTTAAAACTAATAGAAAATGTTTTTTTACTCAACATATAATTAAGCTCTGGAATTCATTGCCAGAGGATGTGGTGAAAGCTGTTAGTGTAACTGTGTTTAAAAAAGGTTTGGACTAGTTTCTGGAGGAAAGGTCCATAAACAGGCCCAGCATGACCGGGTATGCATACCATGCATTTTCACAGGGCTGCACACCCAGGGGGGCTGCGGGTGGGCGGCAAAGGAGAGGCCATGGGGCCAGTGCAGTGGCATACTGAGGGGGTGTTAGAGATCTGATGCCGGATGGGCGGAGCAATCAGATAGGAGTTAACAATTTGTTAGGAAAGCTCTGTGTAGAGCTAGGAGATAGCAATCTGTTATTCATCTGCTCCTAAAGAAGGGAGGAGCTAGTAATCTGTTAGGTTTTACTCCTGCGGAGGGGAGGAGTTAAAAATCTGTTACGCTTTGCTCCTGTAGAAGGAGGCGTTAGTAATTTGTTATGAACTGGCTCCTGTGGAAGGAGGAGTTAGCCATCTGATATGCTCAGCTCCTGATGAGAAAGGAGTAGCAATCTGTTATCAGCGCAGTGCTTGGAGAGGACACTCAGCTGTAGAGGAATGTAGATAGGTGGATCCTTGGGCCGATGGCAGATGACTGCGCCCCCAGGAGGATATCTTTAGAGGGACCACCGGCTAGGCTTGAGTAGGGAGACAGACACAGATAATTCTTTTATTAGACAGGTTAGTACAACCACCAGAGGTGGCAGTAGTGAGCAGATATGCCCGGCAGGGCTAAAGTCCCTCAGGTACTGGAACAGCGATCCCAGGGTTGCTGAGCTGTAGAGAAACAATAGTGAGTAGACAGAGGGTATGCTGTGTTCATAGCCAGGACTGGATGACGAAACTCACATAAGGTCTTAATGAAGCTCAGTAGCTGGAAAGGGTTTGCCCTCGAGGAGCGAGTACCTGGTTACAGAGAAAGCTCAGAGAGAGCAATAGTAACTCATAATATCTGTACCTGCGATAGCTTCCAGGCAGTAGAGAATCTTCAGAGTGTTCAGGAACATGGGCCCTCGAGGAGCGAATACCGTTTCCTATCGGCAATCTGAAATAAAGAAAAGAGAGCAAGGCCCCCGGGGAGCGGGTACCCCGGTAAGTCCGCGGAGGCAGAGTAGCTTGGACTAATCCTTGCAGAGTAGCTTGGACAGCCGAAGCGAGTCCTTGCTAACTCGATATGTTAGCGAATACTGAGACCTTTTATATTGGAAGCGGATGACGTCATCTCGGGGGACGCCCCCGAGGTTCGCGCCCTTGCTGATACATCAATGGGAGCGCGTGCGCGTGCCCTACGTCATCAGGCAACATGGCGGATTCACAGCGTCATGCCAGAGGGAGATGGCAAGAAGACACCGCAGCAGCTAGCCATCTATCAGACCTGGAGGGAGTCGCCACAGAGGTAAAAAGGGTGGAGGGAGGGCATCGAGGAGCGACAGATGCAACAGGGGGGACAGGGGGGCTAATGCCCCAGATGCAGGACCAGAGGAGGCAGCGATGGATCCCATCCACAGGAAGACAAACTGTGTGGCTGCCGGTGGACCTCATCCAACCAACAGCAGAGCAAAGATGTGTGCCCTTCCTATGCTGTGTGCTGGCCGCTGTTCCTGCTAAACTGCACATGTGCATGGCAGCACACAGCAGGAAGATCATCAGGGCACCCACCAAAGACTGAAGAAACTTCCAAATCTCCAGGTCTCCTTCTCCTTCTTGTCTGCTTGATCCCGGAAATAAAACATTGCCAGAGCCACATGGGCAGGAAGGAGAAGGAGCATCAGCCTACGTGTAGAAAAGGAGCAGCATCTATGACAGTACAACTGCGGATCTTACCTCACGATGGTCCGATAACACTGGTAAACAACGTTTTTGTTTCTTTCAGGCTTTTTGGTGTTCCAAATAGATTTTTTGATGCTGTTCACAGATATTACTTCGAAATTTGCACATCACGTAAGGTTTTTGAGAAACGGCCAATTTCGTGTTACAATAATTGTGAAATTTTAAAACATAATCTCACGTACATATATTTTCTTGCTGGACAGTAGTTTTTATGATTTTTAAAATTCATGTCATATTTTTGACGGCCATAAGCAACGTAACATGTAACAGACTAACTTTTTTTAAAATACACCAAGAAACTGTTAGGGAGCACTAGGAAAGCAGTCCCATTTTTGAGGAGCTTGTGTGCCCTTGGACCTCGGCACGACCCCAGAGGACTCCAAGGCAGAACCGAGGCTGGTGAGACATGTCCAAGCATGGGTAGAGATCAGGAAGCCAGGCCCCTGCCGACCTGCACAGCCTGAGTGAGGCCAACCACACAAGGTTGGTCTCTGAGTGGTCCTCCAACTACTCCAAGCCCTTTCAGACCTGCCGCTGGGAACGGCAAAGGTGGCTAGCCGGACAGGAGACAAGGGCAGATGAAGGCTCTGGAACATGAAGACTCAGACGAAGAACTTGGAGACGTGACGACACAGATGAGAAGCTGGGGACGAGAAGACTCAGGATCAAGGTTCAGGAACAATGTCAAGTACTGGGTTGAGGTTGCGACGCAGCGCGCCCTACACAGCCCACCACAGAGCAGACCCACGGGACTGGTCGTGGACCACGCTTGAGTGCGAGGCAGACTCCAGAAGAATACGTGGAAGATGAAGCCGGAACATGGTGAAGATTCAGTAGAAGCCTGCACCGAGATGCACCTTACACAGCAGCCCATGGCTGGTCACGGACCACGCTGAAATGGAACAGGTTCAGTCAGAGTCAAGAACATCCGAGGGCTGGAACGAGAATCGGGACGGAGGATCAAGACAAGACTTGGTTTCTGGCAAGGGTGACCCTCCAGAGACTTGAGCTGCAAACGAGAAGACAGGCTCATGCCACGAGGTGACGAAACACAACATGGCATGCCAGGAGAGGTGATTACGAGGAACCAAGGGTTCAGTACATCAAAGTAGAAACATCACGGAACATCAGGAATGGATCATGGAACATCAGGAACAAAATGAAGGACATCCAGAAGAGACCAGGAACATAGAACAAAAAGGAGGGATCCCACGAAGAACAGGAAACCAGCAGAAGCGAAGATGAGAAGTCCATAGAAGAACTAACCCCTTGCAAAGGCAACGAAGGACTGGAAGCTGGGCCCTTATAAAGGGCTGAAGATCAGGAGACACCCAGGGAGGAGTCCAGGTGGGGCCTGGGGCATTTCCGGCCACGAGCCCTTTAAATCTCTGAAGGAGGCGTGGCCCGCACCTTAGAAGCAGGAACAGGAAGCAAAGCAGGACCATGGCCAGCGGCCATGCTGCCGCTGAGCAGTGTAGGAAAAGCTGGGCCTCTACGTAGAGCCCGACAATAACGGTGGCATCCAGGCCGCTGAAGAGAGGCTGAGGGTGGCTCCAACCGCAAGAAGACCCCGGGGACCATGGCCTCCAGGTGCGGCGTGGCGATGATGTCACCAGCGGCTCCATGCCGCAAAGAGGAGCACTGAAGTCCGCGGCTCCCTGCCGCGGTGAAGAGGGCGTTGGGAGATGGGCCAGCTGGCTGAAGAGAAGTGAGAGGCCTCCTGTGGCTCCAGCCACGGGAGGAATCGTAACAGAAACTCTGCCTATTCATGCCAGAACATGCTCGGGCAAGCCCCAGTTCAGCTGCAATATTCCAACTTGTTTCCATGATGACGCAGCCTTATATAAGGATCAGCAACGAGTAGTCTCCTATGCAACATCTGTGTGAATAAGTGAATCGTATTGCTAAAACTGTTGAGTTTAAAGCTTGTGGATTTAATTTCATATACTTTATGAAATGTCGCGCCAATGTCGTAATAGCCGTGACATGTTTTGTTACATCTGTGGTGAGTTTACTCTGAAAGCACAGAAA
Source organism: Rhinatrema bivittatum (assembly GCF_901001135.1). NCBI lineage: Eukaryota > Metazoa > Chordata > Amphibia > Gymnophiona > Rhinatrematidae > Rhinatrema > Rhinatrema bivittatum. The sequence goes on from NC_042615.1 coordinate 482,341,250, forward strand.
AGGAGTTTAACTGCACTCATTAAGAAGGCATACGAGTTATACTTCGGGTGCAAAATTGATGACCAGGACAGAGCATGGGCTCCTCATATATGTTGCGCATTTTGCGCCAGTAGTCTGCGAGCTTGGCTGAAAGGTGTGCGACCATCCATACCGTTTGCCATTCCAATGATATGGAGGGAACAGAAAGATCATATAACTGACTGTTACTTCTGCATGACGAATGTGTCAGGATACTCATCAAAGAACAGGAAGTTTATTGAGTGCCCTAACCTTGCATCGGCAATGAGACCAGTGCCGCATGACAACAGTCTTCCTGTTCCAAAACCACCAGAAGTGTGGACACTTGATGACGAGGATGAGGAGGTAGGCGATGATGGTGAGCCATCGCAGATGGAAGCTGTGGCTTATCCTGACTTTGTGTCATCAACATCCAGGGATCCTCATTTAATATCTCAGTCTGGGCTGAACGATCTGGTCAGAGATTTGGCTTTATCGAAGAGTCAAGCGGAGTTGCTTGGGTCAAGGCTGCAAGGATGGAATCTTTTGTCATTTGATATGAAAATTTCAGTGGGCCGGAAGAGAGCCCAAGCCCTGCAGGCCGAAGAGAAGAAGAAACATTCCTAGCCAGGAGGCACCACAGCTGCCGGGGGATCATGTCCTGCCCAGCAGCCTGACTAAAGGAGGCCCTGTGTTGGCAGGGATTCAGTCCTGCACACCTGCTAGAGAGAGTATGTGTGTGTGTAAGTATGTGTGCTGAGAGAGAGGAAGCATGTGGGTGTGTGCCGGAGAGAGAGGGGAGTGCAAACAAAGAAAGCCGAATTGGTGTCGGGGTGAACAAAGTATTTATTAATAATTTCAAACGGTGCCCAACTGGGGCCGAGTTTCGCCCATCAACATGGGCTGCTTCAGGGGCTGTATTTGAACAATAAAATCCAAATATTAAAATGTGATAAAAGATAATCTAAAACAATAATTATTTAAAGTCATAAATTACGACACTTAAATACATTAATAAATGTACATGTAAAAAGACAACACACATGTAAAAATCAAAGTGAAAGCATAAAATCAAATTTGTAAAAATAAACCAACACAATAAACAAAAAATAAAAATGAATATAAATATACATTACAATTACCTATATTGTTCCAAAATGTTTGTAGAGCCAATTTGTAATAAAAGCCAATAGTTTTCTCCCAGATGTAGGTAAGGGAAAACTTCAATTCAGTTCTATGGGTTTATATATATTAATGTCTAGTATTGAATTGCAAAATATTAATCCTTTAATCAGAACAAACAACGTCTTGCCCACAAGTGGATAAAAAAAGATTCGTTACAAAAGGTTCTATATATCTCAGGAATAGGTACATTCCTTTCTGATCTGTGTATAGAAAAGACACTATGAAAAACATCCAAATAAATATTTTAAAATTAATTAAAAAATACTACAAAAGGAATTAACACAATCACTGTATATTTTCTTTCTTTAAAAAAATGTTTTAAAAAAGGAAGACAATAGTGCACCATGGTGTCTTTTAAAACCGTAGTCTTTTCTGGATGTAAAATGCTTACTGCTCCGTTTGCAGTCCTACATTGCTGTCAGCACCGGCACCAATTTAAACTGGGTACTGTCGCGCTTATTTCAAATATTGTATGTTCTCTTACTGTAAAAATATAAAGAAAATATATTAAAAATATATATTAAAAAAGGGGGGAAAATGCACCATTGTGTCTCAAAAAACGCAGCATTTTCTAAATTTAAAATCCTTGCCGCTCCGTTTACAGTTCTCCATCGCTGTCAGCATGGCATTGGTTTTAAACTGGGCATTGTTGCACTTGCATCACATAAAAGTTAATAGTACACCATAGTGTACCCATCTGGGTCCAGCTTACCCATTTAATGTAGCTTCACGGAGAGTGGTGCCCCCCCCGCACCTCTCCCACTCAGCGATCCAGGAGGGCATCAGCCCCTACCACCGGCCGGTGCGCACTCTCTCAAACTGAGGAAAGGGGGTGGGCTGGGGAAAGGGGGTCAGCTCTCTGCCGGGTTTGTGTTGGGAACGGCGGCAAGTAGTAAAGGTCGGACGACAGGCACTCCCTTATCAATCATCGCCTCTATTAAGGTGAGCCTTTTTGTGGCGTGCCCTTATAAATTGCAACCTTTTTTTGTGGCGCCTTTTTTGGCACGCCTTTTTGCCTGTCGCCCTTTACTGATCACCCTTATTGGAGGATGCCGTGGGACATTTATCCCATTGATTATACAGGACAAGTTATCCAGCTAACTTTACCTGGATAACTTGTCCACCAAACAGCCTACTGAATATTGGCCTTGATGTCTTCAACCTCCTTAGATAATGCCAACAATAAGACTATTGAATGCTCAACATTTATGCCATCAAGTTGTGGGTGGGGAAGTTCAGATGAGAAAAATGACCCCCCACCTGAGTTAGTAGAACTGGATCAGATCCCAGAGGGATCGGTGGATGAGCTGATATTCTGACAAGGTAAGAGAACCACACTTGCCTGGGCCAGGCTGGTACAATGAGGATAAAATACACCCTGTCTTTGAGTATCTTCTGTACTGTCCACACCACCAACAGAAGCTAAGGAAAGACATACAATAGATCTGCATCCCGGTTGAAATGGTCAAATAGTCTGTTTGCCACATTCTGGTCCAGGGACCATTCATGGGGGTGAAAAATTCTGCTAAGACGATCTGCCAGTGTGGTGGAGAATGCATGGAGAAAAGCTCCAGGATTACAAGCCCACTCCCAAATTTTCAGAGATTCCTGGCAGAGGGTCCAAGATTCTTTGGCCCCTTGCTTGTTTACATAAGACATTGCCACTTGGTTGTCAGTTTGGATCATAATTCTCTTTCCCTGAAGGAGATGCGAGAATACTCTCAATGCATGGTGAATGGCTTGAAGTTCCAAGAGTCTGATCTGAAACAGATATTCCATTACCAACCAGATGCATTGAGTTTGAAAAAGGCCCATGAACATGCCCACCCCCTGGTGGATGCATCTGTCACCAATGTTGCTTGAATTCAGAGAGGGGCATCTATCTCCAGGACATGTGGATCTAGCCACGAAAGAAGAGATGTTTTCATCTCTTTGGTAACCTTCATGGGGTGTGACAAGGGCTGGAGCAGCTGAGCACATTGGGTGTGGAGACCCCATTGGAAAAACTTCATGTTGAGTCACATTAAGGTGATCACATACATCACTGCAGGACAATTAGGATCGCTCAGGCTGGTACTCGATCCCGCTGTAGCAGATTCTGAAGCAGTGTTCAAAGACACGGAGCCTGATCTGATGGAAGGAATGCTTTATCCTCCAGTGAGTCTATCCACACCCTGATGAACTTGATTCTCTGGGTAGGAATGAGGTTTGACTGCAAAATTGATTATTTACCCTAGCAAGTGCAGGAGCCAGATTATTTTCTGCAGGAAGTTCATTCCCCCTGCCTGGGAAGGTCCCGTCATTAGCCAGTCATTCAGGTAAGAAAAGACACAAATCCCCTGGCGATGAAGGTGTGCCACTGCTACAGCGAGACATTTCATAAAGACCCTCAGGGCCGCCAAGAGACTGAAAGGAAGAACCTTGAATTGATAATGAGAGGAATTCTGCATGAACCTGAGAGGAATTCCAGTGAAACTGATCAGTGGGTATGTGAGGATATGCATCTTTAAGATCCAGGGCTCACATGAAAGCTCCCACCTGGATGAAAGGCAGGATGGTGTGGGAGGAAATTCATTTTGAACTTCTTGCACTGGGGTGGATTATAGGAAATTATCAGCTTGGGGAATTTTTATCCATACTGGCCAATAGGTATACAATTTCATGCACACACACAAAAAAATTTATATATATATATAAATATACACACACACAAACAAATGTCTTGACCACTTAAGTATAACAAAATTATTGAATAAAAGACAAAAATATAGAAAGTTCCAACGCTGTAATATAGTGCAAAATTTAAATACTTAATATATAATTTATAACATAGTTCAGTAAGCATTTCCAATCAACAAGAAACCTACTAGTTTGAGCATATTTTCTATTTTCAATGGAAGAGCATGTGGCAGTATAACAATGCAATGTTTCATAGACACCGGCAGCTCAGTTAAAGGGCTTAATCCCCGAGTCAGAAAAAGCTGCTGAACTGGGACATTTCCCATACCACTCACTATAGAAGAATAAAAATATTCAAATGCTGGTGTCACCTCAGTAACAGCAACAACAATTCCCTCCACTACCAGGATCATTGTATAATCCAAAATCCTGCAAAAAAAGGTACTCCTGCCATACGATAACATACTAACTGCCAGACTCTAAACAGTAACAGTCCTACCTATAAAAAGGCAAAACTGAAAATTTAACATCAAGCCTAAAACACCAATACACCTCCTGCTAGGAAAACAGAACAAGCCAGGCTTTTATAGATCCCTACACAGAAACTACATTTTAGCAGAATACCTCACCTTGGTCACACATGCAGAATACAAACAGACCCTCGTCAAATATAGAATAAAGAGACCATAAACTATAAATGAAAATGTGCAGACAAAAACTGGAGTAGAAACTGCCAGATTCTGTATATAATACAACAATGGAAAAACAGAAACACTACCATTCCTCATAAAACATCAAACAATACAATTAATATATAAAAAAAAAATCAACCATACTAATAAAAAGAATAAACATTTCAAAATAACTGACAATTAGAACATCCAATAATTTTAAAAGCTCATTAAAATGTTTAAAAATTTAGCAAACATAAAATATTTAAAAACAGCAGACATCAAATACTATCCAATAATTAAAACTAATAGGGATGAAAAAAATTCCTCTGCCATACCCGGGAACTTTTTGATTTCTAGTCACCCTGAAATTGTCGTGGATTAGTAGGGAAGGAGGAGGAGAGCGAACAAACTAACTTCTCTCACATACACATGTTCATACTCTCAAACACAATCATACTCACTCTCAATCTCTCTCAAATACACACACACATACGCATTCACTGGCTCTCTTCCTCTCATATACATACATACACACACACATTCTCTCATTTGCTCTCCCCCATCATACACACACTCGTTCACTGGCTGTCTCACAAACCAGGCCTCCTCTTCTGCTGCAGGCACCAGGTGACGTGCTGGGGACTCTGTATTCAGCAACTGCTGGGAGGGGTGTGCCGGCTCTGGTAGGCCTCTTCTTCGACTGCAGTGGAAGCAACAGTGCCGGCGGCCTCGCAGGTCCTTTGCATTTAGTATTCTGTGGGACGGGTGTGCCTGCCCCTGTACTACTAAGCCTCCTATTCAGTCTCGTTAGTTCTTTTCTTCTGCCACGGGTGGGAAGGTTGGGTTTTTGATTCAGTTGCAGGCAGGCGAGGAACTGTCAGCGGCCCAACTGGACCTTTTTGTCAGCCGCTAGTGGGAGGGTTGGTGCCGACGGCCTTGCTGGGCCTCTTCTTCTATTGCTTGTTTGTGGGCCTGCAGGAGCCAGTGACACTTTCTGCCAATGCTGCCTTATAATTTTGCAGCATGCCCGGCATGGTGCAAAATCCTAAGCAAACACCAGCAGAAAATGGCCCGGCTCCCACAGCCTGCAAACACCCCTATTGTGGCTTTTCCCTCTAGTAAGTAAGACTGCGGCATGATTGGAGACAGACCCCACAATGGCGTGGCTCCAGTGCAGGACAAGCCCACCATCTTCCCAGCTTTTTTGGTCATGGCTGCTCACCACTACAGGCAGTGCAGGGACACAGCCACAATGCAAGCAGGAGCTGAGGGAAACCACATGACCAGCTAGACTGGCTCACCGGGGGGATGGCCCTGATAGACCAATCTGCCCTTGTCCTTGCATAACAAGTTTTTGTTCAGACTTTGTAAATCCAAGATGAATCTTAATCCCCAGATTTCTTGGCAATAAAGAAATAGTGGGAGTAGTCAAGTGAGTCAGGTGAGACAGATCCAGATTGAAAGCTAAACACTGATGCAGCGCAGGGAGATGGGAGAAGTGCAAATGGTACCCAGACTCCACAGTTTTGAGAACATGATGGCCCTTGGAGATCTTCTGCCATTCTTTGAGGAACAGGTGAATTTGTCTCCCTACCAGAGGAATCAAAGTCTGAGGATCAAGACTTGTCGAAAACTTGGACCAGTCTTGGGCTGCACCTGCTGTGGCATTTTAGGTTGATATATCTCAAGCTGACATCCATGAATGGAAGCTGCTGCTTCAGAATTGCAGGTGGGTTATAATAATGTTGGAATTGGCAGAAAGGGCATCACTAGAAAAAGGCATACTAAAAAGAAAAATAACATCTAAACGACGAAGGCTGCTCAGTCCCTATTGACAAGGACTGAATGGTCACATGCTGCTCCTTGATCTGGACAACAGTTTCCCCGACCTTGCCCACAAAGAGATTGTTCTCCGAACATTGGCCAATATTTCATAAATGTATGTTTGTAGGCTGCCTTCTCTCAGCCAGGTCATCTGGCGTTAACCAGTTGCTGCAGCAAAAGATCTTGCTGCGGTGTCGAATGAATCATACACTGACCGGTGGAGATGATGCTCACACATTTCTGCAATCAGAAGGGCCTGCTGATAGCCCTCCTGTTCCCCAATGAGGGGCTCTACAAGCGGGTTCAACTTATCGATGTGGCCAAAAAAGTATTGTACCGTGTAAAGTTGGTGGGTAACAATGTGGGTATTAAGCATCAAGCTCTGGAAGACTTTCTTTTATAAGTTGTCCGTCAACCTAAGGCACTAACCAGAGAATTATTGGAGAAAATCATGGTCTTTTTATCTTATTTCAATGCTGACTCCAAAACCACAGACTGGTGTGGCAGTTGAATCACACCAAAACCTGGAGGTTGTTGGGCCCCATATTTGAGGTCCAGTTTTCTGACTACTGGAGGTCAGGAGGCTGGATTATCGTACATTCTGATTTGCAGGTCCTGCAAGATTAAGTGAAGTGGTATCACTGCTGTCTCAGCATGTTTCCAAAATCTTCACTATTTCATAGACCTCTGTGTGGGGATCCCTGTCCTTATGGACTTTGACTCCCATTGCCTTACCCAATTTATCTTGGAATTTAAAGTAAGAGTGGTCTTCTGGCAGAGATGAATGCTTTAGTGGATCAGGTAAGAGATCTGAGGAGATCCTTGTTGACCCCTCCTCCAAATCCAGAGGTGGAAGGTCACTAGCCCGTGACCTCAATGAAGATAAGGGCAATTGGGACTGGTTCTTGTCATATCGGGAGGGAGGGGGGGGAATGCTCCCTGGGCCTACTCCAGACAGTAGTGTCCATTTGCCATCCTTGGACAGGCTGGATTCATCTGCAGAGAGGGATGAATGGCAAGGGCTAGATCCTACCATTGGGACTTCCAATGAGGACTCCTGGGGCATGGAGACAAGTGGAACTTCCCTTATAGGAAGAAATCCAACATTTTGGACTGGAAAGGTTGAAGGTGCTCTCCTTGTTGCTGGCTGCTAATGAGGTAAAGAAAGTCTTCACCAATTCAGCTACCTGGTCTATGGGCTGTTGTGCCCTCTGACCCAAATTTGGGGAAGACATCCTCCTCTGAAATCAGTATAGAATCATCCTCCTGAGAAGCATGTACTGCACTCCAGGATGGGGTCTTTTCCTGGGTTAACTGCACTGGCAACCCATGTGGGCCAGATGAAGCCCATGGGTCAATGGACAGGAAGCAGCTCCAGGACCCAGGCTCAGGATAAAGGAGGCAAGACAAAGACAGGGGCACCAGCATATAGGAAGGTAATTGAAAGGAGTCTCCTCCTGGACTTCCCAACACTTGCTCCTGCATTGAATGCATCTGCTACATTGATGGCTCAAGGGCCTGGTGCAGCAATTGTGTCGATGGCTTCAAAAGATGATGTGTTGATGGTACTGAAAGCCAGTACATCAATGGAGCCTACTTTGGCCCCCAATTTCTATTTCTTTCTTTCTTTCTTTCTTTATTTATGAACTTTTAATATACCGACATTCGTAGAACACATCACGCTGGTTTACAATTAACTTGAAGGAAGGAAAGTTACAATTAACAGGGGAGGGGCAAGGGGAGCAGGCAGCGAAGAAGGAGAAAGATGGGCTGGGAGACAGTGGAGACTGGGAGAAGAGCTGAAAACGAAGTTGAGAGGAGAGAGTGGAGAGGAACCGAAACAGCTAAATAGACTTACTATAAAATTTACAATATTTACATCATGGGAGGGTGCAAATGGTATCTGGGCTGACTATATACGTAGATATATTGAGTGGGGAGTTTGGCGGGGTAGAGTGGGCCTTGTCTAGGTTTGGTTAGTATCTGGGTAGGCCTGTTTGAAAAGCCAGGTCTTGATACCTTTTTTGAAATTGCATATGGATGGTTCTAGATGGAGATCAGTGGGAAGGGAGTTCCAAAGTGAGGGGCCAGCATTGGAGAAAGCTTGTTCTCTAGTGAGGGTAAGGTGTGCCATTTTGAGGGATGGGGTGTGAAGGGTGCCTGCAAGGGAGGTTCTGGTGGGGCAGTTAAAGGATCGGAAATGTGGCAGTTCTTCGAGCCAGTGAGGGTTGTCTTTGTAGAGCGTGTTGTGTAGGATGGTGAGAGTTTTATATTGAATGCGGAAATGGATGGGAAGTCAATGTAGATCCTTTAAAATGGGTGTGATGTGGTCCCTTTTACGGGCATTGGTTATGATTCTGGCCATTGAGTTCTGCAGTATTTGCAATGGTTTAATAGTTGATGACAGAAGGCCTAAAAGAAGAGAGTTGCAATAGTCAAGTTTAGATAGAATAGTCGTTTGCAGGACTAGGCGGAAGTCCTGGGTGTGAAGGAGGGGCTTACATTTTTTAAGGACGTGGAGTTTGTAGAAACCCCCCTTTAGTAGAGACTTAATGTGAGGTTTGAAATTTAGGCATTGATCTAGTGATACGCCTAGGTCTCTTACAGAGTGCAGTGGGGTAAGGACTGAGGCAGAGTTATGAGGGGTGGAGTTAGACGTGTGTTCCGGTTGCTTAGAGATGATGAGGGCTTCTGTTTTAGAAGTGTTTAGTGCAAGGTAGAGGTTAGATAGTAGTGAATTGATGGAGACAAGGCAAGATTCCCAAAATTGCAGAGATTCCATGAGGGTTTTTTGAATAGGGATAAGGATGTGCACATCATCAGCATACAGGAAAAACTTCAGGCCTAGGTCAGAGAGTAGATGGCAGAGTGGTAGAAGTAAATATTGAAAAGGGTGGAGGATAGGGAGGAACCTTGGGGAAAACCTTGTGTAAGTGGGATGTGCGAGGATTCAGACTGATCAATTTTTACTAAGTATTCTCTGTGGGAAAGATAGGATGTAAACCATGATAGTGCTGAATCGGCGATGCCTATTTCTGCCAGGCGGAAAATGAGGATTTGGTGGTTGATAGTATCAAAGGCTGCCGAGATATCTAGGAGGACAAGTAGGTATGATTTGCCTTGGTCCATGCCTAAGAGGATGGTGTCTGTAATTGCTAGTAGGAGGTTTTCAGTATTGCGACCTTTGCGGAAACCAAATTGTGATGGGTGTAGGATATTGTGTTCTTCAACGAAGTCAGTGAGTTGCCTGTTGACGACCTTTTCAATGATTTTGGAGATGAAAGGCAAGTTGGATATAGGTCGGTAGCTTGCTGGGTCAGTGGGGTCGAGGGTGGGTTTTTTGAGTAGGGGTTTGACGACAGCGAGTTTAAGAGAGTCTGGGACTTTACCAGAAGCAAGGGAGCAATTAACTATGTCCACTAAGGGTTTTGCAATGGCAGTGGGGATAGTGAGGAGGGTTTTCGAGGGGATTGTGTCTGAAATGTGTGTAGAGGGTTTCATCTTTTTTAGGATGGATTCAATCTCCGAGGGTGATGTAAGGTCGAGCGACCTAAAATTGGTGCCATTGTTATTTGATAGCGGAGAGGTGGGGGAAGGAGAATATTGGTGATTTTGTTGTAGAAGTACTTGGCGCCAACTGCACTGCTGGCTTCCAGGAATGGCACTTCTTTTTTCTTCTGCACTAACAGGCCCTGCGTGGGAGGGGAATTGCTCCGGTGTGCTGATGAGCTGGCAGGGTCCTGCGCGTGCCACTTTCATGTCTTGCTGTACCCCTGAATCGCAACGGATCCAGACCCCAGTGCCACAATTGGGGGAGCTTTGCCCAAGGAGCTCCTGTTTAACTTCATGTGGAAGGAGCATGAGGAGGCCCCACTCCGGGAGGAGGAACAGCTCTAACTTTTCATCGATCTGATAGAGCCACACCCAGGGAGTCAGCAGGAAGGGGACATTTAAACCCTTAGTCTGGGGATCATACACAAAGTAAGAAAAAAAATCATAATCTAAAGTACCCTGAAAAAGAGAAGCAATCGGTCAAAGACACAGCTATTGTTAATGAGTGATCCCCAGTTTTCAAATATGTTCTGATTTTAGGCCTATAGCACAGGTAAATGCAAAAAAACCAAGAAAAAAAAATAATATATATATATATATATATATATATTTTCTTGTTTTTTTTTGCAAAACGCACAACGCTGAGTACAGTATGCCTGGTAGCACTATGCAAATGATTATTATTAATAATTATAACATGACAAGCCAAATTCCTACTAGTTAGGATTTGGCAGAGTTAACTTTTTTTCCCTTCAGCAGTCCATGGCATATTGAGGGTAAAAGTTGAAGCCTCCTTAAAATTCCTGCCTCTTGGAAACATGGCTGTCCTTACCAGCTCAGTGATTCCCACCGTTTTCATAATGCTGTCTTCACATTGATGAGGCATAATGCTCTGTAAATCATTCTTTTCTGAAACACCTACCAGACTGAGTGGATTTCATTTTTAACAAATAGAAGGAAATTACGGCCAATATCGACCTTTTTTCCAGTGCATTCAAGTGGACTAATACAGTAAAAATGCTGTTTTAACAAAAAGGAGGTAAGCACAGGAGTTTACTTTGTCTATCTGTTGCCTGTTTGGCCTGGCCCCATAAGGCACACAGTGGTACCATTTACACACCTTTTGTGGTGATGCCCTGCCAACGGCTGTGTTTAGCTTTCAATGTGTTGCTTAGAGACTAGTGGTTAAAACAACAGAAACATGACCTATAGCTGGAAGATACACAATATTTTTTTTTCAAAGTCTTTATTTACACATTTTTATTTTGGCATACTAGGTAAAATATCATAACAAAGGGAACTTAACGAAAGCGCCATGCTTGAAGCATGACAATATGCATTCGACCCTCAAAAGTATACACATTAAATTTGTTAGTAAAGTTTGTGAAGAATTTCATGTGTAAGTCAGTTAAACAGATAAGATGCCCAAGTATAAAGGTGGAAAAGCAACCTCTCTCACAGGCAATTAATATTGGGAGAAAGGGTGAGATGGCACAAAGTTAAGGTGAATCAAGAAGAAAAATATCAACAAAGGAACGTAATGTTACATTTGAAGGTCAAATTATAACGCATAACCAAAGTAGCCCACAGGATAAAAACTAATTATTATGGCATACCCTGCAGTGTAAATTCAAGGGCATCACTTAAACATTGAACAGTATTTCAGAATGATGCAGAAACACGGGCGCTAAAGCCGTAGGGAAATGTAGAGTTTCAAAAAGAGTGCCAAAAGGGGGAAGGTAAGCCCCACCCACTAATGACAGAGACTACAGAGCAAGCCAATCAAAACACTCAGATAAAAAAACCTGTCAAAAATAGAAGACAATTACATCAAGTCATTAAGGAACTGAAGGGCTAAGATGGGAAACAGGACCAAGACAAGGAAAAATAAACAATTAGAGAAAAGAGATAATATAGTCAAAAGAAAAGACCCCACTCGATCTCCTGGTTGAGTCCTTCAAGAAAAAATCCAACGCTGCTCCCTTTGAAGTAGAAAATTGACAAAATCCCCATCTGTGTTTTGCCTATGTATAGAAGGGGACATGGGCATAAAATAATGTAAACCACACCAGTGGAATTGCAATCCATGGAAAATTGTAATCGATAATGTTTCTGACTACTAGAGTTTTGAAACATAGTGAATGAAAGGGAAACAAAAGACATGCATAGCAATGTCCACAGGATTTGTGGCCACCCAGCAAGGCCTCAGAATTGAGAGGGGGTAAAGCTGATGAAATTAAAATATCTATTAAATTATGTCCTCTCCAAAAGGCAAACTGTGGTATAGTGGTGAACACTGGATAGAGAGATAGCATGCTCCAATGCATTTTAGTAATGGCACATAAAGAACCAACCTGGTTCGAATAGGGTAAAGCACACGTGAACTTCTCCGAATTGTCTATAGTAGATAGTAAGAAGAGCCATTTGCAGTGTTATGTTTCGTGACTAGCAGGCAGGCCTCGCAAGCTGTGGCACTCACCCCGATGCCGCATGGCACAAGCAGGCCCCAGCTCAGACACTCCTTCCAATGCCTTTCCTCCTTGCCATGCTCCAGCCCCTCCCTGCAGCCTCCATAGGCATGCGCACGTGGAGAGTGGCACATCCTAAAAGGCCAGATGTGGGAAACCGGGCTTTGGTGCCTGCTGATGGCATTACCCACTCCGGGTATAAAAGGCCACCGCAGACTCCCAGAAGATGCCTCAGCAATGGATTGCCTGCATCTTGTGTATAGTGTGAGCTGTTGCTTCCTGATTCTTGCATTCCTGATCCAGTCCAGCCTGCCTCATCTCACCAACCCAGCTTGCCTTGTCTTAACCAGCTCTTGTCTACCTGCCTGCCCTGCTGCATCAGACTTTTTTCCTTTCTCCTAAGCCTGCCCTCGGATTGACTTCTGGATCTGACCCTAGCCCAGACTTTGACCACTCTTGACCCTTGCCTGGATACTGACCACTCTTGCCTGCTGCCTGCCAGTGACTCTTGCCTGGACATTGACCCTTCTAGCTTGCTGCCCACCTCTGATGCTAGCCTGGCCCTAGACCTTCACCTACACCACTACCATAGAGACTCTTGCTTAAGACCTGCTGGCCCTCAGAACCCAAGGACTCAACCCAAGGGGAAAGGGGTTGGTATACATGAAGCTCCTGAACTGTCTCTTCCTTGTATAGCTCTGCCAGCTTTTGGTGAGGGCTTACTGAGCTGTCCCCATAGGCTGAGTCAACCTCACCACAGCAACAAAGATCCATGAATCTTACACGTGGTGAGCAAAAAGGGCTTGTTTGAAGGCTATTTTGATGGTGCAGCATGGACAGCCCCTCATCAAAACGTTTTGTGCCATGTTTTGTGCCTGGATGATAAAATCAATATGACTCAAGAAAATGCAATGTAGCCTTAAAAACTGACCAGTCGATATATTGCCCTGTAATGTACATGGGTGGTGACTTCTGTAGGGCAATAGAGTATTTTTGTCAGTTTGTTTACAGTATATAGCAGTAATAAAAGAACTGTTATGTATGTGGTGAACGAAGTGCAGATGAAGATCACAAGAATTTAGCCAATCGAGAAACAAATAAATTGAATCTGAGTGCCTCATCAAATCAAAAATATATTGTCATTGAACCTAAGTCATTTTATTATGAGTGGGTGAAAAGGGAGAATCAGTTAGCCATTGTGATTCAAAATTTAAAACATATAAGCATGCAATATCAGGAGCCATAGTGGTCCCCACAGTAGTGCCCTTGATCTGTTGATAATAGTATTCTTTGAGCATGAAATAATTTTTAGTCAGGGCTAATCTAGTCAAATCAAATGAACCAGAAAATCTGTGGGTATCCTAGGATTTAAAGATTACTGATTTAACACATCCTTAACCAAGGCTATAGCTCCCTCCTGCCATATATTAGTGCAGAGAGCTTCGATATCTAATGTGACAAAGAAAACATCAGTAGGTAAATCAATGATATCAAGCAAGGTTATGAAATGACCTGAATCCCATACATATGAGGGCGCTAGTGGTACAAAAGGGCATAGGAAATGGTCAACAAAGTTTGACAATGGCTCAACAACAGAGCCAATGCCGGCCACAAAAGGACGCCCCGGTGGATTCTGTAAACTTTTGTGAATTTTAGGTAACACATATAAAACAGGTACAGAAGGAAATTTTTCTATAAAAAAGTCAGCCTCTTTTATAGTTAGGAAGCCTGAGTCAACACTGGAACGCACTACTGTACTGATCTTGTCCTGTAGGTGAGAAGTAGGATCTGCATTTAGTTCAAAATAAAATTGTATATCAGATAGCTGTTAGTAAATCAATCACATAGTCAGTGCAGTCCATCAGGACTATACCCCCCACCTTTGTCCACTGGTGTGATGACCTGTGATTCTATCTGCGAGAGATAGTGGTTCATTTTGAGACAGGTTATGATGAATGTGAAATGGATGTTGCTCAATATTTGTTAAATCATTCAAAACCAGTCTTTCAAAAGCCATGATTAGAGATTCCACTGGGCCGGGGGGAATCCAGCATGATTGGTGACTAACCACGGAAGATCAGTTGAAGACAAGTGCTGTGAAAAAAATAATTTTAGCCATAATATGCAGAAAAAACACTGCAGATGTATATTGAAAGGATCATAGGAGATGGTACGTATGAATGATAATCCATATTCCAACATACCAGGAGAAGATAAATAAAAAATCAAAGTGTTGGAAGCTGCAGAGGATTCAGGGATAGTCTCTCTAAAATCTCTTGTTGACTCTGCTACCATAAGTCATTGACGTGTTTGTCATGACTGTGAAGTTGTGGGGTGTTTCTTGGTGCAGACACCCATGTGAATATCAATTGTGAAAAAAAGTAGTAGAATTTATTGGTCCTGATGCTTGTACAGGAAATTATAGCATAGATGAAGAAGATGATGATGATGATGTGTAGCCATCAAAGGAAGGCAAATCAGCCTGGTTTTTATGTGTTTCCTGAGGTTCACAAAAGTTTACAGACTCCACTGGGGCATCCTATTGTGGCCAGTATTGGCTCAGTTTGCAAGCCAATGAAAGTTTGTTGACCATTTCCTCCGCTCTTTTGAACCACTGGTGCCCTCATACATACAGGATTCATGTAATTTCATAACCATGCTTGATACTACTGATTTACCTATTGATTATGTTTTCTTTGTCATATTAGATAGCAAAGAAAGTTCTCTACACTACTATACTCCAGGAGGGAGATATTGCCATAGTTAAGGATGTATTAAATCTAAAATCTTTAAATCCTAGGATACCCCAAACCATCAGAAAATCAAGCCATAATTTTTAATGGACGCATTTTTGCTGATTCTAAAATATTCCTTTTTTTGCACTCCCCTTCCTTCCAGCTTCTTATCCTCTTCTTCTCTCCCTCTAATTGCTCTTTCCTTGCTCCCCAAGGTTTTCCCTCCCTCGAGTAGATCTTCCCCTTTGCCCTCCCTTCAACCTCTCCCTAATGTCCAAGTTTCTCACCTAACTCCATCACTTCTCCTTCAGACTCCCTCCACTCCCCCAAGCTTCCCCCTAACTCCAGCAGCTCGCTCCCATATGCTTTGTTTAGTTTTCTCTCTCCAACCCAAGCTTCTTTCCTCCCAGGAGCAGGCATCAGGGTTTCCAGTTTGACCTCTCTTCAGTTTCTCCCTCCTCCCACAAGTAATTCTTCCCGCTTGCATTTCTTTAGCATCTTCTCCTCCCTCTTGCAGCTCTTGTGATCTGGTAGCAGTGGAAAGGCTTAGGCTGCAGCATCTCCCTTTGGGCTTGCTCTGACTCTCCTCTGTGTCCTGGCCAGTCCACAATGTCTGCATTTCTTCCTGGGACCCAACCCGCACACAGCTGCATCTTTTCCCTGGACCTGGCCCTTTCGGCACTCTCCCATGGCCACATCTCTTTCCAGGCCTGCCAGCAGCATGCTTTCTGAGATTAGCTGGGTGCTGTCAGTCGGTCCAGTCTCTTTCTGGCTCAGCTGCCTCCTCCAGGCTGCCAGATCCAAGATCTGATTGGGTTGAAGCTGCCTCTAAGTATATAACAGAGCCTACAGCCAATATGGCCTGAGTCATAAGAGCCACTCCCAGAAGGGTGCCCTGCTGTTGCAGCTCAGAAAAGATAACACGTGATGAAGAGACGAATAGGATCAGGGAGAAGAGAAGTTTTCCTTTGGTCTTTTCTTCTCTGTCCACTCCAAATTCTCCTCCTCCCCTCCTGATCCCTACAAGACATGCATGGAAGGGCTGGATCAAGAAACAGAATGGCTCTTTCCTTCTCTGTTTTGCCTGTTCTAGCCTCTTTCTTACCCAGCCCCCATCTATCCTGCAGGCTTCATGGTAGAGGAAGGGCTAGAGCAAGAAGCAGAGGACTGTTCTGAGCTGAGAGTGAGATCCTTTGCACAAGCACATGCACCCCCCTCACCCCTGGTCCACACTGAATCTCAGGGTGACTATAACTCAAAAGTTCCCAGGTATGCTGGTATCCAATAGCAATATGTGCTACTGCTATTGCCTCCCAATAACAATACATGCTGCTGCATTTGAACTATTTGCAATACTCTGATGGAATTTTGGGGTAACCCAAAGTAGAATCCATTGCAGTAGTCAATGGTGGATATGTTGATGATATGTTGGGGCTGTTTTTGAAAGAGGGAATAGAGAAATGTAATATAGTTCTACGGTAGGTGTTTGATCAGTGGGCCCCAGAAGAGCTGTTGATTGTGATAAGCAATCACGTTGGTTTATGGAGGATCTCCACTTACTGAAGCACCAAATGTGCAGAAAGAAAGTGGGTGGAGAAAACAGTCTTCCCTGAACCTTGACCAATGTAAGGCTATCCTGAGCCTATCGGTCAGCTATTAGGCAAATTAAGAGGCAGTATATTGCTGGCTGATTGGAAATGGCTAAAACGTGGCCTGACTTATTTAAAATTATATATGATGTGAGCAAGCCCAACTGTCGTAAACTGTCTATACAGCAGGGGTAGGCAGCTCTGATTCTTAAATCCCACAAAAAGGTCTTGTTTTCAGGATATCCACAATGAATAAGCATAAGATATATTTGTATACAATGGAGGCAGTGCTGGGAAAAATCATGGAAACTGTTATAAAGAATAAAATCACAAAACATTTAGATAGACATGGTTTAATGGGACACAGCCAGTATGGATTTACCCAAGGGAAGTCTTGCCTCACAAATTTCCTACATTTTTTTGAAGGGGTGAATAAACATGTGGACAAAGGTGAACCGGTAGATGTGGTGTATTTGGATTTTCAGACGGCGTTCAACAAAGTCCCACATGAGAGGCTTCTAAGAAAACTAAAAAGTCATGGGATAGGAGGCGCTGTTCTTTTGTGGATTGCAAGTTGGTTAAATACAGGAAACAGAGAGTAGGATTAGTCAGTTTTCACAGTGGAAAAAGGTTAACAGAGGAGTGCCTCAGGGATCTGTACTTAGACTGGTGCTTTTTAACATATTTATAAATGATCTGGAAAGGGGTATGACGAGTGAGGTGATCAAATTTGCTGATGAAACAAAATTATGTAGAGTAGTTAAATCTCAAGAGGATTGTGATGAATTGCAGGAGGATCTTGCAAGACTGGAAGATTGGACTTCCAAATAGCAGATTAAATTTAATGTGGACAAGTGCAAAATGATGTATATAGGGAATAATAACCCTTGCTGTAGTTACACGATGTTAGGTTCCATATTAGGAGCTACCACCCAGGAAAGAGATCTAGGCATCATACTGGATAATACTTTGAAATCTTCAGCCTAGAGTGCTGTGATGATCAAAAAAAGCAAACAGGATGTTAGGAATTATTTAGAAGGGAATGGAAAATAAAATGGAGAATGTCATAATGCCTCTGTATCGCTCCATGGTGAGACCATACCTTGAATACTGTGCAGTTCTGGTTACCATATCTCAAAAAGGATATAGCTGCACTGGAGAAAGTGTAGAGAAGGGCGACCAAAATAAGAACATAAGAAATGCCATACTGGGTCAGACCAAGGGTCCATCAAGCCCAGCATCCTGTTTCCAACAGTGGCCAATCCAAGCCACAAGTTCCTGGCAAGTACCCAAACATTAGATAGATCACAGGCTACTATTGCTTATTAATTACCGTTATAGCAGGTTATGGATTTAACCTCTAGGAAATTATCCAAACCTTTTTTAAACCCAGTTACACTAACTGCTGTAACCACATCCTCTGGCAATGAATTCCAGAGCTTAACTATGCGCCGAGTGAAAAATAATTTTCTTCTTCTTTGATTTGATAAGGGGCATGGAACAGCTCCCCTATTAGGAAATGCTAAATAAGTTAGGACTGTTCAGTTTGGAGAAGAGACAACTGAGAGGGGATATGATAGAAGTCTACAAAATCATGAAATGGCTTGAACAAGTTAATGTAAATCAGTTATTTACTCTCTCAGATAATAGATGGACCAGGGGGCAATCCATGAAGTTAGCAAGTAGCTCATTTAAAACAAATCAACAATTCTTTTTCACTCAGCATACTCGAGGACTGGAGTTGCCTACCCCTGCTATATCAACTGATGCATTATCACGTGGGGATTTTTTTTCATGCAAAGATCTTGACACATAGAGTTACAGTATGTTGGAACTGAAGCTTGGTTCTCAGTCTTGGATTGGATCTGGATATAGTCATCTGCCATAACCTACTCACAGGATCATTGTTTCCATTAGGCAAACTAGGCGGTTGCCTAGAGCAGCGGTTCTCAACCAGTGTGTCGCAGCACACTAGTGTGTCCTGAA
This sequence comes from Rhinatrema bivittatum, assembly GCF_901001135.1. Lineage (NCBI taxonomy): Eukaryota > Metazoa > Chordata > Amphibia > Gymnophiona > Rhinatrematidae > Rhinatrema > Rhinatrema bivittatum. The sequence continues at coordinate 482,359,939 of NC_042615.1, forward strand.
GCACCAGCAGATGTGCCACGCACCCACTGCACTCCCCCCCCCCCCCTTTCACCTCAGCGAGACGAACACTGCTGCCGTTCCTGCCCAGGCTATCAGCACATTCAAGCCCCGAGGGGATCGGCAGCAGTGTTTGTGGAAGCCGGCAACAGGAACGTGACCTTTTCTTCTTCCCACCCCTGTGGCCCGGAAGAGGAAGTGATGTTTACAGGGCATGCGGGAAGAAAAAAAGGCCATGCAAGCATGCTTCTGCTGCAGAAATCACATTCGATGCTGGCTGGCCACTTTGCCAGGGCCTGCAGGAGTACAGCGCCACTGCCCCCCCCCCCCCCCCCCCCGGCTCCGACCTCCCCTTCTCTCGCCAGCGCAACACCAGCAACGAAATAAAAAATTAATAATAATAATAATCAAACTGCAAAACAAAAAAGGCTGGGGTGGGGAGAAAAGCATAGAATTATATTCTCAGCTGATTGCTTTGTGCCGCGATCAATCGCAGCACAAGCAAACAGCTGAGTGCTGCATTCTTAGCGCTGTGGGGCTGGAGAGATCACACCTGCTGCAGTTTCCAGCCTGTCAGGACTCTGCTTTTAATAGCAGCATATCAGCTACCTTGTGCTGAAGCTGCTATGTGTGCTGTGGGTGGGGTGAGTGAGACAGAGAGTGAGCCAGCATGTGTGTAAGTGTATGAGAGAATGTGTGTGTAAGTAAGAGAAATGTGTGAGAGCAAGAGACAGCTCAGGAAAGTCACTGGTGTGTGTGAGAGAAAGAGATTGGTCAGGGACGTGACTGGTGTGTGTGTGTGTGAGAGAGAGAGAGAGAGAGAGAGAAAGATTGGTCAGGCAGGTGACTGGTTTGTGTTTGTGTGTGTGTGTGTGTGTGTGTGTGAGAGAGAAAGAGAGATTGGTCAGCAGATGACTGGTGTGTGTGTGTGTGTGTGTGAGATAGACTAGCCATGGGCCCTAAGGAAGAAGAGCATGAGGACAGAGCTTCAGCAGCCCTTGCTGTTTCTGGTATGTGCTATTGGCCAACAAGGGAAAGGAGAAGGAGAGTTACTGGAGAGGGTAAGTAAAGGAGGCTTTTTAAGTTTATCTTTCTTGATTGACTGCCATTTTAATTATTAGGTATTATGTGATGTATCTGCTGTTAGAAATATTTTATTGGTGTTTGGAGAATTTTTAATAATTTTGAAAATTTTTAATGATTGGATGCTATTCCATTTATCAGTTGTTTTGAAACATTTATTTTATTCTAGTTTTAGAATTGTTTTATATTTCTCGGGGAATGTAAAAATAGAAATGTGGAGACAAAAACTGAACTGGAAACAGCAAAAACCAAACTCTGTATGCAGTAAAACAATGCAAAAACAAAAACATTAGCTTTATGGTCACTTTATTCTGTTTTTGGTGAGGGTCTGTCTGTGTTCTGCATGTGAGACCCAGCTAAGGGTGTTCTGCGAGCTTGTAGTTTCTTGGTAGGGAACTATAGCAGCTTGGCTTGTTCTGTTTTCCTAATGGGAGGTGTATTGGTGTTTAGGGCCTGGTGTAATTTTTGCAGTGCTGCCTTTTCATAGGTAGGGTTCTTAGTGTTTGAGTTCCATAATGCAAGGGTAACTTTGTGCACATTCGTTTGTGTACATTATTTCAGATCCTGGAAGTCTGATAGGTGCAATATTTCTGTTTTGCACAAAATACAGAGTGGCTTTTTTGGGTTTCCATTCCAGTTTCTGTTTCCATATTTGTAATTTGTGGTCTTTCTGTACTTGGTGAAGGTTGATTCTATCGGGCTGCTTCTCGCAGGCGTAAATATACGGACAAAGGTAAGGGGGGGGGTTTAGATAGGGCCGGGGGGGGGGGGGGGTTAGGTAGAGAAAGGGAGGGGAAGGTGAGGGGAGGGGAGGGCGAAAGAGAGTTCCCTCCGAGGCCGCTCTGATTTCGGAGCGGCCTCGGAGGGAATGGAGGCAGGCTGCGCGGCTCGGCGCGCGCCGGCTGCCCAAAATTGGCAGCCTTGCGCGCGCCGATCCAGGAATTTAGAAGATACGCGCGTATCTTATAAAATCCAGCGTACTTTTGTTTGCGCCTGGTGCGCAAACAAAAGTACACGAACGCGCTTTTTTAAAAAATCTACCCCTATGTGTGTGACCGAGGTGAAGTATTTTACAAGCATGTAGACATTTGTATCAATCTTATTTGTTGTGTTTTCTCAATAGAACATGCATTGGTGGTAAATTACTGTCTTTTCATAAGGAGGGCTATTGCACCTGGTAGGAGAGAGTGTTTATGTTGCTGTTATTGAGATGTCACCAGAAATATCTTGTATGGTAAATTGAACGGGGAATGTCCTAGTTCTTCTTTGCACCCATTGTTGGGGGTTCCTGTGGAATGTAGAGTGCATGTTTACATTTAGCCCGGTGACGGTCACGTGTTCAATGTGTCACACATGTGAGAACCATCTGTCAGGTGTGTCCCGACAGAAAAGTGGTTGAGAACCACTGGCCTAGAGTGCCAAAGTTTTGAGAGCAGCAAAATCCTGCCAGCACAAGACCCTCAGTACGCTGTGCTAACGCCAATACCGCCAAAGAAGGGAGCACTGTTCTGGAGCCACTTCCACCAGCAGGAGGGAGTCCTGTGCTAGAGGTAAATTGGGCAGGGGGTGTATGACTATAGGTTCACCGAGGACACCCTATAACTCTTTCACTAGCCTTACCTGTCCAAGAGGAGGAGGGCACATGATTACTATATGATCTGAGGGTCAACTAGAATAGGAGACTTCAGGAGTAGAGTCTAATAAGGTACAATTCGGTCTGATGAAATTTCGTTCTTATTGCTATAGGAGTTAGATAACCTTTCTCATATGCTACCAGTGTTGCTGTTAGAGCCACCGTGGATGCCACCAAAAGCTCAGCAAAGGCAATATTGGCTCCCACGGAGCCTGGGGAATTTGGGGTTGGAAGGGTGAGAGGTGCCAATGTGGCAGGAGGGTATAGAGGAGAAGGAGGGAGCCCAGAGACATTCTTTTAATTAAAATATCTTGGTAGGGGTTGTATTGGGCCACTATGGTCCATGATGTTTTTAATTCAATTGGGGAGTGGTGGGTCTGCTGGCTGAGGGTGTTTTGAGTTTTTTTGGTTTTGGTTTTTTTTTTTTAGCTTAACTGGTTATATACTTATAACTGGTTAGGTTCTAAGTTTTCCAGGAAACTTTATCCAAATATATTCAGTGCCACAGCCAATAGTCGTCTGGCTAACATTATACAGATAATTTTAGCCAAGTATATTCAGCGGGAGATTTGTCCCACTGATCACCTGTGACAAGTTAATTGGCTAACTACCAAGATAACATGCCTGCTCCCCCATCTTGCTGATATGGACCTCTTTGAAAATCTGACCCTTAGTTACCTTTTACATGGGCAAAAACAGAGTGAACCTATGTGAATCAATAATATGTGGGGAAGTGGATTTTCAACCTCCTGAAAGTATGTATATATTTTCATAATATGTTCACACTTGTCTGCATTAAAAAAAAATGGTGTTTGAGGGCTTGTATTAGATGTGCATGAGTACCTTACAATTTGAAATGCTGTGCACGTAGATAGATGGCGTGCTGCTAAGGCAGCTAACTTTACACCCTTGTTTTACTTAACATAAAAGTATGTGCGTTCATTTATCTCTTAACCTAGTGCTTAAACCCATTCTGCAGGAGCTGAATCTTCTGGGCTGGCATCACTGGAGAGCTGCTACCACACATCTGGCTCCTTTGAATTTCATGAGGTCTTTTCTTGCGTTAGACTGCCACCTACTGGAGCATGGTTGGTATACATCTGAGTAGGCCAATACTGCCATCTGCACAGTGACTGGAACAAATCAGGATGACTAGTAACTGCAACACAAAGCATAGTAGACACTTTTGGAGAGCATATTTTGTCCTCCAGAATTGCTGTGGAAAAACAAGCACCAATTCTTGCCCTAAAAACATACATAGAATGAATATTCTTTTTCTCTATCACAAACAGGGCTAAATTAACCATGACATGTGGTGATTTCATCCAATGGCACCAAATGGACCCTTCTCTCCTAGATCATAGAGCTTTCGCTCTAATGAGCATGGGTGGGAGCTCCCATGCACGCATTTTCTCATGAGTCCCTCACGTCCTTCAGTATTTTGTTGTTCAGTCTTCTGCACAGATGTGTATCCTCTCTCATGCAAATCTGGTACTTCTTCTTTAAACTTTGTTCGAATGGCCTCGCTGCCTCGGCAGCCCCTCAGCAGCACTTCTCAGTGCTACAAAAAAAAAATGTGTAATTAATCGAATAAGTATAAGGGATGTCTGTCTTCAGTGGCTTCAAGGATTGTGTGTATGTGTCCAAAAAATGCCCATCAATGGCCACAATATTTTCTATGAATGTCTGGGGCCAAACTTATCTGTATGGTAGCTACCATACAGATAAGTTGGGACTTTGTTTACTATGTACACAGTGAATTAGGATAAATTAACATTGTTTAAAACATACTTGCTCTGTTGAAGTTATTTATTGCTCTCATTATTTTATTTATTTCCAAGTTCAATCTTCCCTGTTCTCTGTAAGACATTATTCTATATACTGTCAATTTTATTGTTATAATGTAAACCAAATTTATTAGTAACTTTGTTACTAGAACTTCAGTATATAAAATTGTTAAATAAATTTAGAAGAATTGACTGTTTTTACAGCAAACAAGTTTGTTTAATTTTGCACATTTCACATTTAAAAGAATCTTGTAGATGGAAGGGGGGACATTAATGATTAAATACATTGAATGACACCTGGGTGGTGCTGTATAATACAATATATGAAATGTTCCTACCAGCCTTAAAAAAAAATTTTGTTTGTAATTTTTTGAAAATATATAAATACTGAAGGTACCCTAGCTGGGACTTGAACTCCTTGTTTTTTCGTGAAATTTGTTTCAAATATTTCAAAAAAATTATTTCTTTAAGAAGTGATACGGCTTTTTGTTTTGTGTCATTGTAAGTAAAATCCCTCAAAGCATCATATAGTGCTATTCGTTTTTGGGGCCAAACTTTGACCCAGCTAATTGCTCTGACTGAAAATAGCTCCCAGAGGAACAGGGCCTAGAAGAACGTTGCAGGTTAGTAAAAAGCTAGAGGCTTTCCTCCTCTTGGAATGGGACCTTTCTGGGTGCCCTCCGTGCCAAGTTGAGCAGGAGTTCCTCAAGTAAAAGCTCCCCTTTCTGCGGTGCTGGTTCCCGGATCTGCTGCTGTGCCAGGTTTGAACAGCATGGGCCATCCAGTCTCTTTCGACAGGACCTGAACAACTGACTGCTTCTAGGTGTCCCTTTAGAGGTATCATGCATCACCTGTGCTACCACAACAGCAGTTTCCAGCATTCAGACATCAGCTGAGGATGTTGCAACAGATTTGCCTAAGTTCAAATTCTACATGCTTTTCTAGTTGTTGAATCGGCTATGAAGAAAAAGAAAGCCTACACTCATATACGCCCCTAGGAAAGGACAACAGGCTATTGGATGAATTTGGACATAAAGTATTTCAAGTTCCATGCTAAAGGGCAATGCTGTATACTACAACAACACCGATTTTACATTACACAATACCTATATGAATGCATCCTAAACCTGAAACCCTTCATCTCTATGGGACAGGGGGATCCAGGAACACTGCAACCATTAATAGACCTGCAAGAAGGTCTGACATACTAAAAGCCATCTATGAAGCTTTTGACACAACAGCTCGATCTTTGGCGGCCTCCATTACAGTCAGATGCATGGCTTGGCTCTGTTTGTGTAATTTGCAAAGACATTCATGACAAATTAGTGAACCTTCCCTGTAAGGGAGATAACCTTTTTGGAGAGAGGCTGAGAGAAACAGTGTCTCAAATAAAAGAACAAAGGGGGTCCATGCAATGAATGAGTGTAAAATAGGTGCTAAGTGTTGAGGGCGGCCAATGTAACCCCGATATTTAAAAAGGGCTCCAGTGGTGATTCAGGAAATTAGATGTTATGCTCCGCGGTAGCAGATGGCGGTGACCGCTGCTGCTCACCTCTGTTTGCTGCCATGGCTCCATTGGGTGAACTCGTGGCCTCTGCCAATGGCCATCGGCCCTCCACCCTTTGTTCTCGGGCCTACTCTAGTGGCATGACATTGCTGACCGCCTTCTTACCCATGGGGTTCCCTAGGCATGAGTGCACACTCCCTTACCTGCTTTATCCACGTCATGGTGGGAACCTCAGGGGTGTCCCCATCAGATGTCACTCAACCCAGCTACTTGAGCTCACCAGCCCAGACAGCGACTTGGCAACGAGTTCACTTGCTACAACTTGTACTCTCTATTCAATGCTGTTCCGGTTCATGTTTCCATGGTTGAGACTATCAGGTACCTGCTTAGAGGGCCCCTTCCGTCTCTTGGCTATTCGCTCCTCGGAGGGCCTTCCCATGGGTTTCTGCTTGCCTCGCTGCCCGAGGCTTCTCCGGACCTGCTATAGACTTTGTCACCGAGTATCTACATGGGAATGCTCTCTCCGGTGTACCCCACTACCATGACCTCCCACAGAGGGGACCCTCATGTTTATCATCTCTACAGACCCAGTGTATTTTAGTGACTGTACTTCTACTGACACTTCTCCTTGAGTGGTACTGCAGCTCCTGCCTGCTCCAGTTCCCGAGCCGAGTCTGATGTCAGCACTTGTGCTGTTGCTCTGTGGCCCACCTCCAGGAGTAACCCTCACACTACCTGCTGCTGTATCCCATCCTGCAGCTGAGACTCCACCTACTGATGGTGAGGCTCAGTGGGGATCCTCCCCTGGGTGGTTCCACTTTTTGCCTTGGTCTGAGGGTTCACATGCTTACAAATCCTAACACTAGAGACCAGTGAGCTGACTTCAGTGCCAGGAAAAATAGTGGAAATTAGGATCAAAATCACAGAGCATATAAAAGACATGGTTTAATGGAATACAGTCAGCATTGATTTACCCAAGTGAAGTCTTGCCTCACAAACTTGCTTCATTTTTTTGAAGAGGTGATAAACATGTGGCTAAAGGTGAACCAGTAGATGTAGTGTATTGGATTTTCAAAAGGTGTTTGACAAAGTCCCTCATGAGAGGCTTCTAAGAAAACTAAAATGTCATGGGATAGGAAGAGATGTCCTTTTGAGGATTACAAACTGGTTAAAAGATAGGAAATGGAGAGTAGGATTAAATGTTGCGCTCCCTGGCTGTGGCCAGGCTCACTTACCCCGTATGCTGGGTCCCCAAGCTGGCCCGACCTCCTTGGTGGTGGTTGTGGACAGTCACCTATGCTCCCTCCATGTTTCCGGGAAGCTCCACTGCCATGGTGGCCTCAAGGCTGACCGGGCCTCCCCAAGTGCGCCGTGGGGAGACACCGCCAGTTCCTCTTCCTTGGCCTGTCGGCCTTAAGCATGCACACTTCTCGGGCCTTTAATGGGGCTGCAATGGGAAAGCCTCCCGTGACCTATGACCTATGATGTCAACCAGCTGCACTATATGGCAGGCTCAGACATTCAGAGCCTGCCTTGGCAACAGGTCTCCATGCTTTCCTGTTGGGCACTTTGTTGCTACTCCTGTTCCAGTTCCAGCTCCTATTCCTGCTTACCTTGACGGACCTCCTTTGCTTTGACCTTGCCCTGGTTTAAAATGTTTACTGTGTTAGTTGCATGCACCAGCTTGGACCAATTCTGATATTGCAGCCAGTTTACTCTAATAAGACAGGATTTGTACTTTGAAAGGCATCCTGAGGTATAACATTATCAGCAATTGCTGAAGTGCCACATTTGCTACCTTAAGTTGTGGCCTTCCACAACTTAAGTATTTCAGCTTCTAAATTAAGCATTTTAGAAAGTTAATATAATCATGCAGACTGGGAAAAAAATCATACTACAGTCTAATGAACTCCATCTACCCCTAAAATGCTGTTTCTACCAGGATATTGTAAGGATAGCCCAATTCTGTTGGCTACTTTTGACCAGGAACTAATAAAGGTTAAAAAAAAAAATGTAGTTAATCCAGGCACATTTAGGGATTCTACACACCTTTTGCTATGCACATCAGCTCTTAAGTCTTCAGGTGAAAAGATTTAGCTGCAAAAGACTTTTCTGCCAAAATGTTTATTGCTATATATACACACAGAGAATACAACCAATAGCCATAGACAAAAAAAGCATTCCACATAAAGGGAAGGGCTTCCAGCGAGTGAAGTTCTGATGAAGAGGAGTTTTGCAGTATCTTCAGTACAAAAAAAAACCAAATATCAAAGCATTCTTAAATATGAGATTAAGATCACACATTTAGAAACCCTACTTGTGAATAAGTGACAGGAAAGGCATGACACTGGCCTGTTGCTTGCCTCATGTTAAGATTCTAGCTGGCTGTTCTGCACCCTGAAATGCACAGGTGCAAGGAACACCATTCTAAAGTCAAAGCTTTACTATTGATAGTCTGTATTCAGACTAACTTCATTCACTGGCTCTGGTAAACAAGAATTACTCAGTATTGCAGTGCTTTTTTTTTTTTTTTTTAAGATATCAAGTTGTCTACAGCAGGTACAGACAACTGGTTGGGTTTTGCAGGATATCAATGGGATAAGTTTGCACATACAGCATTTTAGTTGCAGCCTGGTAATGAGTGATCTGTTACATTACTGATTTGAAATAGTTAAGATGAAAGTATTTCATTTTTTTTTTGAATTGGCCAAAATGCAACTCATACATATTGCTGCCGTGCAGCTTGTTAATGCTTGGTCCTGCAGTCAAGGCCTTGTTTTCCTGAATATTTTCTACGATTGAGGGTTACACTGAATAAGTTTGATTATTTCCCCATGTGTCTTCAGATTGAATCCTAACAAAGACATGTCAAAGTTCAGCAGAACAGTTCAAATCAGAGATGTCACCTTATTTAACAAGTGAATTATACATCCAGTCTAGCCTGGTGCTATGGTCAGGCCTCGTCTTGCTGGCTGGTTTCCTCTCCATGCTGCAGCCAGGGGTAGAAGGGTCCCACCAACCAGTTGAGTGGTATGCTAAAATAGTCTACCACATCAGCCAGAGACTCCTTCATTTTCTTCACCTGTCCTTTGCTGGTGGTTAGGAGTTGGTCAGACACATCTCTGAAGGAGGCAGAGTGGAACTTCTGGTAGATGTTTCTAGCCATAGTGCTAGTGTGATAGGCCTGATCTTGGATGCCAGATACCAGCGTGAGGGAGGTGGTTTGAAGCTGGTGAGACAGGTCCAGGGCAATAGCCAAGAAGCTTGACACCATCTGCTTTAAAAAAAAAAAGTTCATCTTTAGAAAGAAATAATGCAGACAAGTAGTTCTCCTATGCACTGCTCAATTTGAGAATGTTTTGAGCTGATATGTATAGCTCATTGCATACATTTAGTTTCAATTTAGGACTGTCCAAAGTCTTGATCAACCATTATAAAGAAATTACAGTGATTTGCCTTTAAGATTTGAAGCCCAGCAAAGGTTACATCAACATGTCCCATAGCATCCTAAGCTCTGTCTCACTGACTATTTTTCATTTATAAATTGAGGTGGTGTCTTAATGCTGTAACAAATCTCTCAAACATGAACTTTTGCTTTTTTGGGAATTATTCTTTGGACCTGAGGTAGTAAATTAGATAGAAGTAGCTTAATGAAATAAGTAGTAGCCAGAGCTCAGTTTAGCCTTATTTTAAAGGTAGACCAAAGAAGCATTTCTGTCTAGATTGCAGTTTAGTCTCTTAACTTCTGCTCCATTAAGCTTCCACCTCACTTAGAGCCTACTTTTACTGGAAAGTCTGATTTCATAAAAACCTGGAGCTCCAACCTCTTTAGTCCAGTCATTGCTAGTCCTCAGTCCTGGTACAGCCTCTCCCTCCACAGCCTAGCACACAGCAGCCTGAGCCTAGGCACTAGCTGTTCCTGATAATTGTGGAAGCCCTCTCCCACTGGCTGCCCCCCCCCCCCCCCTATCTAACTTAGAAAAGCAATTCCAAGGTTTGGAAATATTGTTAAAGTCTTCTGAAATCCCCACTAATTTTGAAGAGCATCATTCACAGAAGCAGCATGAGCACTGCAAGAACACATACAAAGTTAAAGTGGACTTAAGTCAGAGACAGTAGCCCCACCTACCTAGGTACTGTGGAGTGGCTATTACAAGGCATTCAATAGATGTTTGCTAAATCAATAGTTCCTGTGCTTGTCCTAGAGCAGCAATTCTCAACTGGTGTTGCACACTAGTGTTGCCATGCACTGGCAGGTGTTGCATGCTACCTGCAGCTGGTGGGACTGATGCTTGTGAGAGAGATTAGCATGTTTCTGGCTGGCTATGACAGCATGTGTGTAAGAAAACATTGTGTGATGGAGAGACTGGTCAGAGAGGTGATGTGCATGTGAGAGTGATCAGGGAGATCAGAGAGAAACTGGGCTGTGGTCCATAAGGAAGAGGACTAAGGACAGAGCTTCAGCAGCCACTGCCGTTTCTGGTGTGTGCTTTTGACCTGCAAGGGAAAGGAGTAGGAGAGGGTAAGTAAAGTTGGCTTTAAGTTCATGTTTGACTGACTGCCATTTTAAGTTGGGTATTGTGATGAGTGTTTTGAAATATTTTATTGGTGTTTGGAGAATTTAAGAGTCTTAGATGTTCTGTTCAGCTGTTATGAAGACTATTCATATAGTTTTACAATTCTTTGTTTGGGAATCTAAGAGCTTGGCTTCTGTTATCACCTGGTTTAATATTTGTGTTGCCTTTATAGGTACTCATGGAACATGCCATAGCACAGGTGTAACTGCAGATTAAAGTGTGTGCATGGAAGATCCTGGTACTGTTTGCGTTCAGTACAAAAAACTGGAGAATGGAGTGGCTTTTTGGGGTTTCCATATTTGTAATTTATGGTATCTATACTTGAATGTTGATCTTGTGGATAAGACAGGTGAGGTATGTAGCTAGCATGTAGGCTAGTAAAATACCTCACCTTAGTTGTGTGCATTGGTGATGAACTGCTGTCTTTCTATAAGTAGGGCTATTGTGCCTGGTAGTAGAGGGAGTTTGTGTTGCAGTTAGACATCATGCAAAAGAATATCTGGAGGTGTACAGGAATATTCTAGTTCTGCTTTATACCCATCAAGGGTCAAGGTGGAGTTAGCTTTGACTGTAGTGTCACAAGGGAATTTGTGTCCTAACAAAAAACATTGAGAAACTGTTGGACCCCTAGCCAGATATTCAGGATATCCATGTATCTGCAAGATCTAGTTTCATGCACATCTCATAGCTGGTTTTCAGGATGAGCAATCTGGTAGCCCCAGGACAGGTTTGGAACCCACTGTCCTAGACATTTACCTCCGTGCTGGAAGCTTCTCCATCCTGTCCTGTGCTTTTCCTCCATGCCACCCAGGACTGGTACAGCCTGTCTTGGGCCTCATGCAATCTCTTGTTGGCATTTGATAGGTTTTTATATGCATACTTCATCTAAAAAGAAATGGGTATTTAGATTCAGTAACACTGCAAGCAACATTTTTGCTTCAAGGGAAACCCTTGAAGGTTAGGTTAAGCTCAGCATATACAGATCAAGTGTTTCTGGAGATGCTAATGCAGGGGTCGGGAACCCATGGCTCGCGAGCCAGATATGGCTCTTTTGAGGGCTGCATCTGGCTCGCAGACACGTGTCGCCATACTTCGCGGTTCCCCGCTGACCCAGCTGCTCCCCGGTCCTCCGCCGCCCGGGCTTAAAATGCTGTCAGCCCGGGCGGAACGCGGCAGGACAGCTGGAGTCAGTGGCACCGGCGTGCTCTCTTCTCCTCCCCCCCCCCCCCCCCCCCCCCGCGGCCCGGAAGAGGAAGTGGAGAGCATCGGGTGCCTGCGCGGGAAGAAGAGACCACACTAGCGTGGTCTCTTCTTCCGCGCAGGCACCCGATGCTCACCACTTCCTCTTCCGGGCCGCGGGGGGGAGGAGAAGAGAGCACGCCGACTGGAGTCATCCGGGTGCCTGCGCGGGAGTCAACGGGTGTCAGCCGGGTGCCAGCGCTGGAGTCATCGGGTGCCTGCGCGGGTCTTCCCGCGCAGGCACCCGATGCTCTCCACTTCCTCTTCCGGGCCGCGGGAAGAAGAGAGCACGCCGGTGCTCTCTTCTTCCCGCGGCCCGGAAGAGGAAGTGGAGAGCATCGGGTGCCTGCGCGGGAAGCAGACTGCAGCGCGGCTCGGAGGAAAATGAAAATCTTCAACCGCGGCCGATGGGACTCCGCCTTCGCCTCCGCGAGGGCTGAAAATGAAGGAGGTTAGCGTTGGGAGGTGGCTGCTGCTGCCGCGAGTTCCCGGGGGGGGGGGGGGGGGGGGGGGGGGGGGGGAGAGAGAGAGAGAGTGAATGAGCGAGCAAGCATGTGTGTTTGAGATCCTGTGTGTGTGAGTGAGAGATTGCATGTATGTGAATGATTGAGAGCCTGTATATGTGAAAGAGAGTATGTCTGTGATTGAGATCCTGCCTGTGAGAGAGAGAGCATGAATGTAAGTTTACCATTGGGAACCTGTATGTGTAAGTTTGTAATTGAAAACCTGTTTGTTTGAAAGAGTATGTGTGTATGATTGAGATCCTTTGTGTGTGAGAGAGATCATGTGCTTGTATGATTAAGAGCCTGTGTGTATAAGTAAGAGAGAGATCATGTGTGTCTGTGTCTGATTGACAGCTGGTTTAGGTGATGGAGCATGTGAGTATGTGATTGAGAGCCTGTGTTTAAATGAGAGAGAGAGACCATGTGTGTCTGTGTGTGATTGAGAGCTGATTTAGGTGAGGGAGCATGTGAGTATGTGATTGAGAGCCTGTGTGTAAATGAGAGAAAGAGAGGACATGTTTGTAAGCATGTGAATGAGAGTCTGTGTGTGAGAGAAAAAGACAGCATGTATTTATGTGATTGAAAGCCTGTGTGTGTGTAAGCGTGAAAAGATAGACAGCATGTGTGTAAATGTGTAATTAAGAGCCTATATAAGTGAGAGAGAAAAAACATTTGTATATGTGAGTGACTGAGAGCATGTGTGTATAGATGTGTCATTGAGAGCCAGTGTGAGAGAGAGCGCTGGTATGTGACTGAGAGAGGAGAAAGTTCCAAGCAAACCACCCCACCTCCTGCTAATTCAGAACAATCTCAGGACACCTGGATATCAAACGTTCCCAGGTATGCAGAGCAAAAAAATTTTTGTATCCTTATTTTTCATTACTGGATCTTTGTGTCTGCTATTTTGAAATATTTTGTTGGTATCTGGAAATGTTTTATATGAGTTTTTAATTATTGGATATTCCACTCATCAGCTGTTTCGAAATATGTTCTTTTTGTTAGTACAGTTTTACTGCTGATGATTTTATATTTCTTGATTTGTTTTATAAGGATGTGTGATGTTTCTTTTTTCCTTTGTTACACTGCATACAGAGACTCTGGCTTGTTGCAGTTTCCAATTCAGTTTTTGTCTGCATGCTTCTTGTTATGCGTTTTGGTCTCTTTATTCTATGTTAGGTGAGGGACAGCACGTGATTCAGGTGAGGTTTTCTGCTGGCGTGTAGTTTCTGTGTAGGACTCTATAGCAGCCTGACTTGGTCCGTTTTCCTAATAGGAGATGTATTGGTGTCTTAAGGCCTGGTGTAATATTTTCAGAGACTTATTGTACTTTAAAAGTGTGATCTTACATAAAATGCACACATTTACTTGTATTTAGTTTTAAACATATTGTATGGCTCTCATGGAATTACATTTTAAAATGTGGCGTTTATGGCTCTCTCAGCCAAAAAGGTTCCTGACCCCTGTGCTAATGTGTCATTTTACGTGCCGAGCTACCACTCTTTGTATGTAATCTTAGTCTAATCGGTACAAGGTTAAATGCTGCCTTGGTTCCTAAGCACATTAAAAATGTAATGACACACTATATCCTAGGAAAAAGGTATTCATTCCTATGCTGCAACATGGCCCAAGTCATAGCCATTTATTCCATGCAGACCCCAAACTGAGCCTGCAAAGGCTATAGAGCACTGCTCACTGAAGATAGTTTATTGGGATGAAGTTGCTTACCAGATCACTGGTATGGTGGAGCTGGGAGAGGACATCCAGGCTCCTGCCTTTAGCATCTTTGATTCTGGTCAAGGCCTGCTCATAAGCTCGCCTGCGAACCTTGGAAGACAATGATCCCAGTCTAATGTAATAGCTTGGCTTCTGGGTGCCAGCTTCAAGTCTGGTAGCTTCTTTTGCTATCAAAAAAAAAAAAAAAAAATAGAAAACCCACAAGCCTAACTGATTTTCAGCTTTCCATATATAAGTGTTAGAAAGCTTATAGGACTTCCACCACTCTGCCATTAACAAGACAAATACCATTGAATAGAAGTCTAGGCATACATGAGCTGAATTACATAATCTTAGTAGCATGAGGCAAAAGCTTCAGAAGAGGGAATATGGCCATGACATTTATAGCAAAAGACAGGAAAACTGGGATAAGAAACATTCAGGAAGGAAGAGCAAGAGGCTAGCCTGTGGATGAGAACTCAGCAACTGTTGTTACTTCAGCAGTAAAGAAAGTTTCTCACCTGCTTCCTCTTCAGTCAGTGGGAGATAGTGATCCACAAAAGCCTCAGACTTTGTCAGTGCAGCATCTACTCCAGTGCTCACCACCTGCACCATGTGGCTTCCCAGAACAGTGTTAATGCTGCCAGTCACAACAGCCTTGGTCATTTCCATGCTCTCCTGCGCAGCTCCCTTGGTCTTGTCCACCACTCCAGTGATTGTATGGGCAACAGTGTCCTTGGCACCTGTCACAGCTTCTTTTGCACCAGCCACCATGTCAGCAATAGCCTATAGAAAGTGGGTTGAGATAACACATTTATGTTTCAAAGTGTGTGGACAAACATCCAGAGAAGTGAACCAGAACAGAGTGATTTTAAAGATTTAAAAAAATCTGAATTCATTCAATTCCCATCATCCCTGGATAGGGTAGTGCTTGGGAGGGAAGAAAAAGAGGGGCCAGTGCTGCTGCAGTAGCCCTGCTCCTGACATTTGACACTTGCCATACTCAGGAATGCCGATGGGGCAGGTGCGGCAGCCTTTGACATCTGCCAGGCCAGGGAAGTCCTTTCACCCTCACCCCCTACTCTTCAATATATTCTTTGGGAGTGGGAGGGGTGAAGAGGGCTGCTGCAACTAGAATTGCCCTGGGTCCTGCCCAGAACTAAAGATTATGCAAGAGTTTGACACAAGAGTTGTCTTGGTCTCAATATACAATTCATAACATTGGAATTCTGAAGTCTGAAGAGAGCTGTGAAACTGTTGGATGCAACTATAGGAGCCCATTTAACTAACTGTATAGGCAAGTTGGGTTTCTACCTCTGTAGCTGTAGGTTAAATAGTTTGGGAGATGAATATGCAGACATGGTTTAAAGAAAAAATGGGAAGCTTTCATACAACTGAGAATTTCCCAAGCTTGCTCTAACCTTGCAGCCTCAAAGAAGCCTTAACTAGCCAGAAGACACCCTACACTTAGTGTATAACATCCAAAACTGGAAACTGCAATTATCTGTATATGAAATAGAAACCCATCAAGAGTTTTAGACTTCTAGCCTTGTGCATGCTACAGTACTTTTCCTGAAGCTTGTCAGTACCTAGGCCAGACAATTGCCTTCCAAGTTAAAAAAACATCTTAGCATACTTTTACACACATGACATGATAGTTAGGAAGCTACTGGAGAGCTCACCTCCTGTGCACCCTTCATGCATCTGGCCTTGATCTTTGTGACCTGTCCACTGTACTACCATTATACAGAAATCTAGCTTATTTGTTAAATACACTTTATAGTGTGTGGGGGGGTGAAAGACCTCACCTTATTAGTGGGCTGGAGGAGGATGGGCAGCTTCTCTTCGATTTTGTCCAGGCTGATGCAGGCATAGTTATTGGCCAAAGCAACTGCAAAGAGGAAACCCCAGTTTTGAATGAGCTTGCATGAACATGGACTAAAGTATGTGTACCCTTGTGTTACAACACACACAGCCAATTCAGAGGCCTCTGTCCCTTCCTTAAGCTCTTTATTCAAACGGCTCTTCTACTCCCACTCTGCCTTGACTAAGTCCTTTCCTCCCAATGCATTCAAGCTTCGTGTTCTCCTCCCCTCTTAACCACTCTTCCCCACCCCCAGTCTTGTCTTGTCACATTTACAATAGACATGTTATGGACCCTGCTATCTTTAGTATCATCTCTTCCCCAGCCTCCCTGTTGAGGCTGTTTCTCCTAACACAATACCAACCTGCTTTAGAGATTTGCTCCACCCTCCTGTACGGCATGCCAGATCAAGCTTTGGCCAGCTTGCCTCCTACATTCTTGTGCCTGCACTGCAGAGCATCTCTGGCTCCCATGCAGACATTCATTTCACATGTATGCTAACCTTCTGGTCTATTACATCTGCCAAGCATTAGACCCATCTGGGAAACAATTCCCTCCAACCCCTGCCATCTCAGCAAGCTCCCCACCTCCCTTCATTCAGCCTATGGTAGACTTCTTCCAAGAAGAGATCCGAAAGATTGTGACTTCCCTCCCACCCTTATCAGGTCCTAGAAAGACTGGGGGCACTCCATGAAGTTAGCATGGGGCACATTTAAAACTAATCAGAGAAAGTTTTCACTCAATGCACAAATAAACTCTGGAATTTGTTGCCAGAGGATGTGATTAGTGTAGTTAGTATAGTGGTGTTTAAAAAAAAAAAAAAAGGATTGGATAAGTTCTTGGAGGAGAAGTCCATTACCTGCTATTAAGTTGACTTAGAAAATAGCCACTGCCATTAGCAATGGTAACATGGAATAGACTTAGTTTTTGGGTACTTGCCAGGTTCTTATGGCCTGGATGGGCCACTGTTGGAAACTGGATGCTGGGCTTGATGGACCCTTGGTCTGACCCAGTATGGCATTTTCTTATTGCCTCAAGTGAGGTAGGAGATGGCATTCCCCACCCAAGGCAAAGCACAGGTCAAACTGAGGGCCAAGAGGAAGGCAGTGCCCTTTATCCCAGGTCTTTTCTGCCACTTAGTGCTGCAGAAGGGGAGAGCAGGGATCAGAGCTCCCAGAAGTGACATATCCATGATTTCTAGGAAGTGGACAACCCTGCCATCTGCCTCTGTTTCCCCAGCTTTTGCTCCCCTGGAGTTTGGGGGTGGGGGAGGGTTGTGGCAGATTCTCCAGGTCAGTGCAAGGGTATTTGGTAAAACTTCAGCCTTGCAACTCCTTCCCAGCTCACAAGTTAAGTTGCGCATCTATAAAAAGATTCAAATTTTTGGAGTTCATAGTCTGAGAATCTTTTTAGTTTACATGAACTATGGTGCCAACCTGAAAAAGGCACTTGCAACCCATATGGTACTAGGCATATTGTAAGAGTATTTGGTGTGCTTAGCTCTCAGAAAGCTGAATTACATTTATAAATGAGCCTCCCATTCCAAAACAGCACTAACTGCCATCATTCAAGCCACCCCATTTATGAAAAGGCAGCACTGCCCTAACAGCAATACTCCTGTTAGGAAACAGGAACAAGCTAAGCTATGCTATTCTAGATCCCTACACAAAAACTTACTTAGGGAATAGCCACTGCTATTAATTGCAACAGTAGCATGGGATCTTCTTAGAGTTTGGGTACTTGCGGCCTGGATTGGCCTCTGTTGGAAACAGGATGCTGGGCATGATGGACCCTTGGTCTGACCCAACATGGCAATGTATTATGTTCTTAATACCTCATCTTTGATACACATGCAGAACAGACCCTCAAATACAGAATAAGACCATTAAAATAAAGTGTGCAACGACTGAACTGAAACCCACAAATAGCTAGAGACTGTATACAGTGCAACAATGGGGGAAGGGAAGGAAAGAAAAAAAAGACTTCACCATACCACACCAAGCTTAAAAAAAAAAATGATAGGTGTTTTCAAAAACAAACTAAACAATTAAGTAATTAAGAATTTTTTAAAAAGTCCCCCAGGCTTGCTTTCCAAACCTGGAATCTTGATTTCTAGCCACCAAGATTGCCCTAACTGGGGAAGACACCCATACATCATGTCCCCCACTGGGTCTTCTACAAGGTGATGTGGCTGCCACAGGAGGTTTTGTTTTTGCAGGGGGGGGGGGGGGAGGCCCTCCCACCACACAACTTTGCTGCCTCACCTTGTCTTTTGGCCCCTGCCACATTCTTCCTTTTCTGAAGTCAGGAGGAAGACTGCTTTCCTTCAGTCACCATAATTCCTCTGCCCAGTTCCCACCTAGCTACCATACATGCTATCTCCCCTGCCATCTGTTACCACTATCCCTCAAAACCTTTGCTGACTAATGCAAGAGGAAGGAGGGAAGATAGTAAACAGGGCAAACTGTTTGAATGTTCACCTCTTGTCATCTTGACTGCTTTTTCAAGCCTCTGGATCTTCTGATCCGGCTTCTACTTCCTGTATCCGGAACTGCTCTCGTCAAAGTCTCCAGTGACTAGAGGTCAAGACCCCTTTACATGCATCTCCTTGAGGCCTGTCTGCTGCTTTTACCACCATTTCTAACCTTTTACTGTATTCCTCTGGTGGTTTTTCCTGTTAGCTTAGTGGACGTCAAGGCTCTCTTGGGCCCTCTACATTCCTTGTTACTCCTGATCTCCTCCCATGGCTTTCCATGCCAATGACTCCCAGAATTACTACACTAGAGGTCACCACAAATGCAGTCCCAGATTTCAGCCTGCTTGTCAGCATTGGCTCCTGGCTGTCCTGCCACCACCTTAAACTTAAGGTGCCAAGATACAGCTTCTCTCCCCCCAAAAAAAAAACCCTCTTCCTGTCTGGATACTATTCATCTTCTGCTCCCTTTGGCTAACCTTGGGATCGTTTTGCCTCTCCAGTGCTACACATACAAGAGACACTGGTAAAGCAGATTCCTTCCTGCTAAGATCACTAAAATATATCCCTTTAGGAGCATGCTATAGAAATGCCCATCTCTTATCCCCTCCTACTTAGACTGCAGTTTGCAGACCTTTCAGAGTTACTATAATCCCTCTTCTCAAGCATTGGCTCCCCATCTTCCATTTAGACTTCAAGCTTCTTGCTTATAAATACATTCATTTGTCTTCTCCCTCATCCTTCCTAGTGAGCTCATTGAGCAAGTTCCTCATCTGTGTCCTTCTCCATTGCACACTAACTACCTTGTTGCATCAGAAGCCTAGAACCAACTTCAAATCTAAAAGAAATTCCCCCATTTGAAGCTAGCTTAAGTGCTGAGCTCTTCTCTACAAGTCTGACTTAACTGAACTAAGTGCCATAGAGAAGATCCAGACTGGTGTATCTGTACAGCTCTGTGTCCTTGTAGCACTTTAAAAGTCAAGAGTTCTAATACTAAAGTAGGTGGAAGGTTAGGAAAGGCTTGACAATGCTACTGGGTAAAAAGGCTAATTCAAGATAAGAAAAGTGTCTTTATAACAATTTAAAACTGAACCCCAGTTTCATGGTACTTACAGCACTAAGAGAGAAATACCTACACTTCCCAGCAGAATAAAATGCTCAGTCAGTGCCAAATACTACAGGCCCACTCACAAACATTACATGACAAGGTATCTTGAAATTAAAGAGAGTTTGTAGTCTATAGTAAGGTTTGCTTCCAGGAAAGGCTTGGAAACACCTAACTAGTTGGTTTGTCAGGGTTGCCACAATGAATATGCATGAGATACTTGTATACAGACATCTCATACAGAAGCTAGGCCCATTTGTGGTACTCTAGGACTAGAGTTGTCTATCCCTGAGTTAGAACAATAAGCTAGGAGTCAATACTTGTTTCTCCCATCAATATTCTTATGACTTGGGCAAGTCATTCTATTGCATCAAGCACTCACATTATAAACTCTTGTGGTGGGGAGAGAGGACTCTTCACCACTGTACAACAATCACAAATTTTAAAGTATTGTACAGCAGGATTTACAAATGAAATACAAGGAGAACACGTTACAAGGCAATAGTACCTCAAGACTGGAAGATATCCAGCTAAGCACATTTAGCTTCAAAATACAGGTATGACAACCTTGGGGATACACATTTCATAAAAGGAACCTGCCAAAGCCTTAAAAAAGTCCTATTTAAAAGTGTTTATACAACTGTTAAATACATTCCAGTTTTTAATACACTTTAAAAACTTTTCTATACCGTCACTAAGTTAAGTACCATCGCAACGGTTTACAAATAGGTATATATCGTACATTCTAACAAGTGCCAACTAAACGGTTACAATATCATTAATAAAGTTAAATTTTTGGGTAGTGATGGATTAGTCTGGGAAAATTTATTGATGTACTTTCAGTCTATTTCTCTACTGCATTGTGTTGCCATTTATTCTTAGCTGTGTTTTTCTGTATCTTTCGTGTATAATGTGGAAGATATTTATACAAGTCCATAAAAGGAAGTCAAGCCTTAGTATATATTTTAACCTTTTATGGCACACAGTAGGTATTCAAGAACAAGGGAGAACAGATCCCTTCTGTACTCCCCCATAATAAGAGCTTCTACTGTAACAAAGTTGGTGAGTACTTTTTCCAGTAGTAAGGAAAATACCAAATTGTCTTATATAAGTCATAAGAAATTAAGACTAGCCTGCCATAATAACCAGGTGCCATTTGATAAGACAGACTTAACCACTTTCTGCTTTCCATTAAGTGAACTGGGAAATACTACACAAGTCAAAGATTACTTACTTTGTGGCTCCAGTTTCTCTAAGATAGGCTTTGCACTGATGAGGGTCACAGCAGTGATGTTTTTTACCCCCTTCTCTGCTATTTCACAGACAGGCTTCAGGTTTGGATGGTTTTCTTTTGTGCTTATGTAAGCAGATGACACCAGATCACAGGTAGATCTCACCAGGGGGAGGTTAGCCACCCTCACCACCACATTCTGTCAAGCCAAAATAGTTGAGAGAACTGAAATGAATGCATCAGAACTACAGCAAGCAGAGCTCATATAAACCATTTCGTGCTTACCTGTTGTGGTTCAGCTGCTACAGAGGTCATTCTCTCTAAAGCCTTCAAAATAAGGAGAGTAGAGTAGTTTAGCCAAGAGGCCTGAATTTGATATTTTCCCACACTTCCCAAAACTGGATACAGAAAATTAGTCTTGTTTTAATGCTGCTTTTAAACAGTCAACATGGTTACTGCAGAAGCAGTAAAAGAGTGGTCAATTGTTAAAAGTTGCCAGGTCTACAGGACATGCCTCTTCAAGAAAGAAGCAGTCTGCTTACAGCAGCATAGCTCTGCATACACTAGTGTCAGCAGATCTTTTAAACAGTTCAGCTTGATGCATTAAACTGCTAGCTCACTTATAAGCACTTGACTCCACCGACAAACACTGCTGCACGCGTCAGCCTAGCAACACAAAATGGCTAAACCACCTAAATTCAATTAGTGTGAAATTATCCAATATGCTGGACCACCAACTAGCAGAGAGCTATTAGCTTAGGCTTGTGCTCCAGAGGGGCAGGGCAGTTATTGAGCTGGAAAACCAGTGTCCTGTCAATCTAGGCCCCCCCATTTAAGCCTTAAGCCAGAGTTTTAAATAAAAGTTAGGAAGTATATAAATAAATACAGGAAGCCATGTACACAAGAAAAAGCCCAAGCTAACTCCATAAACCAGTGACAACTGCAGAAAGCAAAGGAACAGCTCCTCCCAGCTTGAGCTTTAGTTACTAGAGACATACGTTTGCTATTATAGCAGAATACAAGTTTCACTCTTTGGAGGTGGGAGCCATTTGAATTTAAGCAAAGAGCAGCACCAGAGCGCTATTCTCTTCTAGAAAACAGGAAGGCGAGCAGGAGGCTGGGAGAGAAAGATTAGTACATTGATCTTCTTGCTGGTAACAATATTAAAATAAAGGCTACCAGGGGTATCTTATAGATAAGTGAATTAAGATGCACCATGAATTAAGACAAGCATGAGCCCCACTGATTACAAGACCAGGCAATGTCACTCATTACTTTCGTCATTTGGGTGCACTACTGTTTTTAAGTTATACAGAAAAAAGTAGTTCAGTATATCTGGCCTGTGAAGGCTCCACATGGTTTGTGCTCTCCAGACATAGATGTAGCTGTGCAGGTACAAAGCAGGCTTTTGTTTTCCTACTCCTCAATACCAGACACCACACACTATCCTCCCGAGACCCGGATCCAAGCCACGTGTAGTATTCAAGGAAGAGAAAGAGCTAGTAGTAAGCCAAGTAAAAACCAAACAGAGCAATAGAACAAACACCCTTCTGATTCCTCCCACAACTAATTACCTTCCCTGCTAGAACCACAAAACAAGCTTCAAAAAAAATAATGCTTCCAGCTAACCTGTGTGCCCCTGGGGGCAGGGACCTTTTCTAGGAAAGAGAAGGGAGGAGTCCAAAGATTCAACACTGCCCCACCCCCTGGCTCCTCCCTGGGATTTTTACTGCTTCGCTCTTCCTGCCCTCCTGCACCTCTTTTTCCCCTCCCCTGGTCCCCCCAAGCTACAATAGTTTGTTTTTACGTTTCAGGTTACCGTTCCCTTCTTCCTGCTTTCCTTACAAGGAACATACACTCCACTTAATGCTGCTACTACCAGGGCTCCTGGTTTTCTGTGGCAGATTTTACAAGATTCCGTGGCAAGGGTTAGCAAATTCTGTTGCAGATTTTTCAAAATTCTGCAGCAATTATGTGGCAAATTTGCATAATGGTACATATGTGATGGGCCCCTAAACTAATGTATTGCCCTTGAAGAAATTCTGGATTGGGTGAGCCCCCTTGACCTCCAGTTTGGGATTTGGTGATGATTGATGGTGTCAGAAGTGTTTGGTGGAACTGTAAGAGTGAACCAGTATGGCCACTGCCTAGTGGAAATTTCCTGTAAAGATTGATATTTTTCGGTATCTGATTTAAAAACAAATTGTTTGGTTTTAAGAGAAGAATAAGACTATGCAGAGGGTTACCCTGACATTGCAGTGGAACATAAGGCCCCCCCCCCCCACCCCCATCCTTAGATGAAATGTCAGGTGAATGTATTTAGCCAGAGACAGAAACGATGGTGGCTCATGGTGCATGTAAGGTGGAAATACTGGAACAATCTGTGTAATACCATGCGATATTGGGGGAAAGTATTTGGAGTGTCATTTGACCTTAGGAATACACGACTAAGCCATGGAAGGTCATGTGGGGAATGTATGCTTTGTGTGCAATGGGGAGAAGGGCCACTAGAGGCAGTGTGTAAGAAACTCTTCTGTGCTCAAGGATTTGGCAGGGGCTGAGATCCAGGGTGGCTAGGAGAAGGCTAGTGCGCCTGCAGTGCTTCCCCGCAAGGGGAAAGGCCCAAGGCTTGAGGAGTGTTTCTCCCCGAAGGGAGTTGGTCCAGAAAATGTATAAGCGAGTTAGGGCTGCACAGTCCATGGAAGGTCCCAGAGCAGCGTCACAGCGCAGAAGAGCTGAAGCTCGGGGTGCTGGGGATCCCGAGCCTATGGTCCCATGTACTGTCCCGGTAACCTGCCAGGAGACCTCGGAGTTACTCCAGGGTGGTAAGAAGAGCTATGCTGCATGGAGGAAATAAGGAAGGGATGTGATGTGATCTATCTTACTAAAAAAAGAGAGGGGGGAAGTAATTTTGGCATTTTACCTAGTAGCCTTCTGACATAGGGGAAGAAAGTGCTGTGGTGTGTTGGGTTTTTTTTCTGTTGCTGTTATAGCTCTGCTGTGAAAACCTCTGAACCCTGTTTAAATCAGTTCCTGTAAATACATTTTTATACTCTGCTGGGGAAAATCCCAGAATTTAAAATAACAGTTGAGTTGTGTGAAGGTTTGTATGAAGCCCGTCCTTTAACTGAGGCGTTGGGTGCCCTAAGTCACTGGAGTAAGGACACAGGCTGAAACGGGGGTAGAGTCAGTGGGGGTCACAGAGGGAAATAACCGTGGAGAAGGCTTTCTCTGTTTCTCACAGCAAATTGCCTCCCAGTTTCTGAGCTCGGTCCATTATTTTTGTGAACCCTCTATGAGACGGTGTTTACC
Source organism: Rhinatrema bivittatum (assembly GCF_901001135.1). NCBI lineage: Eukaryota > Metazoa > Chordata > Amphibia > Gymnophiona > Rhinatrematidae > Rhinatrema > Rhinatrema bivittatum. The sequence continues at coordinate 482,383,963 of NC_042615.1, forward strand.
TCCCAAACAGGCCCCAGACCCTCTGTCATTATATGTACTCTCTGAAGGGGGGATACACGTATATTTGAATATTAAAATTTATTTTTTTTTACTTTATAAAAATAAAGTCCATTTTTGACATTTCTGTGTGCAGTTAATTTATTTGGTTCTTTCTATAGGGAAAGAACCAAATAAATTAGTGATAAAGAGAACAGAGGTGGGGGCATGGAGGAGATCACAGAGAAGAATCTCAAGCAGGAGGGGTAGAAGGATGGAAGGGAGGACAGAGGCACAGAAGAAAGGGAAGAGGGGGAATCAGGGAGCAGATGGAAAGGGATGAGTGGAAGAGAGGTAAAGGGATTAAAATAGGGGAGGAGAAAGAGGGAAAGTGATCCAGGATCAGGAGAGGGAGGGATAATTCACTTACACCCCTCCTCTCAACACAGATCCCTTCTTTCATACTTTTCTGTTCCCTTCATTCACAGCCCCTCTGATCCCCTTGCTTGCTCTCTTCACCTCCTACTGACACAATTGTTAAGTGTATGTCAGTGAGTAGGGATTTTCTTTTGTGTTTAGCTATAGTTTGCTCTAGATTTTAGTCCTGCTGATGCAAAAAAAAAATATTTTTTTGAATTATAGATGTATGTACAATAAACTATTATGGTATGCACTACCTTATGTTTTGTTATTTCCAAATGAGTTATTAATACATAAAAGATGTTTGTAAAAAAAAAATTATATTCATCATTGCTTTATTTCCTTTGGTTCTTTTATATATATATATATATATATATATATAATCCTATCCCATCTGGAGGTTCTCGTTTGACCTGCAGGCTGCAGGGTCATCAGGAAGAATCTGTATAGAAAGGGATACAGAAGAGATGTTATATCATACAGTATTCTATGACTTATTAGCAGGGCTGGACAAATACTTATAAAACCTATTTTTGTCACATATTTGTTTGCTCTTTTTGCTTTCTGGCTATTTTACCCTTTAATTTTTGTCTGAATTGGGGGGGGAGGTTACTTCTTTTCCTTTCTTTTCCTTTCTTTTTTTGCTTTTTTTTCCCCCTTTTCTCTTTCCTCCCAGGTACTCTCCCCCTAGCTCCAAGTTTTTTCCCCTCCCTCTCCCAACAGCTGCAACTCCCCATAATCTTCCATGCCTTTCTCTTCTCCCCTCCTGGGACCTACCTGCCATCGCAGCTCTTTCCCCCTGATCCTGCCAGTCCCACTGACATCTCTTTTGTTGGACGGCTGATCCTGAATTTTAGGTGCTTGAGCAAACCTAGCGCTGGAAATTTTCCAGCCTTGCTTCTTAGTGAAAACACACAGATGTTCACAGAACGTGCAAGGCCATTGGAGGAGCACACTGTGCAATGAGGAAAAAATGTTACATTGCTATTGTTCTTACAGTGGCTCCACTGCCATCAACAACATGAATACATTGTTATAATGAGGCTGCAGTTTCTTTCCCATACAGTTTGATATTCATGTAGGAGCCATGAGAACCAGTCGTAGCTGCAAGATTATTCAGTGTCATATGATTACATGTTCACAATGCCCATGCTTACAGAAAAATAAAAGCGCTACATATACCTAAGGAGATAAGTGCATGCATACCTTATGCAATGCAAACAGAAGAACTTGCACCTATGACATATGCCACTGTGCAGCATATGAAGCAAAAGGCATGTGTAAGTAGCACACTCAGATACTTAGTAGCATGCACCAGAAGAAACAGGTCATTCGATTTACACAACTAATAGCATGTATCCTACACTCCAGGCTAACTGGTGCCCTGTGTGAAAACATCTCTTTCTCAAAACTCATGGTGGTAGATTATCACCATCATCATCATTATATTTTTATTTCATGCTTTTTCAACCAGTGAGTTCAAAGCGTGTCACCACGGCTAGTGTTTACAATCACTGTCTTACAAAATGTTAGAGGCACAAGTCAGAGATTACAATTGTAGTGCAAGATAGCCATGGGTCTTTTTACAGTCATAAGTTAGTGTTACGATCCTGCCAGCAGAGCCTATCCCACGAGCAGGCCCTTACTCACCATCACTGCCACTTTCCACGGCAAGAAGTGCCACCCAAGAACACCTTCAGCTGCATGGCATGGTGCTGCTACCGCTGTCGCTGCCACCGCTTCCCTGCACGGCCTAGTGCCGCTGCTTCAGCCGCCGTGCTTTTTCGAGGCCTAGAGCCTCCCTAGGACGCTCTCACCTGCGCGGCAGGGAGCCTCCACCGTCTCTCCATCGTTATGGCCCAGTGGCCCTCTGGGAATTCTCTTCTTCACGGCAAGGGAAGCCGCTGCCGCTGCCGACACCATCCTGTGGCCTGGAGGCCGCTCCCGACGCCTGCCTGTTCTTCGCTCCCGCTCCCGACGCCTGCCTGTTCTTCGCTGCCGCCTGCCTGTTCCCGACGCCTGCCTGTTCTTCGCTGCCGCTCCCGACGCCTGCCTGTTCTTCGACGCCTGCTATGTTCTTCGCGGCCTGGAGGCCAAGGTCCTGCTCCACTCTCTGGGCCCTCCTCTAGGCACGGCGTGCGCCTCTTCTCTGTATTTAAAGGGCCAGCAGCGGGAAAAGCCCACGGCCCCACCGGAAGTCCTCTTCACTCCACTTCCTGCTTCAGCCCTATAAAAGGACTCAGTTCCTGATCCTCGGGGCCTTCGATCCAGAATCCACAGTTGTCTGTGTTCCTCTTCGGGTCAAGGTCCTCTATGGTCTTCACTTGTCTAGATGGTTCTTTGTTCTGTGTTCCTGGTCTTGTTCTGATGTTCCTGGTCTTGTTCTTCGTTGGAGCTCCTTCATCACCTGTTCCATGTCCTGATGTTCCAGATGTCCTTGGTCCTGATGTCTAGAAGTCCTGATGTTCCATTCCTGAGACCTGATGTTCCAGATGTCCAGTTGTTCCCTATTCCTGATGTCCTTGTCCTGATGTCTTCGTCTTCACCTCTGCAACCAGTTCCCAGATTCCTTGCGTACACCTTTCCTGGCGTGCCACAATTGTGGTCCATGACCAGCCCATGGGGGGCTATGTTGGGCGCCTCATGGTACATTGCCTCCTTCTCGTTTGCAGCGCAAGCCTCCGGAAGACTCCTGTTTTTAATGTCTGCTTCTGAGAATCCTGAGTCTTGAATCCTGTCCCAGTCTTCGGAGTCCCTTGTGCCTGCTTCTGTCCATGCCCAAGACTCTGCCAGAACCTGGTCCTCTTCAGCGTGGTCCATGACCAGCCACAGGCAGCTGTGCATGGCATGCCCCGGTGCAGGCCTCTACTGAATCTTCGACATGTTCCAGTCTCAAGTTCCAAGTCTTCCCCTGGAGTCTGCTTCGCGTTCAGCGTGGTCCGCGACCAGCCATGGGCGGCTGTGTCGGGCGCGCTGCAATGCAGTTCTCACCCAGTACTTTCGCCTGAGTCCTGAATCCTTGCCTGAGACCACCAAGTAACCTGAATCCTTGTCCGAGTCTTTTGTGTAATCTGAATCCTTGTCCAAGTCTTCTGAGAATCCTGAGTCTTCGTCCGAGTCTTCCAGTTTCCTGAGTTCCTGTCTTGTCTTGTTCCTGCCCTCAGCCTCTGTCTGGCCTCACACACTCATCGTTCCCAAGCGGGGGGTCCAAAAGGGCTATCGAGTGGCTGGAGGGCTATCTTGTGACCAGCATTGCATTGTTGGGTCACACTGGTGCGTATAGGGCCAATGGAGGGCTGACCCTGCCTTGTTCCTGCTTTGAAGTTCCTTGCCTTAGTTCCAGTCCTGCTTGTTCCTGCTCCGCCCATGCTTGCATGCTCTCACCTCCCACGGTGTGCCTTGGGGCTCCTCCCTGAGTCATGCCGAGGTCCAGGGGCTCATGCTCTCCCATGAGCTAGCGACTGCGCTTCCCCGCTCTCAACACCAGCCTTAGGCCGCTCATTGGGACCCGCAGACCTCGCGGTCGCAACAGTTAGCTCAATATAAAAGACAAAGTATTATCATAAGACAAAAGCAAGTAAAAATGTGTCTTCAGAAAAAGATAGAGGGAGTAGCAAATTATTAAATCACACAAAATGTGATGAGGAGGCATAGCATTACAACAGGGTCTTATTTCCCCAAAAATAACAGGTATGGGGACCATTGATACATCAAATTTCAGCAAATAGGGGAACAAGGGCTGGAAAATATTAGTGAAAATCTGAAAAAGTACAGAAATCACAGATAAGGAGTTCTTATTACAATTCCGTATGTGACTGTGGGATGAAAGCGGATAGAAAGAACCACATTTTCACTTGCTTTCTGATAGAAAGGTTATCAAGATAGAAGATTATAAAGATTATGATTAGTACAGTTTTACTGCTGTACATAAGAACATAAGAAATTGCCATGCTGGATCAGACCAAGGGTCCATCAAGCCCAGCATCCTGTTTCCAACAGAGGCCAAACCAGGCCACAAGAACCTGGCAATTACCCAAACACTAAGAAGATCCCATGCTACTGATATAATTAATAGTAGTGACTATTCCCTAAATAAACTTGATTAATAGCCGTTAATGGACTTCTCCTCCAAGAACTTATCCAAACCTTTTTTGAACCCAGCTACACTAACTGCACTAACCATATCCTCTGGCAACAAATTCCAGAGCTTTATTGTGTGTTGAGTGAAAAAGAATTTTCTCCGATTAGTCTTAAATGTGCTACTTGATAACTTCATGGAATGCCCCATCTCTTCTCCAAACTGAACAGCCCTAACCTCTTCAGCCTGTCCTCATAGGGGAGCTGTTCCATCCCCTTTATCATTTTGGTTGCCCTTCTCTGTACCTTCTCCATTCCAACTATATCTTTTTTGAGATGCAGTGACCAGAATTGTACACAGTATTCAAGGTGCGGTCTCACCATGGAGCGATATAGAGGCATTATGACATTTTCCGTTTTATTAACCATTCCCTTCCTAATAATTCCTAACATTCTGTTTGCTTTTTTGACTGCTGCAGCACACTGAGTCGACGATTTTAAAGTATTATCCACTATGATGCCTAGATCTTTTTCCTGGGTGGTAGCTCTTAATATGGAACCTAACATTGTGTAACTACAGCAAGAGTTATTTTTCCCTATATGAAACACCTTGCACTTGTCCACATTAAATTTCATCTGCCATTTGGATGCCCAATCTTCCAGTCTTGCAAGGTCCTCCTGTAATGTATCACAATCCACTTGTGATTTAACTACTCTGAATAATTTTGTATCATCCGCAAATTTGATAACCTCACTCGTCGTATTCCTTTCCAGATCATTTATATATATATTGAAAAGCACCGATCTAAGTACAGATCCCTGAGGCACTCCACTGTTTACCCTTTTCCACTGAGAAAATTGACCATTTAATCCTACTCCCTGTTTCCTGTCTTTTGACCAGTTTGTAATCCATGAAAGAACATCGCCTCCTATCCCATGACTTTTTAGTTTTCTTAGAAGACTCTCATGAGGGACTTTGTCAAATGCTTTCTGAAAATCCAAATACACTACATCTACCGGTTCACCTTTATCCACATGTTTATTAACCCCTTCAAAAAAAATGAAGCAGATTTGTTAGGCAAGACTTCCCTTGGGTAAATCCATGTTGACTGTGTTCCATTAAACATTGTCTTTCTATATGCTCTACAATTTTGATCTTGAGAATAGTTTCCACTATTTTTCCCGGCACTGAAGTCAGGCTCACTGGTCTATAGTTACCCGGATCGCCCCTGGATCCTTTTTTAAATATTGGGGTCACTTTGGCCACCCTCCAGTCCTCAGGTACAATGGATGATTTTAATGATAGGTTACAAATTTTAACTAGTAGATCAGAAATTTCATTTTTTAGTTCTTTCAGTACCCTAGGATGCATACCATCTGGTCCAGGTGATTTGCTACTCTTTAGTTTGTCAATCTGGCCTACTACATCTTCCAGGTTCACAGTGATTTCGTTCAGTTCGTCTGACTCATCACCCCTGAAAACCATCTCCGGAACTGGTATCTCCCCAACATCCTCATTAGTAAACACGGAAGCAAAGAATTCATCTAGTCTTTCTGCAATGACCTTATCTTCCCTAAGAGCCCCTTTAACCCCTTGGTCATCTAATGGTCCAACCGACTCCCTTACAGGTTTCTTAGTTCGGATATATTTTAAAACATTTTTATTACGAGTTTTTGCCTCTATGGCCATCTTCATTTCAAATTCTCTCTTTGCCTGTCTTATCAATGTTTTACTCTTAACTTGACAATGCTTATGTATATATACTGTAGCACACATAATAAAAGAATGCATGCCAATGTATGTAACATACATAGTAATATACTTGCAGGCTTAAGCTCCAGGGATGTGCCACTGGAGAATGGCCTCATCCTTCTGTTAGCCAAGGAGAAGGTCCTTCAAATAGTTAAGCAGGAGACTAGGTTCCAGCCGCAGTTGATCATTGGTGCATCATCCTTTGGCCGTGGTCAGTCAAGAAATCAAATTATAGCCATTCAGTGCATAATTTCAAATTATGATAGCACAACCTAGGGAAGGGGTGTATCAGTTCTTAAAGGTCTCATGAACAGGTATTGATGTCATATAAGCTATTCTTCATTCATAATTAAGAACCATGAGTAATCAGTTGTAAATTGCTCCATCCAACTTGCTCATTTTTTCCATGTTTTCTTTTTTAATGATGCCAAAGGTCAGGGTCTTGTATTTCCATTGGCATCCATTAAGAGGCTACAGTAAGCACAAAACATAACCTGTAAGATTCATTTTGCTCCTTCTTGCTATATCTCACCTTTTCAAGCTCTTCCTTATTACTTTCATGACATTACTCCCATTGTAATTCACAGCCATGTATTTTAGATTGTTTGTTGCTGCTTTACTAAACCTGTTTAAGAACATAAGAACATAAGAAATTGCCATGCTGAGTTAGACCAAGAGTCCATCAAGCCCAGCATCCTGTTTCCAACAGAGGCCAAACCAGGTCATAAGAACCTGGCAAGTACCCAAACACCAAGAAGATCATGTATATTGAAATAATCAACCAAACTTGAAACAGGTGTTCCCCAAGAATCAGCCTTGTCAGCCACACTGTTCAACATCTATCTCCTTCCACTATGTTAATTACTTTCAAGTCTCAGCATTACCTACTTTATGTATGCTGACGACATTCAACTACTAATTCCCGTCACTGACACACTAGAAAATACCCTCAAACTATCAATCACATACCTAAACTCCATCAAACAACTCCTAAACAATATGAAACTCTGCCTAAACATGTATAAAATGGAATACATCCTACTTGAACAAAAATCCACAATAAACAACACAACGAATACCAGCAACAACAACAATCTTTTCATCAAACTAAATGATAAAGTGAAAGATCTCGGGATCTGGATTGATCCAGAACTTAATCTAAAAAAAAACATTTCCATGAAGATATAAGAAAGTTTCAACAAACTTCTAACCTTAAAACGTCTAAAACCCCTCCTAAATCAACAAGACTTTAGAACCATTCTTCAGTCATTGATATTCATGAGTTTTGATTACTGCAACTCTCTTCTATTGGGCCTCCCCAAATCAACCATACGACCACTCCAAATTCTGCAGAATGCAGCTGCAAGAATTCTAACCGGCCATATAAAATCTGAAAACATCACACCTGTACTAAAAGCCCTACACTGGTTACCCGTTGAAAAAAGGATCGATTTCAAAGTTCTATCCATATTACACAAATCAATTTATGGAAAAAAAAATCGATTGGCTGAACAATACAATCCAAATATACACCCCACAACGCAACACAAGAGCAACCAATAAAGTATTACTATCAATACCCACAATCACCTCCGCCAGACTTACATCAGTTTGGGACAGAGTGATTTCTCTCGTGGGACCATGCCTTTGGAATACCCTACCAGAAAGCTTACGAAAACAAGGCAACATAAAACTATTCAGAAAACTCCTAAAAACCTGGCACTTCGAACAAACATATAAAGACGGTATAGGATAAATACTTTTCCACCAATAGACATCCTCCTCCTTCCAATCCCAACATGGACGTTCCTTCATGATTAGCCTTGATCTAAAGCAATGATCTAAAGCAATAACTATAAGAATTAAGACTTTCTCAACTTATAAAGTACCATCTCCAATTAACCTCGTTTCCACATCCTCCCAACTCCTCTCTGTCCCACCACTACCCTCAGAATAATAGTCACTCCTCTGTTATTCCCCCTTATAGTTCGATATCAATCATATGTATCCACCAATATCGCTCTACAACATATCTCCCCATGATTTCATGTTACAATGTTCCCTATTATGTTCTGTTTTTATGTAATCAGTTATAACACCAGTTAACAGTTAGGAAAAATCCCTCCCTCCCCCTCTCCTAAATTATTTGTTATAATGTATTCAATTTTTGCTCTGTTTTATGTAATAAGTTGTTACGTCTGTAAACCGTTGTGAAGGCTTGCTCCAAACAACAGTATATAAAAACCGGCAAATAAATACATAAATAAATACAATTACACACACATGTATATTGAAATAATAAAATTGCACACACACACAAAAATGAGTTGATATAATACCATATAAAAATTATGGCACAAAACAACAGCATATAAATATCGAAAGGATGTTGTGTATCAAAATTAAGGTTGAATTGGTACCAAAAGAAACATTTGGGTCTCTCATAAAGAGCAAGATAGGACAACAGTCCAAACTTGAATCAATCTATAATAATTATCCAGGTCTACTGTGAGCCAGTCCTTCAGGATATAATTTTAATATTTTTATTTTGCAATTAAAACTCATATACCCCCATCCAAGGGCATATGAAATGATGGGAGATTGTTCCCCTTTGAGAGAAGGGTCCATCTCCCAAATTTATTTAGTGGGCTTCAATTTATGGGTCATGCAGATGGTAAATTGGACCCTGATGAAGACAGCAGGGGTAGCTTATAAATCTCTGGCTTGGTCAGGGAGAACCACCATCTTCCTCCCTAACATGAACTCTGGCCCCTAAAGCTATCCTGGCCACAATAAAGCATTAAGCAGTAGGGATGTGAATCGGGCTTCGGACGATTGAAAATATCGGACGATATTTTCAAAATCGTCAGAAATCGGGGGCTCCCGATAAGAAAACCCCACGATTTTGTTCCTGGGGTTCTCTTATCGTTTTGGGGGAGGGCAGGAAAAATGGCACATCAAAACAGTCCCTAAACCCACCCTGACCCTTTAAAACTGTTCCCCTAGCTTCCCCCACCCTCCCGAACCCCCCCAAAACTTTTTACAAGTACCTGGTGGTCCAGTGGGGATCCCGGGAGCCATCTCCTGCTCTCGGGCCGTCGGCTGCCACTAATCAAAATGACGCCGATGGCCCTTTGCCCTTACCATGTGACAGGGTATCCGTGCCATTGGCCAGCCCCTATTGGACTATCTAAGTAAGGACTCTGCAGCATTGCTTCGACTCAGCAGCGGGTCTTCTGCCTTGCAGTGCATGTTGCTAGCATTCCTGATTCCTGTGCTCCTGATTCTCATCCTGCCTTGCCTCGTCCTCCCTTGCCTCATCCTTCCTTGTCTTCCAGCCTTGCCTCGTCCATCCTTGTCTTCTCCATCTTTCATATTCTAGCCTACCTTGTCTAGTCTCACCTTCTCTTATCCATCTTGTCTAGTGTCTTCGGTGTGTCTTCGTCCACCCATGGCCTGACTCTCTGGATCTTGACCTCTTGCTTCAACCTGACCACAATTGTCTGCTGCCTGCACCTGACCCTTTGCCTGGACTTCACCAGGTTTGCCTGCCACCTAGACCTCACCTCCCTGCCTCGACTTGATCACCCTTGGTAGCTGCCTCCCCCCGACCTTAGTCTGCAGCCTGCCCTGACCCTGGTGTGCTTTTGCACTTCAGCTATTGTCACCACCCTAGGGACCTGCCTAAGTCCTGCCAGCCGCTAGAACTCAAAAGCTCAACCCACGGGGGAGGTGGCTGGTAAAGGTGAAGCTCCAGTCTGTCCCACTACAGGGCACGTTCTCCAGCTGCTGGCATAGTCCTCAGGGGTTTGGCCTTGAGGTTGCGTCAACTACGATTTCTTAGGGTGAGGAAGAGAGAGGAGGAGGTTTTTGCAGTGGTGTATTTTTGTGGGGTTTTTTGGCAGGCCTCATGGCTCACCAGTGAAGGATAAATGGATTGCTATTGAGGGATTTGAGTTTTTCTATTTTTTTGACCAGCTCCTGCCACAAAGGCCAACTCATCCTTGCTGAAAGGACTGAAGGTTCCAGTGGAGTTATCCTGCGACCAGAGAACAATGGGGATAGACACCCTTTGGAAGGCTATTTTTGATCTAGTTTGAAGTCAGAGGTGATTGTTTGAAGTGATTGTTTCCCCTCCAGCACATGCTACAGGAAGAAGAGAATTTTCTCACCCTTGACAGGAAGGGTTTTCTGGACACTGGTTCAGTAAAAGAAAGAGGAGCTGGAAGAGTTCGTACCATGGAACGAGTTACTGTGAATTTTGGAATTATGATTTTTATTCTGCCGTTTATGATTTTTGCAGTATTGGCCTGGATTTTGTTTTTTTAAACTAAAGTAAATTCCTTTTATGTTGAATACCATTTACTGCCTGTATACTGTGCTTTCAGTATATATTCCCACCATTGCACTGAGGGCCCAGGGGTGAACCCTGGTACCCCAGGAGCTACTGGGGTTAAGAGATGGCAGAGAGAATTGGAGGTCCGGGTCATTGATATTGTGACTGGGGACCCTTAGGCTGGGCTGAGATTGGCTCTACCTATGGGACTCCTTCCCGCAGGTACTCACCGCCAATAGGCAGACCCTGGCGAGGCAGAGACCAGGTAGAATCTTCACCTTTATCAACCCTCATTCCACTTGGGTTGAGCCTTTGGGTGCTGGGGCCGGCAGGCCTTAGGCAAAGGTCTCTGGATGTAGGCAAAGTAGTGGAGTCCAGGGCCAGGCAAGGGTCAAGGCAGGTAGCAGATAAGCAAGACAGGAGTCCAGGCAAGGGTCAACACCAGAAAAAAGTCTGAGGGGTAAGCAGGTGAAAAGGCAGATGAGGCAGGTTCAGGTTTGGCAGACTAGGCAGGTGCAGGCAGGACAAACGGGGCAGGACAGACAATTAGGAGCACACTGGCAACATGCACTACTGAAGGTAGCTGGACCTGTTGCTGAGGCGAGAAGATACTGTCTAGGAGGCCCTTTTATAGGGCCTGAGTAGTGATGTCATTATCGGGCACCATGGCCTTTGCCCACTGTGGGCCCTTTAAATGTTGGGCCATCGGGCACATGTGCACCTAAGGAGGGCCACAAGGATGAAGCAGTTGCAGTGGCGTCCTGCCATGTGGTGGAGAGCAGTGAAGCCAAGCATCAGGGGTAAGTGGCGTGACTTGCAGGTAAATCCCGTGAGCTGTGAAATGCAGCAGTTGATAGCATTCTGAGGATTGTGTGGCCCCTGGATTCAGTCTATTTATTTATTTATTTATTTAACATTTTTCTATACCGTCGTTTGGTGGGAACCGTCACAACGGTCACAACGGTTTACATTAATGAACCAGGGATTACATAAGATAATGTGATGCATATCCCAAGGTACTTCACCTGTTTTTACTCTTTATTCTTTTTTTTTTTTTGTGTGCGTGAAGTAAGATTATTCCATCAAATGAGTGTTTACATGGAAACTGTTACCTTTCGTTTGTAGTAGTGCTCACGGTAGTGTTGGTAATGTAAGTGATTTGCACATGCTGATTTGGGCATTGACCACTAAAGCTCATTATAGACATTTCATCATCTTATTGAAAACCTAATTCTACATAAAACACCATTATGAGAATACAAAAATCATACATTTGCATCATATTGTTTTGTATCCAAAATTATTACCATTTCTCTTTTTTTTTTTTCCCTATGAAGCAGTTGGTGATTGAAGTGTGGGCAAGAGTTTGTGGCCACTTGCCCTTCATTCACACTGACACTACAATGTGACCATGCTCACTGGGTTTCCTCTGCCTAGTTCCAGAGGCTGGGGACGATGGGGGGGGGGGGGGGATAGTGAAGGGCATGCAGACTGCCATGAAGCTGATAAAACATGATGTGCCAGAGAGCACAGGCCAGCACCTGCACAAAGGAGCTTTATTTGGCTTTATCCTCAGGGTCTCTGTGCCATTTTTTTAGCCTATTTTCCAAAGGAAAAGAAGGATTATGAGATCACTGTCTGTGTGTGAGTTCCTATTAACTGTTTTGTTCAGTGTCCCATTCATACCAAATGGTCAGGACATATCAGAGAGGACATGAGGACTCAAGCATATATGTGGACATGAACGCATATCTGTTCTGGAAAGTCGGCTTTTTAGTTCTGGGTGGAACTTCTTGTTTTAAAATCGGATGCAGTTATTTTTATTTTCCAAAACAAGAAAAATAACTTTGGACCATTAAAAATTCTGACTTTCATGTCCTGACTTTTGGTGAACCGAATCCAACTAAACTAAAACTTGTTTACCAGATGCTATGGCCATTCACAAAAGAGAATCTTTCCATGTGTAAGGTAAGAGGATGACTGGAACAGCTCACTCTGAAGATTAAGTTGTGCTGTTCTTTTTATCTTCCAGATTGTCTGGCTCCTTGAAGTAATTAGATAACATATTTTTTTAACTCAGTTCCTGACATCTCTGTATCTCGGCTGCACATTTTATCACATAGGAATTCAGACCAGTCTTGGCACTCGTTTAATTGCACAACTTGGCTTTAATGTGTGACCTTCGCTCAAGAATTGTATTCCAAGTACATTTTACACTGTGAACTTTGACCGATAAATAGTTTCGGCAACTACGGATGATAACAATTTGGTTGTTTATGAGTGTGTTATAAACTAGCACAAGTACTTAGGGAAAAGGAATTAAGAAATGCTGCTACTTTAGGGAAAATAAGTCACTATTTTTCCATAATAAGGACTGTAGTTTCTTTTCTAGCTTATGATATCCAACTCTTTTATCTCAGGCTGCACTGTAAGGTATTTCATAGGGAAAATATGGCGGTGATTATAGCGTTAGGTAAACATATGTAGCTGCAACTGTCTTTCACATGAATCAGGTTCTGAGGTTATTGTCCATTTTTTGAAGAATACCAGAAACACCGAGAGGAAGTTTATCCACAGAAAAATTTGATTTGAAGCCCAAGCCCCTGACGAGCTCTTTACACGAAATACACGCTGTGTCGGGCGCTGTGGTGAAAGCAGTTTAAGTTCGGAACTGCGGCACAGAACTGGGCATTTTAAGATGGGCATATGGAGTTGCAACACAGCTCAACATCATGATACTTTAGGGAATGAGGGGCGGGGGCCTGCGCTAGCCGGCAGTGATCGCTGCCAGTTTCGCACCCAATAGCGCCACCATAGAAGGTGTAGCTATTGGGTGCGAACTCGGACGCGAAAAGGGCCTTACCTTTTCGTCGTCCGCGGCGTCTTCACGGAGTTGGCCCCGGTGACGCCCCGACTCCTCCTCTTCCGGGGCCGACCCCGCCCCCATTTTGGTATCGCACGCGATAAGGGACATTCCGCGTGCGAAACGTCTCTTATCGTGTGCGATCCATTTAGAAAATGAGGCCCTTAGCCGGCTAAGTGAGAGTGCTTGGTGGGGGGAGAGGCTGTGAGAGTGCTTGAGGAGGACATCCTGTGAGTGTGTGAGTGAGAGAGAGCCGGTAACTCTGAGTTAGCAGCGCAACTTAACTGGCTAACTCAACTCCTCCCAATTACACTCCTGGAACACCCCTATCTTAGAGGGTCACTTACTCAAGGTTTTCTCCCATTTTATATCTATGGGAAAAAAAACTTAGTAAATAGGTCCCTTAGCTAGCCAAATTCTAGCTGTTTATTTTATTAACTGGCTAGAATTTAGCTGGATAAGTGCCCAAATATTCATTTAGCTGGCTAACTTCTGAATATGGACCTCCAGATATATCAAAGTCCAATAATTTAAACAAATAGGGATAAAAATACCCTCATTCTCCATATCTGGGAACTTTTGATTTCCAGTCACCCTTAGATTGTCATGGATTAGTCGGGGAGAGGGAAGATGTATATTTTAGTCTTGCTCTCATACATACACACACACTCCCTAACATGTTTGTTCTCTCTTTCACAAACACACTCCCTCTCTGACCCAGACACACACACACCAAACATGCAGGTTCTCACACACACTCACAACCCCTCTCTTATAAGCTCAATCTCTTTCTTTCACTCACACATGCAAACTCTGGCGCTCACACATACATACACATACACATACAAGTTCTCTCACATCTACTGGCTCTCTCTCACTCACACACTCACAGCCTGTCCCCCCCCACCAAGCACTCTCACACTGACAGGATCTTCCTCCCACTCCCAAAGCACTCTCACACAACTCACCGGGCCTCTACTTCAGCAAACCTACAGTCCCCCTGGGCCTCTTATTGTGCTGTGCTTAGGGCGGGGGGAGGTGTTGGTAGCCTTTATTTGTACCACTGTAGGAGGGAGAAGAACTGCTGATGCCCTGTTCTTTGTACAATCAGTCTGAAAAACCTCCTTACTACTAATGCGCTCAAGTGAAACTCTGTAAACTTGGCGTCGGTTTTCATAACCGGCCATCTGCCAATAATGAAAATGGCCGCCGGTCTTCATAACCGGAAGCTGCGGCAGGGTCGCGTTAGCAAGGAGGCGCTAAGGTCATGCAAGCGACCCTAGCGCCTCCTTTCTAGTGCGACCCCCTAATTTGGGTATTGCATGGCGCCCCCCTTTGCGGGTGCCATGCGCACGTTAGGAAAGCGGGCACTGACTTTTCAGATCCTACTTTCCGAGCTTTTTATTGCATCGGCCCCCTAAGAAGGTTAAGGCTCTTCAGCTTGAAGAAGAGATTGCTGAAGGGAGATATGATAGAATAAGGGACTTTTTCCCAACAGATTTCATTTCATGTAATGTTATTTTGTTTCTATAGTTAAAAAAATTAAATTAAATTAACATTGAAAAAAAAAAACAAAAATGGAAAAAAAAAAAAAAGAAATGGGGCCTCCCAAGGCCTCCTGTGCCACCCATCCATCTCTCCCAAGGATCCTCCCAAGCCCCCACTTACCCAGGCTGGGAGGGGGGGGTATCCGTAGAAGGGGCCTTGTGTGGACCTAGGCCAAGGTCGCGGCAACCTACCATGGACTAAGCCTATGCAAGTCCAAGGTTTGGGCCTGGCCTAGGCATTCGGGCCAGCTGGAACCCTTGTCAGCTAGCAAAGATGAGCTAAAGAAAGAAGACAACAAAGAGAAGCTCCGAGGCCTGGGATCCGGGCCTAGGGCTTACCCTGGGCCAAAACCCAGGCATTTGGAACCAGCCTCTGGGCCAGGCTGTGGTGTCAGACCTCAAGCTGGATCCTGGCCTAGGCCCAGGCCCAGGCATCAGGACTAGGCCTCCAGGCCTGGGCCCGGCATCGTGTCTGGGACTGGGATGAGGCCTCAGTGTTGGATTTGGTAAGTATGGGGGGAGTCATCGGGAAATTTCCCAGCCCTGAGCATTTTCTCAGGTCTTGGCCTAGGCCCTAGAGTTGGGCCAGGTTATAGGTAGAGACCCCGGCATCACACTTGGGCATAGGCTGCGGCCCCCTTCATCAGGTCGCAGCCTGTGCCTAGGCGAGGCCCAGGCTTCGGGTCTGGGCTAGTCCTAGGCTGATGCACTGGAGTCATGCTCAGTCGTAGGGTAGGACCCTTGCTCTGGGTCTCATCCTACTCTCTAGGCAAGGCCCCTGCTTCGGGCCTAAACCCAGGCCTGACCACTGAGTTTTTTACTTTAAAATAGGTTTTCAAAACAAAATGAGATTCCAATGAAAGTTCAATGAAAGTTCATTGGAATTTAACTCATTCCATTTTGAAAACAATCAAAACAAAATAGGAAATTTTGTCTCATTTCCTATTTCGCTTCTCCTGAACACCCATTAGGGGTGTGCATTCGTTCCCCTCGAATTGGTAATCCGCAACGTATAGGGCCATATTCGTTGTATTCGTGGGGAAGCGAAACTATCGCGATTCCCCACGAATACAACAAATCTTTGCCGAATTATTTGGCCATCTAAAGGAGCCAATTTAAACAAACCCCCCACCCTCCTGACCCCCCCCCCCAAGACTTACCAAAACTCCCTGGTGGTCCAGCGGGGGGTCTGGGAGCCATCTCCTGCACTCACACCCTCGGCTGCCAGTATTCAAAATGGCACCGATAGCCTTTGACCTACTATGTCACAGGGGCTACCGGTGCCACTGGTCAGTCCCTGTCACATGGTAGGAGCAATGGATGGCCAGCGCCATCATGTGCTCCTACCATGTGATAGGGGCTGACCAATGGCACCAGTAGCCCCTGTGACATAGTGAGGGCAAAGGCTATCGGCGCCATTTTGATTACTGGCAGCCGACGGCCCGAGTGCAGGAGATCGCTCCCAGACCCCTGCTGGATCACCAGGGACTTTTGGCAAGTCCTGGGGGACCCTCCTGACCCCCACAAGACTTGCCAAAAGTCCAGCGGGGGTCCGGGAGCGACCTCCTGCACTCGGGCCATCGGCTGCCAGTATTCAAAATGGCGCCGATAGCCTTTGCCCTCATTATGTCACAGGGACAGGGACAGTCGGCCGGCCATCCATTGCTCCTACCATGTGACAGGGGCTAACCAATGGCACTGGTAGCCCCTGTGACATGGTAGGTCAAAGGCTATCGGTGCCATTGTGAATACTGGCAGCCGTGGATATGAGTGCAGGAGATGGTTCCCGGACCCCCCGCTGGACCACCAGGGAGTTTTGGTAAGCCTTGGGGGGTCAGGAGGGTGGGGGGTTGTAGTTAATTTAATTTTAGCCGGGAAACGAATAAAAATTAACGTATAAACATATCGGGGGCCCCCCTTGCCGAGTGCAACATATCTGCCCCCCCGACGAATACGAATCCCGAATGCAACATATGGCATCCCTCTGCACATCCCTAACACCCATCCCTATGAAAGAGGTCTATAAAATAATGAGTGTAGTGAAATGGATAAATGTGAATCATTTTTTTACGCTTTAAAAATATAAAAAGACTAAGGGACACTCGATGAAGTTACATTCAGACAAATCCGAGAAAATACTTTTTCACTAAACGCACAGTTAAGCTCTGGAATTCATTGCTGGAGGATGTGGGAAAGGCGGTTGGCGTAGCTGGGTTTAAGAAAGGTTTGGACAAGTACCTGGGGGAAAATTCTATAAACCATTATTAACCAGGTAGACTTAGGGAAATCTGCTACTCATCTTTAGGCATAAGCTGTTGCGCTGGAAGTGGACCCTTGGCCTGGTGCAGGATTGGTACGGCCCTCCGGTCGGACCCGGAGAGCGCCTGCCACCAGGAGGTGAAGCACAGGAGGAGACAGAGGCGAGCTGGAGCTTTGCCAATAGCAACCCGGGGTTTCCTCAGGTTGAGCCCTTGGTTACTCGGGCCACCTGGTCTTAGGTGGGCCTCGCAGGGTCTCCTAGAACAGTGTTCTCAACCAGTGTGTTGCCACACTTCCCGGTCCCCTGCTGACCCAGCTGTTCCCCCTACCCGAGCAAGATAGGTCCTCCACCCGGGCTTAAAACGCTGAAAGCCCAGGCGGAACGCAGCAGGAGAGCTGGAATCAGCAGCACCGGCATGCTCTCTTCTGCCCGCTCCCCGGAAGAGGAAGTGTTGATCAGCAGGTGCGCGGGAAGAAAAGACCCTGCTAGTGTAGGCAGCATCGGCCTGAAGAACAGAAGAGAGCCGCGGCCTGAGGAATGAGCAGCGTGGCTCGCAGAAAAACGAAAAACATCAACCCCCACAGCCAATTGGACTCCTTGCTTCGCGAGGGATGAAAATGAAGTAGATTGCTGCTGCCTTTAGGGTTAGAAGTGGAGGAGGCTGCTGCTGCCGCTAGTTCGGGGGAGGGGGGAGAGTGAGTGAATGAGCAAGCATGTGTGTTTGAGATCCTGTGTGTGTGTGAGTGAGATAGCATGTATGTTGTGAATGACTGAGAGCTTGTACATATGAAAGAGAGTATGTGTGTGATTGAGATCTGGCTTAGGTGAGAGAGTATGTGAGTAGGTGATTGACAACCTGTGTGAAAGTGAGAGAAAGAGAGACCATGTGTGTCTGTGTGTGATTGAGAGCAGGTTTAGGTGAGGGAGTATGTGAGTATGTGATTGAGAGCCTGTGTGTAAATGAGAGAAAGAGAGAGAGCATGTTTGTAAGCATGTGAATGAGAGTCTGTATGTGAGAGAAAAGGACAGTTTACGTGTGTATACCTTTGAAAATCTACCCCCATGTGTGTAAATGTGTAATTAAGAGCCTATATAAGTGAGAGAGAAAAAGCATGTGTATATGTGAGCGATTGTGAGCCGGTGTGAGAGAGAGAGAGGAGAAAGTTCCAAGCAAACCACCCCTCCTCCTGCTAATTCAAAACAATCTCAGGGCACCTGGATATCAAACGTTCCCAGGTATGCAGAGCAAAACATTTTTTGTATCCTTATTATTTTTCATTACTGGGTCTTTGTGTCTGCTATTTTGAAATATTTTATTGGTATCTATAAAATTTTGATATGAGTTTTTAATTATTGGATATTCCATTCATCCGCTGTTTTGAAATAATCTGTTCTTTTTGTTAGTATGGTTTTGTGCTGTTGATTTTATATTTCTTGATTTGTTTTATAAGGATGGGTGATGTTTCTTTTTTCCTTTATTACACTGCATACAGAGACTCTGGCTTGTTGCAGTTTCCAATTCAGTTTTTTCTGCATGCTTCTAGTTATGCATTTTGATCTCTTTATTCTTTGTTAGGTGAGGGTCAGCACATGTGATTCAGGTGAGGTTCTCTGCTGGCATGTAGTTTCTGTGTAGGGCTCTATAGCAGCCTGACTTGGTCCATTTTCCTAATAGGAGATGTATTGGTGTCTTAAGGCCTGGTGTAATATTTTCAGTGTTGCCTTTTCTTAGGTAAGATGGTTACTAGAAATGTGAATCGGAACCGGAATCGGTTCCGGTTTAGAATTCGTGGACCATCGGGAAATTATTTTTCCCGTGGTCCAATCGTTGGGTTTTTTTTATTGGCTGCGCCGAGCCGATAACCCAAAAACACAGCCTGACCCTTTAAAATTAGTTCTTTAGAATATCCCCCCACCCTCCGGACCCCTCCAACCCCCCCCCCCCCCCAAAATTTATAAGTACCTGGTGGTCCAGTGGGGGTCCCGGGAGCATTCTCCCGCTCTCGGGCTGTCGGCTGCCAGTAAACAAAATGGCACCAATGGTCCTTTGCCCTTAGCATGTGACAGGGTATTTGTGCCATTGGCTGGCCCCTGTCACATGGTAGGAGCACTGGATGGCCCGCGCCATTTTTAAAGATGGCGCCGGCCAGGAATGGAGAGACGCTGGCCAGGAATGGAGAGACGAAGGAACAGGAGACGCTGGAACAGGAGACGCTGGAACAGGAGACACAGGAGCAAGACACTGGAACGCAGGAAGGCAAACTAGAGACGCCGGAGTGTACGACCCGATTGCCAAGGCCCCGAGCTAGGGGCCGGGCTGAGGAATATATACCTTTCATGAGTGACTTCAGAATCGGGCGCCACCCGAGGTCTTCCCGCACTTGGCTCTTTAAATCATGCAGAGCTCCACGCATGCGCGCTAGGGGGCGGGACGCCGCCGAGGAGGACGCCGAGCCCCGGCGCGAGGACAGCCGCGATGCCGAAGGCCGTGAGGGAGCCGGGGATGCCCGTGGAGGATGCGGTCAGACAGAGCAGGAACTCGAGGCAGCGCTGGTAGAGGGTCGCGCCAGGTATGCAGGCCCGGTCGCAGAGCCAATGTGGCCGGGAAGCGCAACATAAGCAGCATGGAATCTACCTACTATTTGGGATTCTGCCAGGTACTTGTGATCTGGATTGGCCACTGCTGGAAACAGGATACTGGGCTTGATGGACACTTGACTGATCCAGCATGGAAAATCTTATGTTATCAAGGTAGATGTTGGCAGAAAAGGACCAACTGCCCTATCCAGTCTGTCCATTTGTAATTGCTTTTTCATTAATAGCTTGGTTGGAATTATCTGTTCTGTTTTATAGTAGTTATATTGTTGAAATTACATGTTTTAGTGGTTGTGTGTCACATTAATTTTATGTTTTGTTTGGTTTAATTTTATGTAATATTTTACTATATGATTGTTTCACCTTTTTAACTAATTGAAAGCACTTGTTTATACAGTTAAGAAAGAAGTAATAAATGAAAAATGAAATGGCATGCCTACTGTGTTGTCACAAGTATTTCTCAATCTGTGGCCTTCTCCCTCCTCTCACTACAATACTTCAGGCATACATCTGTCCCATTTATGCTTGAAGTCTGCCATGGTTTTGGCTCCTATAATTTCCACTAGAAGACTGTTCCCAGTGTCTACCAGTTCATTTCTGTGCACTTTATAAATGTCTTTGTTACAGAAGAGCTACACCACAGATAATGAAGAGCTGTGTACACTGTCCTAGGACTTTGGTTTACGATGTTTAATCCTAATTAGGCTAATTCTTGCACTCATCTTCCATTGTGCCTGTTTCTTCAGGATGTGCAATATTTCTTTTCAATCTTCTGTGTGCTAGAGATAGCACAGTTTGGTCAGATTTTGAATATTTGGATAGTGTGGTTTAAATTCTGCAGTGAAGGTGACAGTTCTGTGCCCTCCAAGGACACTGCAGGCTCTTGTTTCTAAAGCAGTAAAGCCACCCACGAGTTTGCACTAAAGGGTATAATGCAGACTGTATTATACACAGCACTATGAGATGGAACATCAAGACCTCAAAAAATGGGCCCCAACTACTAGAATTTGGGGTAATTAAGTGAGAGCCCTGAGTGAAACAAGCTACACAAGCACTAGCCTTGCCTGGCCTTATTTAGTTTATAAGATATACAGGGATCAGAGCTAAGGTCAGGAGTTGTGACAGCTGGACACCACTTCCTGGAGTGGCCCAGGGCTGGAACGGAATGTGAATGGTCCGGTGAGGCTGGAGTGCAGGAACAAGGCACTGGCTGGCCTGGAGCACTGGAACGCTGGAACTGAGGGCTAGTAAGGGTGGAGCTGGAACCACAGGAACAGAGTGAGGGTAAGCGTGGAGCTGGGTGCAGGTAAGCGTGGAACCGGAAAACTGGAGCTGAGTGCTGGTAATGGTGAAACTGGAACACAGGAATAGAGTGAGGGTAAGCAGGGAGCTGGGTGCAGGTAAGCATGGAACTGGAACAGACAGGATCTGAGTGTGGGTAAGTGTGGCCTGGAACAGCAGGAACGGACTAGATCTGGGTGCAGATAAGAGTGGAGTGAATGCAGGTCTATCTGGTACTGTGATGCTGGAACAGTCAGGGGCTGAGTGTTAGCAAACGTGGAACTGGAGGCAAGGACTAGGGCAAGACAGACTAGGACAAGACAGAACAGACCAGGACAAGGACTACTCAGAACATGGAACATAGAGACCCCAAAGGCAGCATAGGCAAGGGAGGCCCCGAGGGGCAAGGCAGAGAGAGGCCTAGAAGCAGGGAGAGACCTGGGGGGGGTCTCAGAATTAGGTCAGGGGTCGGGAAACATAGAGGTCTAGGGTAGGCCACCAGGAAAGGAAGGGTCAGAAGGTCCGCAGGCCGCAGAGCAAGGCTTGGAACAGAAGGATAGAATGCCACAAGGCAAGATCAAGGCAAGTTGGAAACAGAAGGCCCAGAGGCCAGGAGGTAGGGAAAAGCAAAGTTGGAGTCAGAAGGCCCAGAGGCCGTGAGACAAAGCTAAGAATGGCTTGAGAAAGCTGCAAGGCAGAGAGGGCTAGAGCAGGGATTCAAGAAGAACTCGATGCCAAAGCATGGGAGAGACCGAGTTAAGTAGGGCTGGAGTCTGGGTGTGGTACAGGCAAGAAGGGGTTAGTCAGCCAGGGGAATGAACTCGTGGAGGTCCCCTGTTGGAGTGGAGGCTGAAGCACAGGCTGAGGACAGGAGCCAGGGAATGTGGGAGATCAGTTCAGAACCAGGCTCAGTAGGGTCCTCTGGTGGAGAAGAGGCTGCGCAGTGGCCAGAATTGCAACATCAGCCCCGTTCTAACTTAGTAAAGGATGGAGGGAAGGGTCGGTGAGGCTTGGATTGCTTGGGACAGGGGTAGTTTGCCAGTCAGGTATTCTATTCATGGTTAACTGCTGAAAAAGTTCTAGAAAGTTCCTCAGTGAGGTGAAGAAAGGCCAATGCATATCCAACTCATACCTATCACATCGCAGGGCACAAGAGAAGGAGAGCAGAAAACAGAGGTTTGGACAAGTTCCTGGAGGAAAAGTCCATTAACAATTATTAAGGCAGAGTTGCAGAAATCCACTGCTTATGCTTGGGATAAGCAGCTTGGAATCTGTCTACCCCTTGGGATCCTGCTAGATACTTGTGACCTGGCTTGATCACTGTTGGAAACAGGATACTGGGCTTGATGGACCCTTAGTTTGATCCAGTATGGCAAGCCTTATGTTCTTATGTTCAGAGCCCGAATCAGTTCAAGTGTGCAGAGATAGTAGAGAGAAAAATAAAAAGAGGACTCTGTTGTTATGGTGAATTTAGTCTCTGTGGTTTTTTTAATTTATTAAGTTAGAACACAGAGTCACATTTTCTAGTACCAAACCTAAAGAGGCGCTAAAAAAAACCCGAGAGCCAATATTCAAAGGCTAAATGTCAACTTTTGAATATTAGGAGAATCTATCCGGCTATATTTTAGCTTGAGAACTCATTGTCTGGGAAAATTTAACAGAATAAAAAGGAGGCATTCCAAGGCAGAGTAAAATGATCCATCTAACTTAGCCGATTTTCAGCTGTATCCGTCTAAGTTAGCCAGATAACTTTAGGATTGTCTCAGAGCAGTCTAAAAGTTATCCAGCTGCGTGTGATCAGATAACGTTTGACTTAATTAGCTACATTCAAAAAGAATATAACCAGTTAAATGCCTGTACTGTATAAAAAATAAAATCCTGCGCAGGCCTGGTTAGCTAAATCACAATCCCCTAACCAAAATCACACAAATGGGCCCTGCCAGGCTGGCCCTTGCCCCTTCCAAACCCTCCCATTGTTATAATTAGTGAGGTTTGGGTGGACCCTTGGACATTGTGGCAGCTGACCACGCCCACGGGGGAAGTCCCGTGAGGGGCCACAGGTCAGGCTCACCTTAGGACACACAAACACAGAGATTGATCTTTTATTAGACAATGTGATAAAACCACCAGAGGTGGCAGTGGTGAGCAGCAAAAGTAGCCCGGCTGGGCTAGTATCCCTCAGGCGCTGGAACAGCGACTCCTCCAGTAGCAGTGCTGTAGTGGAAAGAACTGAGAATAATGAGTACAGTGGAATATGAACAAGCCCCAATATGGAGAATCCCAGGATAGGAAGAGCAGGCCCTCGAGGAGCGAATACCTGATTCCTGAGAGCTGAGAGGCTTGTAGGAGATGTACTTACACAGCGGTTCCACGTAGGAGATGGCACTAGGGCTGGAACAGAGGCAGGCCCTCGAAAAGCGAGTACCTAGTTCCAGGGAACAGCTCTGAGATGAAGATGGTAGTACTCACTGGTGTTGAAGATAGCGAATCCTTCCAGGCAGAAGAGAAGGTAGGAGCAGGCAGCGAGTCAGGGAACATGGGCCCTCGAGGAGCGAGTACCAGTTTCCTGATAGCGACCTGAAAAGCAAGTGAGGCCCCCGAGGAGCGGGTACCCCATTAGTGTTGAGTCCAATGGAAATTGGAGGCAGAGTAGCTGGGTATGGATAGCGAATCCCATCCGTAAGAATCCCCTTGCTAACTCGAAGGCTAGCAAACATCGTAGGCTTTAAATATCCGGGCAGCGTGACGTCATCACAGGGGGACGCCACTGAGGTTCGCGCCAAGTAGGAAATAAGAGTGAGGGCCGCATGGTGCACGTGCCCTAAGCTACCAGCGGAGCATGGCGGGAGGCAGCTCCCAAGCCGGTCCGGGAACGCCGGAGAGGACGGCAGGCAGATGCCACGGCAGCCAGGCGTCCATCCATAGGAAGAGGAGGTGCAAAGAAAGAAAGGTAGGTGGAGTGAAGCCGTCAGGAAAGGATGGTTGCAACACCCATAAATCCATGGTGGGCTCATTAGTCAAACCCCGCCCCTTTCCCACTTTCCAGTTAGGCTAATGCAACCTCAATAGAGATGTGCATTGGATAAAAATTTCAGGTCGGGCTTCATTTCAGGGTCCCCCTGCAGGAATTTCATTTTTCCTGTGGTTCGGGGTTTGTTTTTTTTCAGGAGCCCTGATTTTCGGGTTAGTGGCAGAGTTAGTGCGCACTAATCGGAGTTAGCATGCGCTAACTCCTGTTTGCGCGCACTAACTCAAAAATGAATTTTTTATGAAATTTCGGAAAAGATCAATAATTTTCCCGTTCTCCCGAACCATTCCAAATTAGGTAATTTCGTTGACATTGCCTAATTTGGGAAAAAGATTGCACATCCCTAAACCTCAATATATTCTTCCTACTTCTCTTCTCCCTCCCTCCCCCCACCCCAATGCTTACCCTCTTACTCACCCAGTACCTTAGCCAAGGCCTTTCTGGCCCTGGGATTGCTGTCTGTTTTTAGGGTGATACCAGCAGCTCTCAGTGTAGCTATGACAGCAATGCTGGAAGTGTAAGCTATCGGCACAGTTGTCAAAGAGTTTCCACTGAGTCCAGCTTCTTGTCTTCGACAGTGGCCAATCTAGGTAACAAGTTCCCAGCAGATTTCAAAGAGTAGATCTAGATTGTTTTCTTGCTGATAATGCAGAGACTCTTTGTTGAGGTGCCCTCTACATTAATAGTGGGGGTGAAAGGGAAATAGAACCTAAGGTTACTAAGAGCCAAGAGAAACAGATAAGTATGAGAAAAAAAAGAAGTGTGAAGCTTGCTGGGCAGACTGGATGGACCGATTGGTCTTCTTCTGCCGTCATTTCTATGTTTCTATGAACATGTATGTGGAGTGGACTGTGCTGGACTGATTTATTGCTATTTTGTAACAAAGCAGCAGAGCTAATTAATGCTCAGTAAAACCTCAATTATCATGCACAATTGTTTGCAAACTAAATTTCACATGTTAAGTATTGTTGTATTGCATGCTAATTCTTGTGTATTTTAGGCCTTTGGGGGGGTGGAGGCTTCATTTGTTATTGAAATAGGTGGGTGAGAGGGAGGTTTGTTTACATTTCTCATCTATTTTAGTGCTTTGCCTAGTGCATACATATGTGCTATGCCTATGTAGCTCCTGTGTGCTATCATTAATGTCTGTTCCAATGAGCACGATGTTGGAACTGACAGTGGTCCATGCAGTGTGCGTGATCAGGGAATACTCAGAGAGCCCCTAGCTTTTGAGGGGAGAGTATTGTTGTGTGTTGAAGTGAGGCAGCGAGTGCTGATGTGTGTATGAAGAAGAAGCAGTCTTTGTTTGCCTGCAGCTGGGATTTACATGCACCCACATTAATTTTAGCGCTGTTTTATAACTCCTCTTTTAGCACACATTTTCAGGAGTTAAAATCCCTGTTAAAAACCCTGGTAATTTACCAGGAAAAATGCATGCTAAAACAGGAGTAAATAACCTGTGCTAACATCAGCACACCTAATTATATTGGGCCCCCTCAAAGGTAAATGTGGATCCTGCGATTAGACTCTTCATTTATTTACTTATTTATTTGGTACTATTTATATCCCGCCTATTGCAAAACAATCATCCCGGAAGTCCGTATAAAGAAGGACAAGAGTGGAGTTCTATGGAGCACTCCAGGCAATAATGGAATGGAATGGGGCTTGAACTCCAAGCCAAAGCAGGCCAGAGGCTGCTGAAAGGGTGCCAGGGAATCCTGTTATTTGTACAGGTTGTGTGTTCTAACACGTTCAACAGTGACACCTATTCTAGAAGCAGCATAACTACCCTCTCTGCTTTCCTATGGACTGAAACGATTTGTTCCAAGTAACCTGAAGAAAGCAAGACAGTTTGGACCTCATCTTTGGCAGAGCACTGTTTATTCTTCCTCCATGAAGCTTTGCCTGAACCTTTGTCATCTTGAGGAAGGAGGCCCAGCTTGCCCTGTAGCCTGTTGTGTCATTTGGTGCCTGGACACGTGAACAGCTGGAAGGGCTCACTTTGTGCTCCTCCCCCTCTCCTCTTTCCTATTGCCCTTCCCCACCTCCTGTCCTTCACAGATATCCTCCCAGGAGAGCTAGATTTAAAATCTGGATGCCTCTAGGCAAGGGGAATCCTCTTCTCTAGAAATGATTGGTGGATGTGGAGGGAAAGATCCCTTCCACCCCTACCCCAAAGTCATTGGAGGGGTGAGAGGCCCAGTCTGCCAGTGCAATCGTTAAATCATGGGAAGGAGTAGGAAGCATGGCCCCCAGAAGGCCCAGAAGTCATCGTGGAGGGAGGGAAGAGGTGACTACTTGGATCACCCCACCCAGGGAAGATAATTTTAAAAGCTGAACACACACGTCCATATATGCATGTATATGAGCATGCACAAAGTTACTACTGTATTTTATAACCTGTATGTATCTGATATGCACAGATTATAAAATATGTGCAGATATGCTCTTAAACATGTGTACTTATGTCAAAAACACATGCTGAACAAGTTTGGAATTATCTGGATAACCAGCGGCACTTAACCACAAAAGTGGAATTTGTCTAGCTAAGTGCCACTACTTATCCATCTAAGTGACTGTAATGACTGGCATGAGCTCTTAGTGCTGCAGTGTAGTTGATGCAGACTTGTAGGCAAACCTATGAGGCCTACACCAGCAGCTGGCAAACACACTCTGTAGCAGGACAGACTGGAGCTTCACCTATACCAGCCATCTCTCCCTCAGGTTGAGCCTTTGGGTTCTGGTGGCTAGCAGGTCTTAGCGGGTCCCTAGGGCAGAGACAAGAGCAAGAGTCCAATAGTACAGCTGGCAAAAGGAGTCAGACCAGGCAAAGGGCAGGACAGTCTGTAAACAGATGTGGTCAGGTCCAGGCAGAAGGTCAGGACAAGGCAGCAAGCAAACGTGGTCAGGTCCAAGCACAAGGTCAAGTTCCAGAGAGTCAGGCCAAGGAAGGACGAAGACACATTGAAGACTCTGGATGAGATGAACAAGACAAAGCTGGATGAGGTGGGCTAGATGAAGAAAGCAGGAGAAGACAAGGAGGGCAGGACAAAAGAAGGATGAGGCTGGACAAGGCAACATAAGGCTGAATGAGATAAGGCAAGGCTAGATGAGGCAAGACAAGGCAGGAGAAGATAAGCTGAAGCCGCAGAATCTCGGGAATGCTGGCAACACTCACTGCAAAGCAGGAGACCCGTTGCTGAGGCAAAGGTGAGCCATCCGAGGAGCCCTTATATTGGAAGGGTTGGCTGATGTCATCAAAGGGTTCTGCGGGGACTTTTCTGTTGTGGGCCCTTTAAGACCGGGTATTGAATGTGGCTAGGGAGAGTCCGGATTTCAGTGGCATTCCTGCCACGCTGGGACTGGGCGGCATAGGGGGTGAGTGCCGTGGCTCATGGGGCAACCTACAGGCCACAAATTCTAACAGTGGCAATGGCGTTACTTAGCCAGATAAGTCAGAATTTAGCCAGATAAGTGTGTACAAATGATATACCTGTGGATATTTTCTTCAAATTGTAAAGTGATACAAGAGTAGATTTTATATGTGTAACTTAGTCGCATTTACCCCCAGTAAGTCAGCTTTTACACGCATAAGTCAGGAGATTTTCTAACCTGAGTGCAGCAATCAAATTACCGGTTTTACCAATTAGTCTACCAGTTTACCCAGTCCATCTGCAGGTCATGGAGACCTTCCTGGATATTCAGCCTGAGGTCCCCCCAATTCACCCAGAACTCCTCCCAGTCATTTTTTTTTCACTTTTAAGATGTTTACAATCACTTGCTCTTAATAATGAGCAGGAATAAATATATGCGAGCAAGCTGCCAAATTTCCATGCATAATTGCTTATAAAATAGCAACTTACGTAAATGTTGGCCCGACACCGGATCGCCTCTGGCCTGCCCCTTTTTTACAGTCACAAATTTACTGGCAGATCCTGATTTACGCGTGTATGTAGAGGTTTCTAAAATAGCAGATACTCGTGTGTATGCTATTTTGCATCATAAGTGCTCATTTTTACATGTGTAACTTTAGAAAATTCACGTTTAAGTATCTGGAGGGCAGGTCTGTGGCTGCAATTGGGTATGCTAGGAGGATGAACGGGGGTGGGGGGGGGGAGAATGCTTAGGAAAAGGAGTAGCAAGGATGGAAAGAGTAGAGAAGTCAGGAGGAAGAAGGCTGGGGGAGAAACAGGGCCGGTGCCAGCTTTTTTGCTGCCCTGTGCGAACAATTCATGTGCTGCCCCCACCGTTCATTCATTCTCTGTCCCAGGCCCATAAAAGAAAACAAACCACCCAGCTCCCTTCAGTGACACAAACTTTAAAAACTGACACCATCCCCCCCCCCCCCCCCCCCGAAGCCCATAGCTGGTGGAAGGGTATTAGGTGCCCTGGGCGAACCTTACAACCTTGCACAATGCCCCCCACCCCGCTCCACACACACAGTTAAGAGTTATGCATTTATATTTTACATGAAAAATATCAAAGTACAATATTCTGAGGTAAAAATATCATTTACATTATATTTACATGCACTGCCGGGATGCCAACCAGAAACCTGTGAATATTGACCAAGAATATGAATGCTGATTTTGTAAACCATTATGATCTTCTTTTGGAACAATGGAATATAAAATGCCTAAATAAATACATCTCTATCAAAAAGACACTTGGAACTCATATGGTATTAGGCCTATTGTGCTGTGCGTTGGGTGTGGGCTTGATCCTCCGAAAGCCCTAAAACACTAATACACTTCCTATTAGGAGAATGCTTCACCTCAGTCACACATACAGAACATAAACAGACCCTCATCAAATATAGAATAGAGCAATCATATAGTAGAAATACAAACACGCAGACAAAAACTGAACTGGAAACCACAAGAAGCCAGACATTCTATGCAGTGCAACAATGAAAAAAAAGAACCATCACCAGTCCTCAAACATCAAACAATAAAATCAAGAAATAAAATAAATACATAATCACAATACTAAAAACATACTAATAATATTTCAAAAAAAGCTGATGAATAAAAGAGCAAATAATTAAAATCTCATATACAAGGCTTTTTAAATTTCCCAAACACCAATAAAATATTTCAAAATAGTAGACATCAAATAACACCTGAAAAATAAAACTAAAAAGGATTTTAAAAATACACGCTCTCCATACCTGGGAACTTTGATTTCCAGTCATTCTGAGATTGTCATGGATTAGTGGGAGAGGGATGCACATACTTTCTCCTCTCTTTTTTATATATACACACACAAGCTCATACACACATACGCTCCCTCTCAGACAAACCCACAGGCATCTTCAGCTCTTCTTTGGTTGGGTTCTACCAGCAGCGACAGGCCCTCATCTTCATTTTAGCTGCTGGAATCCACCTGTAGCACCCATTCTCCCTCTCTTTCTCTCTCTCACACACACACACCCTAGACAAGCTCCCATTTACACCCACATACCCTCAGGCAGGCACCCATGCATTCACACACATACACCCCCAGGCAGACTCCCATTCACACACATGCACACACTGAAGGCAAACCCCCTCTCTTTCTTTTGCCAATAACCTTGGAACCTCTCTCATTCCTCTGCTGCCACTGTCACTGCTGCCGCGTGGCTATTGAGGAGGTGCCGATCGCTGCTACTGGCACTGAAGCCCATTCTGCTGCCTCCTCTGTGCAGGCCCCACGGTATTAAAACTTTGCGGGACTGCCAGTTCCTTCATGCTGATCTCGTACACTGCGAGATCAACATAGAGAAAATGTTACTCTTGCACATTCCCAAAGATACATATGCCAATCACTAAAATTTAAAAAATGATTTATTTTTTTTTTTACCTTTTCTGTCTGTTCTTAGTTTTCTAATGGAATGGTCACAGGCTTTTTTGTTCCACCTTCCCTTTCTTGGTCTTTTGGCAATTCCATTTACAGGGTCTCTTTTTTTCTGTTTCTTCTCTATCCACCTGTCTTCTTTCCTTGTTCCCGTCTTCCCTCCTTCCCTCAAACACACACTCAGGTTCTCATTCTCACACGCTGTCTCTCTCTCTCACACATATACACACACACACATACACACAGGCACAGGGTCTCAAACTCACATGTAGTCTCACACACACATACACATAGCTCTCACTCTAAAATGCTCTCTTTCAAATGCTGTCTCACACTCACACAGGCACTATCACTCTCACATGCTGTCTCACACACACACAGAGACACACACACACAGAGGCTCTCACGTGCTGTCTCTCCAATCATACAGGGTCTCACTCCCACACACAGTCTCTCAACTCTCTCTCACACACACACACACACTCTACAAAGCCTCATCCTCTCTCACCTCTGAGCCTCCACTTCAAGGCTTGCCTTGGGGTAGGCTCCACAGTGGCCCTGATCTTCTTGGGCTGCCGTGAGATGGGATCCCATATCGCGGCGGCCCCAACACAAACGCCACTCCTCTTCTGTATGCGGCCAATGCTTCTCCTCCTTCCTGCCTGCGTGGCTCCGGCAATATTTTTCTTCTGGGGCCATGCAGGCAGTAAAGAGGATTAGCACGTGAACGTGAGTTTTTCTTCTGCCGCTGGTGGACCCGATCCCACCGGCGGCACCACAGGTCTCTACTTCTTCCGCCACTGGTGGGAACGGGTCCACCGGTGGGAACATGGGTCTCTCCCTGCTCCCGATGCTGCCCCACCGGGTTTGCCGCCCTGTGCAATTGCATGGTTTGCACACCCAGTGGCACCAGGCCTGGGGAGAAAGAGAAGTAGTGAAAGTAATGGGAGAAGGTACAGGGAAGATGAGAGGCAGAACATTGAAAAGAGCATAAGCAGAAAGAGGAGATATGGAGTCAGAGGGCCAGTGAGGAGAACAACAAGAACAATGGACAGCAATGAGAAGAAGAGGAGGAAAACATTAAGAAGTGCCATGCTGGGTCAGATCAATGGTCCATTAAGCCCAGCATCCTATCTCCGACAGTAGCCGATCTGGGTCACTTGAAAGTATCTAAAATATCACTTCCCTGTTGCTCATTCCCAGATGTAGGAGGTGGCGATGCTGCCTGCCTTCCGGATACGTGTCCAAACCTTTTTTAAACACAGCTATGTAATTTGACCACATCCTCAGGCAATAAATTCCACAGCTTAATTGTGAGTTGAAGAAAAAAATGCTCTTAAATTTGTTTTATCTGCTACCAGTTAATTTCATGGAGTTTCCTCTAGTCCTAGTACTACTTGAAAGAGTAAATTACCATTTCCTATTTACCAGTTCCAACCCACTCTGATTTTATAAACCTCTGACATATCCCATCTCAGTTGTTTCTTCTCCAAGCCCAAGAGGGAAGTGAGGATGAGGCGACTCAGAGGAGTTCCAAGACGGGCTGGAAGGCAGGCCCAGATTTAGGCATAGGCAACTTGGGCACATTGCATCCAGTGTTAGTAAATTTTGATAGGTGCTGAAGCACCCCTGCCATGTCTCTAACTGAGCACCAACCCAACCTCTGTTTCCTTCTACTACCAACATCAACAACCAACCATGAAGGAAACTCCCTGATACGTGGTAATGTCCGGTCACTATATCTGAGGGAACCCTTTGTGATACCCTCTTTCAATAGCTTCCGGCTTTATTCTTCAATATTTTGTTTTTTAATTTTTAATTTTTTTTTTAAAAACCAAAATATTGAAGAATAAAGGCGGAAGCTATTGAAAGAGGGTATCACAAAGGGTTCCCTCAGATATAGTGACCGCACGTTACCATGCATCAGGGAGTTTCCTTGATGGTTGGTTGTTGATGTCTCTAACTGAGCCTGTGGTCGCTGTCCTCTTCTGCAGGGCCTGTGGCAAAAACAGCAGCAACAGCAGCTCCTTGAATAGGAAGGGGTGGGACCACTGCAGGACCTGCGACCCCATGCCGGCCGACAGGCCCTCAGGTGAGGTCTCTTCAAGGAGCTGCTAATGCTGCAACTTTTATCGCCGGCTTCCAGGAAAAGGGACAGTGACTGCAGTCCTCTCCTTCCCCCCTAACCCCACTGATGATCTTTGGCGGTAAGAGGGGATGTGATAGGTAGGCCAAAGGGAGAAGGGAAGATGTGGTGGGGTTATCCCCCTCCTGCGCCACCACCCCCATCCCGATGATTTCTGGGATACATGGGGCAATTTCTCTGCACCTTCCAATGATTTGGGGATTCCTCTGGGGAACTGGGACCCCCACCCCTCCAATGATTTTTTGGGGGAAGGGCAGAGGGGTGCTTTCCTGACACACCCTCCCATCATTTCTGGAGGAGGGGAACTCCCCCTGCCTATAGGCAGTAAAATTTTAAATCTAGCACCTCCTGGGAGGACATCAGTGAAGGGCAGGAGGGGGGAAGGGCCCTTGATGTTTATAGACCAATTGATCTACATTTCATTCCTCAATAAATATGCGACCTCAAACTTCCAGTCAATGTCTGTAGATGGTAAAGCCAATTTCTTTAATAATTTACCTCCTTCTCCCTACCAATCAATGAAATCGGTCTTAGCTCTTCCCATTGTGAAATAGTTAGCAATTAAGTGCCAGTTACTTAACTGAATCTCCGATCCCCAAATCTCATACGTTTTCAGTGGTCTTCTCTATTCTCTTGTCTTCCTCCTGGTTGGCGCTGTGTTGCTTCTCTCCTCCAAAGGGTTTCTCACCTGCGTCAGCAGTAACAAGCTCTGGAATGATCCTTTCAGATTTCTTGCTCTGCTAATGGATGTGAATCCATTCCTCCCGGGTGACATGGATGATGCGCAGGTTCTTTCTAGGTAAAAGTCACCATATCTGGGTATTCAGTAAAACATTAAAAGGGACGGTCTTACTCAAAGGGGAAACCAAACAAGAGGCAGGAAGGGTGGGAAAAAAAACACTTCTTCCTCAAATAAAAAAAAAAAAAAGGTTTCCAAAACAAGGAAAAAAAAAATATGGGGTAAGGCATTCTTGTCTCCATTTCTTTACCCAGGTCTCAGGCTAAAAAAGCCCCAGAGCCCTTTTCCCAGAAAAATAATCAAAACTGGGAACAGTAAGAGACACGCAGCCCCTAAAAGGGTCAACCAAGAAAACAATCAAAGAATCCATTCCCTGAAATTATGACAGGGGATTATAAAATGCTAGAGCTGAATCTCCCACATGGGGGAGCCAAAACTTTCAGCTACTGCTAACTACACCAATTTCCTCCCCTCTTGGATTAGTCTTTCTAGTAGAGAATTCTTGAGGTTCTTTACAGTAGGGCCACCCTGGAGGACTTAGGTTCGATTCCCGAGTCAGATGTTCTGCTCCCCGGTCTAGCCGAGGTTTGGGATGCTGTGAGGGCAGCACTTACAGCCCCTGGGGGGGAGGAAGTATCAGTCCTCATGCACCAGCGATGCCTGGTGGCCAGATTTAGGGTCCACGTTAGCAGGGTTTGTGGCCCCCAGCCAAGGACTGTTGCTGCATTGGTTGGGCTGAGTTGGGAGGATATAAAAATATGGGGGGGGGGACCCCTAGGTACTTACAAATGAAGGCTCCACAGCTGTAGCCCAACAGAGTCTCAATCTAACTGAGCTGGAAGCAGAAAGGAGCAGGGGGAAACAACAGGCCCACCCCCAAAAAATGTTCATTTGCAGCCACTCTCAAGGCAGTTGCTAAATTTGCTGCCAAGAACCAAACTTTGGACCATATGGTGACAAACTTAAAACAATAATATGCACTTATGGTGGAAAACATGTAGCTTCAATATTGAGTGGATATTATTATGAATAAAGGTGTGGGTTCGCAGTCTGGGATTAGCTGTATTTCCAGATGGCTCTGAAAGTTCTGGGACAAAGTTCAGTTCTTTGAATACTTGCTTCAGGAAACGCTGCCAAAAATAAAAGGGTGTGATGCACTGAATCATTATGCCTGAACACTTTCCCCTGTTAAGTTGACCCAAACTAAATATAGCTTGTATGGCTCTCAGAATGTTATGTGCACGCAGGCTTTGGCTAGACGTAGCAAGAGATGCCATGAGCAGCTGCTGCGCGAGAATAGGAGATGTGTGCCCTTGAACCTCGGTGAACCCAGAGAGGAGCTCCGGGGAAACACCGGGGCTGGTGAGACAAATCCGGGCCTAGGTCGAGACCA
The DNA here is from genome assembly GCF_901001135.1 of Rhinatrema bivittatum. NCBI lineage: Eukaryota > Metazoa > Chordata > Amphibia > Gymnophiona > Rhinatrematidae > Rhinatrema > Rhinatrema bivittatum. The sequence continues at coordinate 482,418,212 of NC_042615.1, forward strand.
AGCCCAGGCCCCTGCTGACCTGCATACCTCAGTGACACCAACCACCCTTGGTTGGTCTCTGAGTAGTCCTCCGACTACTCCAAGCCCTTTCGGACCTGCCACTGGGAACGGCAATGGCAGCAGGCCGGACAGGAGACAAGGGCAGACGAAGGCTCTGGAACATGAAGACTCAGACAGGAGACTTGGGATGTGAAGACTCAGACGAGAAGCTTGAGCACGAAGTCTCAGGATCAAGGTTCAGGAACAAAGTCAAGTACTTGGTTGAGGCTGCAACGCAGCGCGCCCTACACAGCCCACAGCTCATGGGCTAGTCGCGGACCACGCTTGAGTGCAAAGCAGACTCCAGACGAATACGTGGTAGTTATAGCCAGAACATGGCGAAGATTCAGTAGAAGCCTGTACCAAGATGTGCCCTGCACAGCCGCCCGTGGCTGGTCATGGACCATGCTGGAATGGCACTGGTTCAGTCAGAATCTTAGGCATGGGAGGAGCAGCCACCAGAACATCCAAGGGCCGAGACAATTTCCAGGGTAAGGGACCAAGACGAGACTTGGCTTCGAGCATAGGGTAGGGGGCCAAGAGGAGACTTGGCTTTAGGCATGAAACATGGGACCAAGACGAGACTTGGCTTCAAGTGAAGATGATCCTCCAGAGAAGGCAGGCCCATGCCACGAGGTGACGAGACACGACATGACATGCCAGAGAAGGTAGCAATGAGGAACCAAGGGTCCAGGAAGCAGAAGCGGAGATGAAGCATCAGGAAGGAACATCAGGAAGACCAGGAGACATCAGGAAGATAAGGGATAACCCAGAAGAGACCGGAAACATGAAGAACAATGAGGGATCCCACGAAGAACAGGAAATACCCATAGGAGCGAAGACGAAAAGTCCTTGAGATTAACTAACTCCTTGCTAAGGCCCCTAAGGACTGGAAGCTGGGCCCTTATATAGGGCTGATGATCAGGAGATGCCCTGGGAGGAGTCCAGGTGGGGCCAGGAGGCTGGCCCTTTAAATCAGTGAAGGAGGCGTGGCCCGCGCCTTAGGAGATAGGAAGCAGGAAGTTATGCAGAACCATGGCCAGCGGTCATGCTGCAGGAGCAATGCAGGGAGAAGCCTCTGCACAGGCCCCAATGTCAGCAGCGGCTCCTGCCGCTACTGGAAAAACCGAGGGCGCCTCCAGCCACCAGGAAAGCCCGGGGACTGCGGCCTCCAGGCCGTAAAGTGATGATGATGTCGGCGGCGGCTCCGGCCGCATTGACGTCCCAAAGTCCGCGGCTCCCTACCGCGATGAAGAGAAGAAACAGCTGACTGCAGCTCCTGCTGCGAAGAACATTGGTGGCTCCGTGCCACGTTGGTAAGTGCAGAGTCATAACACAGAATTTCCCAATCCTTGATAGCAAGATGTCAGATCTAGACCCTGGCTTGTGCCCAGAGTAAGCTGGGGATTGACAGGTCTCCTGTCTGCAGCGTTCCAGACTCTGCCTCAGCACTGGTTAGGTGGTGCAAAGCATTTAAGGGAGTTAAGAATTTGCTTCAGTTTGGGGTACCTTGCTGAATTCTGAAATTTCCTACTAAGCTGGTGTCTGGAGTAAGAGGATAAACGTTTGTCTTTACATCTCTGAGAAAGAAACGGAACTTGTGTGAGCCGAACAATCTTCAGTCATCAAACAGGCTGAATGCCTTCAAACTGAACCCATAGACACAACTATTGACTGGGAAGATGTTGTCTACATTGTCAGTCTGGTTATTATCAAAGTCCCTCTTTTAAGCATGAGGTGAGTGGAACGGGATTTTAGAAGCATGCGTTATTAAAAGGTGATTGAATTCTGAATGCTTATGAAAGTGTGAATGGTCATTAGCAAAGGCTGGAACCTTGACAACTGGTGCTAATTCATCCATGTATCTATATCTGTTACCATATGTCAAATATATGCATGTTTATGTAACTCCAACTCTGGGTGCAGGTTGCTACCCGATGAGGCCATAAAAATTGAGAACCTATCTTTTCTTTCTTATTTTGTAATGCTCACTCTACTTAATACCTGTACATTTATAATGATAATGTTAAGTCGCTCCTATTATTTTTTAAACACAGATTATGTATTTTTATGATTTTATTGTATTTTTCCGATGTGCAGTATATTTTATGAATTATTACACGTTAATCTAATTTTTTTTTATCTTGAATATTATAGAGTTTTACACTAATTTTAAACTTTAAATTGATTAATGCACCGACCTGTTAATTGTTGTGATGGCTCTGTCGAATGACGGTATAGAAAAACTAATAAATAAATAAAATGTTTGTTGTTCTCGTGAGGACAGGAACCTTCCCAGGCTAGATTGATCTCTGACCCTTCCAGGGCCTGGGTTCTTGGTTGAATGGGGAGGAAGGTGACTCCCAAGGCCCCGGAATGCTAAGTGTGGCTCCCATGTATCCTTTTATTCTGGGGCAACCAATGTGTGCCTGCCCCACAGTGTGCTGGGTGTGCCAAAGGAAGACTGGAGTCACTGTATTAGTGTCCAAAGGAACCTTTACTGATGAAAACGATGAAACTGGCGCAATCTTAATCCACAGCAGCTCGTTGATTTCTCTTCTCACAATTTCCTCCTCAACCTGTGCAGGAAGGTCAAACGCCAGCCAGGAGGATTCCTACCCTCCAGAGCCTGGAAGAATAGGGTCCCCAGGAGGGCAGGGTGTCCTTCTGATGGGCAGAACCCGTCCCTTCCAACTGGCAAGGATATTTTGTTGCAGTCTCTGCACAGAGAGATGAACTTTCTCTCTCTCTCTCTCCCCAGGGTTTGGAAGCACCGGATGGGTAACTTCCTGAACGTTAGACTTTGCCTTTACTCACAGTTTGTTGGACTAGTCTTGGTTACTGTTGCAGTCCTTGTTATTTCCTCTGGGTCCCTGGTGGGAGGGATCCCTTGGAGCAGGATTGTAATGCTCCTGACAGGGAGGAAAGGGCAGTCAGAACTTTCAACCTGGATCTTAAAATTAGGTTTACCAAAATCAGGAAAAACTCAGGGGTGGCTCACAGCAGGTCACTGAGGCTCTCAGAGGGTAGGACTTCCCTTACCTGCCCAGGCACAGACCCAAGGTTCCCCATTCCCTGAGCCAGGATCTGAACAGACTCCAGAGAGGCCCCAATACTTAAAGGGTAAAAGTTCCAAAAAAAAAAAAAAAAATATGATTTAGAGGGGAAATGCCCAAACCCACCAGAGAGTGGACTGGAAAAGGAAGCCCCCTCTTGATTCTGGCCAGCACAACCAAGCAGGACTTGCCTGGCTGAAACCAGATGAGCCTGTAAATTAACAAAAATTGAACTGCTCTCTACCTTCTGTACTCCGTACTAAACCCAAAGGACCTCCTCCTCAGCTGTAGCTATTACACAGCACTGCCGGGGGGGGGGGGGGGGGGGGATGGCCAAGGCAAACCCCGCAGGAGGACGGGCTGCACCTCCATGGACCTCCCAACATCAATCCTCCTCTGACTAGCTGACACTCAGGCCGATACAGCGTTTGGCCGCACATTTTCGACGCACTATTTTTACCCCTTATACAGTAAGGGGTAATAGCGTGTCGAAAATGCGTGGCCAACCCCCCCCCCCCCCCCCCCCCCCCGAAACTAATAGCACTCGCAACATGCAAATGCATGTTTATGGCCCTATTAGTTATTCCCGCGCGATACAGAAAGTAAAATGTGCAGCCAAGCCGCACATTTTAATTTCTGACAGCACCAGGAAAGTGTACAGAAAAGCAGAAAAAACTGCTTGTCTGTACACCCTCCGACTTAATATCATAGCGATATTAAGTTGGAGGCCCCAAAAATTAAAAATTTTAATTAAAAAAATGTTTTTAAATGTGCCCACGGTCCGTGGGTCAGAAGACGGACGCTCAATTATGCCGGCGCTGGTTTTCTGAACCTGTGGCTGTCAGCGGGCTCAAGAACCGACGCCGGAAACATTGAGCGTAGGCTGTCAAACCAGCTGACAGCCGCCGCTCCTGTCAAAAAGGAGGCGCTAAGGATGTGCTAGTGTCCCTAGTGCCTCTTTTTACCACGGGCCCTCATTTAAATTCTTGATTGCGCACCCAGGAGAGTGGCCTGGGCGCGCATTGGGAGAGCAGGGGCTCGCCTCGGAGCACCAGCTCTCCCGCAGGATTTACTGTATAGCCCAACTGTCACTAAATTCTCAGGGCTTACTGGCACCACAAGAAGTGCCTGGGTTACAAACCCCTCCCACTTATTCAAATCTGGACAAGGGGTGGAGACTGTTGCACAGATTTCACAATTGAGTGCATAAAGATCCAACTACTCACATCATTGCATTGCAAACACCTTAGTACCATCACCATTGTTCAATATACAAAACTGTTTAGGAGAGCAAAGCAGCCAATCTTCCTGGGCTGAACCCAAACCCAAGCAGGCTCTACACCTGATGTAGGCACTAGTATACCAGGCCTGCAGACTCCATCCTGTTAAAGGAATAGTTAGACAGATGCACAATAAATATTCACCGGTTAGGATGACTAATAGAATAAGCGAATATGCCAGCCCTGCCATCACTCTTTCGTGCTATAGGATGCTGTCACCACCTTCATGAGAAGGTGAAACTTTGGGTTCTCTGGGCTGGGGAACAAATGACTCCCTCTTCAGATTCAAATCCTGTTAGGAATGAAGGGCAGCTGGAGAAGGCCTGGAAGCCAGGGAAAAGCAAGGCTTTAGACAGAAGGCCCAGAGGCCACGAGACAAAGCTAGGAATGGCAGAGAGGGTTAGAGCAGGGAGCCAAGAAGGACTCGATGCCGAAACATTGAGCCATGGGAGAGACCAAGTTAAGTAGGGCTGGAGTCTGGGTATGGTACAGGCAGGAGAAAAGGGGTTAGTCAGCCAGGGTAATAAACTCATGGAGGTCCCCTGCTGATGTGGAGGCAGAAGCACAGGCTGAGGACAGGAGCCAGAGACTGTGGGAGAACAGTTCAGAGCCAGGCTCAGTGGGGTCCTCTGGTGGAGAGGAGGCCACACAGCAGTCGGAATAGCAACACCTCCATAGGAGAAACCTGGACAAGGTTCCTCAGGATCCGAAGGAGAGAAAACAAGGTTAAAATTGCTGTAGGTGCTGCTGGATGGTACTTTTCTGGAACTTCTTAATGGAACCAATAAGGTAACTGATATATGTGCCTGCGCTTGAGACCGACATGGAGACGGCAACTGACCCAGAATCCTCTGCTATCTTAGCCTTTCTGGCTATGTGAACTTTAAATGCCCTAGTGAGCCTGACCTGGAGAAATTCCAAGGACACCTGGACAGCAGTTGAAGCTGGTGACAATGTGTGATGCCTAATTATAGGGTCACAAGAGCAGAAGGCAATGGTCAGAACCTCAGGCTAGAATGTCGATTACAGGGGCATCTGTAAACACAGCACACAGCCTAAGATATAACGATTGCCCTGAACACCAAGATTTTAACAGAACAAAGGATTATCTAAAGAGTGATGGTAAATAAATGTGCCCCAACTTGGAGAACTGGCCCAGGGATTATTTATCATGCTATTGACATGACAACCTATGTAAATGATACTCCAGGTGGTCATACAACTTAAGAATTTCTGACCTAGTACTGTATTGTATTTTACCTATAAAAGAAGTATCAGTTCATGTATACAGACGAGATACTGGTTACACAGTTTGTCAGAGAACTGGCATCCAGCATCTCCCAAGAATATTTCCATTGCTCAATAAAAAATTATACTTTCTACAAAATCTAAGTATCCTTGTCTTGTGTCCATGGAGAAGCGCCATATGTCTGTTTGGCGCATAACATAACGCACCAAAAGGGCAGTTGGCACCCAACCTATAAAGGAAACTTTTGCTTTAATGGCATTAATTGCAAATGAAATCAGGGACCCCAAGTTCAAATAATTTTTTTCATTTTTATAGTACGGATTTTTTTCTTTGTGCAAATCAATGCATAACTGACATTCAACACAAATAAAGAACACTTCTAACAGAAGAACAATAAAGCACTTTAAACATCAACTGATAAATCAATTGAAAATCCTTCCCATGAGGGGTAAGGAACATTAAATTAAAAAGCTCAAATGTCCATTCAGCGACCAGCAAGGCAGGTCTTCTTGTCTTCTAGGCCTCTTGACTGAGCAGGTCATCTGGATGATTGAAGAATATAACTCAAATGACACAAAGTCCAAATGATAATTGTTTCCTCCTTGGAGGAAAACCTTTAGTCCTTCAGAGCAACCATCATTCCTCCCACAACCCCCAAACAAGGTCAAAACAGATATATTTCATTAATACCCTCCAAGGCTTGGGGTAAGCAAACCTTCTCTTTCAAACAGAACATTTTATGAATATCTCATAGTGAACTACTTCTTTATTATTCAGCACGACATTGCTTGACATTATAAAGAACTGTGAGGTGGCTCACTATAAGGCTCATAGTAAGCTGGATGAGACTTGTTGATAACCACCCCACAGGGCAGGTGACCTTCCATAGAGTACTCTGTAGAGGGGCCAGAGATATATTGAAAAACCACCCCATGCTTAGGTATGTTGCGGCCCAATCACATTTCTTGCATCCATCTGTCCAACTGTCGGGGGTAATCAGGATGAGCTCTCCTGAATTCCGGATCAGTGGAGTTCTTCTCGATCCTTCAATCAGCATCCTCTCGCAGCCACTCCTCCCGGTTGTTCTCCACAAACTCTATTATATGCATTGGCACATAAGGGTAGTGAAGTCCAAATTCGGCCAACACCCTCCTGCAAACCAGCCTCTCCACCTGGGAGGCTCTCAGATCTCTTGGGTTGCTGCATGTGCTAGGTGCAACCCATGACTGGTTGCAGACTTCTGAGTGCATAACCTGATCAAATAGCTCACTGAATATTGTGACTCTGGTAGCAACTGTTGGATAGTAGGCCTCACTAGGGACTGGAGATTCTGTCATTGATGAATCCTGTAGCCTCACTCCAGGGGAGCTGCTGCCTGCTTGGGAGATATTCCCCGATGAGATACCAGAGCTAGTAGATACCATACATCCCTACATGGCCATGGTGCAGTACTCTCAATAGCTTTGTGATTCTTTGGCAAATAGATTGACTTCCAGGGTGGCCATCACAAATCCCTCCCATGCTGTCCAGGCACTAATAGCCATGTGAGACAATCAAATGAGCTGAGCTGGTGTATAATGTGAATATCTGTGACTGCTAATAATTGTAAATAATTTTATCAATGGTTTTATCAAGAGGAAAAAAGACCTCAGCACTGGATTAATTTCTGAATATGTAATCAGATTTGAGACCAGACGGTACAATCATAGGTCTTGTAAAAACCTCTTGTTTTATTTTATTGAAAACTCTCTTTTTTTATAGTTTTAATTTATTTTGTATTTTTTTGAACTTTTATATACCGACATTCATGTGGAGAATTACATATCATATCGGTTTACAGTGAAACAGAAACATTGCGAAAAGCATTACATAGAACAGGGGTTATATAGAACTAGGAACACGGGGATAGAACTAAGCTAATTATTAGAAAAACTGTCATATGAACAAAAACTAACATGATGCAATAAATGCGAGTAAATATATAATAGAGCTTATGTCTGATAGTACGCTATTAAGAACAGTCCCCTCTAGCCAAGATAGAGAGTTCAAACCAGACAGGAGAGGAGAGCATTCCAGATTTAGAAAAAGGTTCATCCGGTTATGGAAACGCCTGACTGAATAGCCAAGTTTTGAGGTTTTTTTTTAAAGTTAGATGGCATGGTTCTTGCCTGAGATCAGGGGGAAGAGCATTCCATTGCGAGGGACCAGCGGTGGATAGGGCGCGTTTCCTTAAGGTGGTCTTTACTGGGGGGGCGTAAAGAGTGCCTTTGTAGGCAGATCTGACAGGTCTGGAAGATTCATGGGGACGAAGAGGAAAGTTAAGATCAAGAGGAGTTAGGTTGTGAAAGGCTTTATGGATTATCATAAGGACTTTGTAGAGAATTCTGAATTTGATGGGTAGCCAATGTAGGTAGGCTCCGAAGTTTGGGCATGATGTGCTCTCTTCTGTTGGTATTGGTCAGGATCCTAGTGGCGGAGTTCTGTACCATCTGAAGGGGTCTGATTGTGTTTGCTGGGAGACCTAGAAGGAGCGAATTGCAGTAGTCGATTTTTGAAAAAATTATGGATTGAAGCACCATGCGGTAGTCATGAAAGTGGAGGAGGGGTCTCAGCTTTTTCAAGACTTGTAATTTAAAGAAACAGTCTTTTGTGGTTGTGTTGACAAATTTTTTAAGGTTGAACTGTTTATCCAGAATAACGCCAAGGTCTCTCACGTGAGGGGAGATATTTAATTGAGAAGTGATTGGTGTGTTGGTTAGTCCATTATTGTCGTCTTGGGAGATGATAAGGATCTCAGACTTATTGGTGTTAAGGACTAGGTTGATGCTTGTGAGAAGGTGGTTGATAGATTGTAGGCAATTATTCCAGAAGCTGAGGGTTTTGTCCAGGGATTCCTCGATAGGGATGAGGACCTGTATGTCGTCCGCGTAGATGTAGTGGGTTAGCTTAAGATTTGTGAGAAGATGGCAGAGCGGAAGGAGGTAAATGTTAAAGAGAGTAGGAGAGAGAGATGAGCCTTGGAGGACTCCCAGTGAGGAGCTGACGGGGTGGGATTCTTTGTTGTTAATTTGTTGTTCATTAATGAGCATCCATTTTCCTAACCCATGGCTGTGCACAGGTTAGGAAAACGGATGCTCGTAAAATTGACCGTCCGTTTTCTAACCCGCTGACAGCCATCTCTCCTGGGCCTCTGCTGCCAAGGAGGTGCTAGGGGTGCACAACTGTCCCTAGCACCTCCTTTTTAACATGACCCCCTCATTTAAATATTATATCGAGCACCCAGGGAGGTGGTTGGGTGTTTTCCACGCATCATTACTGTATCGGCCTGAGAGTTAGAAAAGAACCTATAAAAATGAGCAAAGCTGTATCTCAGCATCATTGTTTTGTTTTGTTTTTCTCAGAATAATATTTTTGAAAAGAGAAAAAGAGGCATAAATTTGTTAACAAACATCACGACTGAGCTCCCAAAGGGCCCAGGAATAAACATGTGATGAAAATAAAATTATGCAAAAGTTTGACGGATGTCAACCAGCCAAACCAAATATTTAACAGGCCAAGTTCAAAAAGGTTTCCCAGGAGACAGGGCGTAGTACAGTAATACCATACAAAATCTGAAACAAACATAGGCTGATATATGTGTACAACAGGGAACAGAGTCAGCTAGTACAAAACATCCTCTTTTCCCCCTTTAAACTGTCCCAGCAAACATAATAAACACACCACACACACAACAACCCATATACACAACACCCATCCCTACAGGCATACCAACGCCCCCCCCCTCCCCCAATATAGACAACACCTAAAGGTGCTGCTGTATGCTTACAAAGGCTAATCCCCTACCTACCCACCCACCCCCCCCCCCCCCCATGCATATCTGAATAAGATATTAGAAGAGGAGAGTAGGATCTAAAACCTCATCAGATAGAAGCTTAAATTCTTCCAGAGATAGGATAGGTTACCACCTGCAAAAACTGAAAAGAGTCCATATGTTCCAACCCATATCTATGTAAAGAGTGTAACTATCCAAGAGACCACTGAAGGTTTGTATTCCACAGTAGAGGAAGGACAAAAAGCTAAACCTTCCAGGAAGTAGCATACCCAAAATTAAGTAATCCCTGTTGGATGTCCTGGGGCAGTAGCTGAAAACAGGTTACCCAAGCCACATTGTATATATCATCAGGCTGCTCCTGCCCTGTCTCACATCCAGCCATTCCATCTGCAACATCAAAACCATACGTTGAAACCATGCCCGAGAAGAGGGCAGGGAATCCTCTGTCCAGACAGCTAAGATGCATATTCATGCAGACAGCAGGGCCATCCAGGTAAACCTAGCCTTGGAAGTAATCCTGCAACCTCCCTCAAAAGGAGAACCTTACCATGCTTAGCCACTTCCAACCCAATACACTTACTAACCACTCCTAAAATCTCCTTCCAGAATATTTCCGGAGTAGGACAAAGTAATATGAGATGCAGTAACGACCCCTCATCCTGATTACATTTTGTACACAGTAGAGTAAATACCAGTCCAAAACGATATCTAAGCACATCATCGTAATGGGCACGGTGGATCAATTTAAACTGCACGTCCAGTAAGCTAATATCAGTGGGGCACTCATGAAGGGCCTTGAAAAAGCCCTTCACAAATTTCACTGTAACAGAATCTCCCAGAGCAGAAGACCAGTAGTTGGCTAGAGGCTCCAAACATTGAGATTTCAGCATCTGTTTGCATAATCTATGCCAGCTCACATTGTTATTATGCATAATAGCAGAGTGCTGCAGGGTACTTGCAAAAATAACTTCCTGCTGGAGGAGCCCCGTGCCCTCTGTAATGAGTTTAAATAATGCCGGACCTGGAGGTATGCAAAAAACTGGCGTTGGGGGATATGGAACAATTGGCCTAATTCAGAGAAAGAAATAACATCAGAGGTGTTCCCAATGTATAGATGTGAGATAACCTGCACTCCCAATTTTTCCCAGCCCCAGAAAATAGAGACATATTTCACCCCAGGAGGGAAACCTCTATTGCCCACCAACGGGAGCAATAAAGATTGAGATCCACTCAAGCCCCACATCTTATGTAACCATCTCCAAGTCAATATACATGGGTTAATCAAAATTCTAGGATACACCAGCTGATAACACTCTCCTGGGGGGACTTGGATCAGGTATAATGGTGACCAAGGAGCCACCAGTCCGTTCACCGGCCCGGGTTCACAACATGCAAATTTGCCAGAAAGCCATTCTCCTATGAACCGCAACTGGCACGCTACATTATATACCTGCAAGTTAGGCATATCTATTCTCCCCCAATCTTTGGCGCATTCCAATTTGCCATAACTTATATGTGCTCATTTGCGCTTCCAAAGCCAAGAAGGAAGAGTACAGCTTATTTAAATCCCATAGTAACAGCCTGCATGGCATCATCTGCAGTTTGTATAGAATTTTTGGAATGGTCACCATTTTAAGGAGCGCATTTCTGCCAAAGAAGGACAGCGGTCAAGACTGCCATGCTGCCAGCTGCATCTGTATCTGCGAGATAACCTCTTTGATATTTAACTCCTATAGCTTATCTAAATCCATGGAATCCAAACCCCCAAGTATTTTATTTTAGAAGGAGCCCACGCCAGAGGAAAGGGTCCCTCCCAATGTGTCAGCAGCTTAAGATCTAATGCCAGGGCCTCGCACTTAGAGAAATTGATTTTTAAACCCACTGTCATATGAAACTGAGAAAATAAATGATTAATGGTGGGAACACTGCTCCGGGGGCAGTCCACAAACAGCAGGATATCATCTGCAAACATGGCAATCTTTAACAGATGATCACCAATCTTAATGCCATGAAACTTCTCTTGCTTAGGGAGCTTAATCGCCAAGGGTTCTATGGCCAAAACAAATAAAAGAGGAGAGAGAGGGTATCCCCGGCAAACCCCACATCGTAACATGAAGGGATCGGAGAGAGCCCCATTAATCAGTATACGAGCACTGGGATTGCTGTACACAACCCTCAGCCACCTGAGCAGCCTGCCAGAAATCCCATACTTTTGGAGCAACCAAAGCATATACTCCCATGAAAGTGAGTCTAATGTCTTTTCCGTGTCTAAGCTTAAAACAACTGCTTCCGGAGAGGCAGTCTGGGTCAGTACTGCATTAAGCCTGCAAACGTTTTTCACTCCTTGCCTCCCTTTTACAAATCCAGTCTGATCAGGACTAATTAGTTGTGGGGGCACCCCATTAAGCTTGTTGGCTAACATGGCAGCTAGGATTTTCATATCAACATTTATTAGGAAAATGGGACGGTAAGAGCCCACCTCTAAGAGATCTTTACCTTTCTTGGGCAATACTACTATTACCGATTGGTTCATAACTGGGGTCAGTTCACCTACAGAGGCCAGCTCATTGTAAAATTTAGTTAGTACAGAGAGGACGGAGAACTTCAGAATAAGAAAAAATTCGGACCCCAGGCTGTCAGGCCCCGCAGCCTTGCCTAATTTCAAGCTCTGCATGATAGGGTAAATTGCTATCTCCCTGATAGGGGCGCTAATACTTTCCCTCACTTCCAAGGCAAGATTTGGCCACGGAAAATCCTGAAAAAAAAGCGTCACGAGTTTCAGCATTCATTGATTTAATTCTATAGAGGTCACTATAAAATTCCAGAAAACGAGCAGCAATGTCTGCTTGAGCTAACTTAATGGGCCCCAGTGTGATCCCTAATACCTGTTATGCAGGATCTGGGACCCCGAGCACATATTAAATTGGCCAAGAGTTTACTGGGTGATTGCCAAAATAGTAAAATTGATACTGAAAAAAGTGAAGGGATTTAGAGGCCCTCTGAAACAACAAATTGTTCAATGCTTCATGCATTTGATCGACTTGGAATCTAGTGGAGTCTGTCACATCAGCCGTGTGCTGTATTTGTGCAGCCTTTAGAGCTTTAGTTAACCATAAGATTTCCGCATTGTGTGCTCAGTGTTTGCGACATAAACAACAATATGCCCCCGCATAATGGCCTTGCCTGCTTCCCACAACACATGGGGAGACGTTGCAGCAGTATCATTAAACTTTAAGTATTTAGCCCAGCACTTATTCAAATAGTCGTGAAATACCTTATCCGAATACAATTCAGAACTCATGTGCCAAGAGAACAACGGTTTATGTCAGCCTCCAAACTCCATTTTCTCCCATACCCTAGAATGATCGGATAAGGAGATGGTATCAGTAGTGGCCTCGCGTAGTCCGGGAAAGAACTTTTCAGACACCAACAGGTATTCTAGGCAAGAGTGGGAATTATGATGAGTGGAAAAGAAGGTAAAATCTAGTTCACCGGGATGTAAAATGCGCCAAGCATCTAACAGGCTTAATTCCTGACAGAGAAAATGGATCCCCCCCCAACTTATCTTCCTTCCGATCAGCAGGCTTAGGAGGCTTACAGTCCACCGTCCTGTCGGCGACATTATTAAAATCTCCACCTACCACTAAGCAGTAACCTGAGAATTGTGAGAGTAAACCCACAAGGTGGGTAAAGCATGTACGGGCGTATACATTAGGCGCCTATAGATCACAAAAAAACCACCTGCTGCTGGAGGAGCACTCCCGCCACCACAGCATACCATCCCTCTGTGTCTTGCATCATACGCTCCATTTGAAAAGGTAACTGTTTATGAATAAGAACAGCCACACCACACTTTCTAGAAGAAAAGGAGGAACAAACACACTGGCCCGCCCAATCTCTCTGCAGTTTTGCGTGTTCAACATCAGAAAGGTGAGTCTCTTGCAGAAATACCACTTGCGAGGGTTTTCAGTGAAACATGGACAGCAGCTTTTTCCTTTTTTTACCTGGGAGTGGATCCCATCTACATTTAACGAAGAGATTTTAACTTGCACCAGGGTACCCAATAAAATTTAGATTAATAGCACAGCCACTAAGGGGCCAGAGAAATACCGTATAATCAAAAACCCGGGGCCTCACACCGAATTATATGAGCTAAGCATCCCCTCTCATATCTATGATATATAGATAACCCAAAACGGTAAGCACTATCCCATCGACCCCCCTTCCCATCAATCATACCCACAGCCACACCCACACGCACACACACAAACACAAACACACACCCTCCACTCCAAGAGGCAAAACCATCTCCATAACCAGGCCAAGAAAAGAAACCCAGCACTATGGGGGATTCCTCTGAGCATCCACCTTCCCACAAAAAAATTGAAAAGGAAAAAGACCTTATAAGAAAATTCATCAAGCAGAAACAAACAAAAAACACAAACAGTACTACCTCCCACCACCCCCCACCTTCCCTAAATATAAGTCCCGTAAGTGCAAAAGTCACATGCAAAACCACCAACATAGGTCAGGGAGGAGTCCTAGCAGATAACAGCATTATACGAAAGCCACCTCAAGTCCAGGCAAAGGACTTAATATGGAAACTGTAGCTGTAATCTAAACAAATCCTACAGTAAGAGAAAGGGCTGTAAAAAGGAAACAAGTCCCAAAAAACTCCAGTCATCAGAAAATAAAGCAGGACATCCACTTCTTAGAACAGCTAGCCTTCCAAGAAGGCCTATCCTGCAAAGAAGACAGTGGCAAGAACTGGAAAAGACAAAAATAGACTTAAGCATTCATCTTGAAAGTTCAGTTTGCCACTTCTCGATCCAAGGTAGCCAAGAACGCCGAAGCTTCATCCTTTTTACAGAAGTAAAGCACCTTATTATCGTAATGTACACGAAGTTTGGCGGGGAATAATAAAGCAAAACGTAGGCGCAAATCAGAACAGGCAGGAGGGAGTTCCTTTCGCATTGCAGCCTCATGCGTAGAAAAGTCATTAAACAGCAAGATCCGATGACCTTGAAATTCCACATGTGGACAGCCCACATCAGGTGGATTTTCTGGGACCAGTTAAGAATGGGCGCCATCACCGTCTGGGCCTGCCATCCTTATCCCTCTGCAAGCCAATTCGGTGCGCAGGGTATCGCCAGGGAGCTTCAGCCCCACATGCTCAGGCAACCATTTTTCAATAAAGTCATACAAATCATTTTCTTTTAATGATTCTGGCAGTCCAATAATCTTGACATTGTCTGGCGATTATGATTTTCCTGGTCGTCCAATCTGTCTGCCAGCATCGCTTGGCGCTCCGAAAGCTCCTCGACTCGCCGCTCAGCGATGGTAAGCCAGTCATCCTGGTCAGACAAGCGCTACTCAGCCTGGTCAATGCGTTTGGCCTGCCCCTCAAGTCTGGTTTTCAATTTCATCCATGGAAGTCTGGATGTGAAGTAGTCTCTCTTCTGGGGAGGCCAAGATGCTGCTTGAAATCTGAGCAAGCACTCCTGCTGAATTTGCCTCCAGCGTGACCGCAGGCTCTGGTACGGCCGCCATTTTGGGACTGCTGCTGCGGTTCCCTTTCCTGCCCCGCAGGCTCCGGTGACGCATAACCCAGCGACCCGAGCTAAAAACACCGGCCTCCTGACGTGGACAAGCAATGGCCAGCGGCAAAACAGGTCGCAGATCTCGGGCCAGAAGAGAAGGTAACCAGCGAAAAATGGGAAGCAGAGCTGCAGAGCACACTAACCCCACTGCCG
Organism: Rhinatrema bivittatum; assembly: GCF_901001135.1. Taxonomy (NCBI): domain Eukaryota; kingdom Metazoa; phylum Chordata; class Amphibia; order Gymnophiona; family Rhinatrematidae; genus Rhinatrema; species Rhinatrema bivittatum. Next base: position 482,433,421 of record NC_042615.1, read on the forward strand.
ATCGATCAGCTCTCTGCCATGACTGGAAGTCAGCATCATATTTTACTTGTCAGATTTCTGGAGCTGAGACTGTATACGGATTCCTTAGGCCCATTTCAACTTTCATTAGGAATGTAAGATTTTCTATCTTTATATGTAGCTTTTAGTACATTTCTAGAAGTCATTATTATTGTTATTATTATTTGCTTGCAATCAACTCTCTAGTGCTTGCTGTTATTTATCTTTTGTGTTATTGTTCTTTTGCTTAGCAAGTGCTCAAATAAACTTACATCAATATCTGGATCCTAGTGTACTGACTCAGTGTATGTGTACGTAATGGAGAAGCCCCAAGGTATAGAAGCCCCTTGGTATCTCCCTCTTTCCTGAGATTTAACCCTAAGGTAGCCTGAGGGAGTTCAGGCAGAGCCCCTCGGGGGGGGGGGGGGATTGGGGGGGGGGGGTCTGTGCGTGTGTGTGTGTGCACATGGCCTGAACCCAGAACAGAGGGTGGATACATTTTCAAACCACTGTTTTACATGGAGAAAGCATCTTTACCTTTGCAAAATCTTTTGAAAATTGCCTTGTTACTAAATTGGCCAAACTTAAATCCTAAACAGAATTAGCCAAGCTTACACATTTTATATAAAAAGAGAAGAGGATTATGACAGGATGGGAAGCATGCATTATTTCAGAGGCGGCCAGCTCCGGTCTTCGAGAGTCACAAACAGGTCTGGTTTTCAGGATATCCACAATGAGTATGCATGAGACAGATTTACATAGAATCAAGGCAGCACTTACAGATCTATCTCATGCATACTCATTGTGGATATCCTGAAAATCTGGTCTTTTTGTGGCTCTTAAGAACCAGAATTGGCCAGCCCTGCATTATTTTTTTTTGTGTTTTAAACTACTCTGCCCAATGACCCCCTTCTCCTAGCCAGTTGGATTTTCAGAATATGCACAATGAATATGATTGAGATCAATTTGCACAAACTGATTCTCCAATGCATGCAAATTTCACTTGGCTATTCATTGTGGATATCCTGAAAACCTGTCTGGTGGTGGAGTCCCCAGCTTAAGTTTGGGAAACCCTGTCCTACAAGTTGAAAAACATACTTTACCTCATACTTGCCTTCCCCAGCTCCCATTTCCCTCTCCCTTGGATTATCACCTTCCCCCTTTGATATTTAAAATCTCTAGTGTGGGGTTTACAAGCCCAGGGTTAGCATTCCCTAGCCTCTTTTACTATTAGCCCAAGCCTCTGTTTTGAGCATGAAGTGAGCAAATACAAGACTTAAAAAAATGTATTCATTGTAAAAGTGATTGAATTATGAAAGTTTATAAAAGATGCCCAAAAGGTAGATAAAGCTGAAGCCTCAATGTAAGCTTTGTGAACCCTTGTGGCTGTGGTAAGGTTGGCACAACCTATGAGGCGAACTCCATAGGCCCTCACTGACAGCTGGCAGAGGCTGGCTGGCAAGAGACTGGTCTAGGGCTTCATCTATACCAGCCCCTTTGACCACAGGTTGAGCCTTTGGGTTTCGGGAGCCAGCAGGATTTAGGTGATGATCTCTTGTGGGCTGACATAGACAAAGGTCCAGGGCCAGGTAAGGGTCAAAGGCAGGTGGCCATCAGAGTAGTCAGAGACCAGGCAAGGGGTCAGATCCAGTGGTTAGTCTGAAAGAAAGACAAGGAGGAGACAGGGCAGACTCACTTGGAAGGACTGGTGAGCAGGCAAGGAGACTGGATATGATGAGGCTGAGAAGGCTGGAGAGACAAAGCAAAGCTGGAGAGACAATTCTGGCAACATGCACTACTCAAGATAGAAGGACTTGTTGCTGAGGCAAAGTAGAGATGTCAGGCAAGCCCTACATATAGGGTTAAGGCATATGATGTCATCAGTGGGTGCAGCGGCCTATTCTCATCGTGAGCTCTTTAAATAGGGTGACGTAAGGCATGCGCTCAACTATGGAGAGAGTTGGGAGGTGACAGCTCTGGCAGCATCCTGCCATGTACAGGAAGTCCGGTGGCATCCCTCCGCAAAAGTAGGGCCCGCTGCTTTCGACATCTGGGGAAAGTGCGGCGGCAGATTGTGGGAAGGTACCATGAGCTGCCAAACATAACAGTATCCCCCCTCCCTTAAGGCCCCTCCTCAACATAAGAACATAAGAACTTAAGAACATGCCATACTGGGTCAGACCAAGGGTCCAACAAGCCCAGCATCCTGTTTCCAACAGTGGCCAATCCAGGCCATAAGAAACTGGCAAATGGTGGAGGCTAGCTGGCAAGAGATTGGTCTAGGGCTTCATCTATATCAGCCCCTTTCCCCACAGGTGGAGCCCTTGAGTTCCAGGGGCCAGCAGGATTTAGGTGATGGTCTCTTGTAGGTTGACGTAGACAAAGGTCCAGGGCCAGGTAAGGGTTAAAGGCAGGCGGCAATCAGAGTAGTCAGAGTCCAGGCAAGGGATCAGAGGCAGGAGGCAATCAGAGTAGTCAGAGTTCAGGCAAGGAGTCAAAGGCAGGTAGTAATCAGAGTAATCAGAGTCCAGGCAAGGGGTCAGATCCAGTGGTCAGTCTGAAAGGAAGACAAGGAGGAGACAGGGCAGACTGACACAGAAGAAGTGGCAGACAGGCGAGGAGACTGATATGATGAGGCCAGTCATACTGGAGAGATGAGGCAAGGCTAGAGAGATGAAGGACGCTGGAAACACGCACTATTCAAGGTATGAGGACCAGTTGCTGAGGCAAACTAGGGATGTCAGGAAAGCCCTGGATATAGGGCTAAGGCATGTGATATCACCAATGGGCACTATTCCTGCCATGGGCCATTTAAATGGGGTGACGTCTGGCACTCGCACATCTATGGAAGGAGTTGGGAGGCAGTAGCTCTGGCAGCATCCTGCTGCATGGAGGAAGTCCAGTGGCAGGATGCCACCAATTGATGCTACCATCCACAAGTTTCAAACTTGTGCCAACACAACTATATTTCTGTGTTACCCATCTATTGACTCTTTGCATCTTCCCCAGCTCCTTAGATCTGAGTCATAGAGAGCCAATGTACTAGATTGTGCTAATATCAGCCGTTAATGTATGTTAACTTGGGAGTTATGTTGCGTTCGTGCCTCTTCTCGCCCCTCGCTCCACCCTCTGTACCTGGGATGCGACTCCCTTTGGCTCTGACGGACAGATGCAGCCGGGGCTTCTCTCCGCCTCTTGGTCCCGGTTCCCCTGGGCTGGCCTGACGCTACGGATCTGCCATGTTCCTGATGACGTAAGGGCGCGCGCGCGCACTCCAGACTTTGTACCAGCAAGGGTGCGAACCTCGGGGGCGTCCCCCTGTAGTGACATCATCCATTTGTACTTTAAAAGGTCTTTGTTTGCTAACCTCTAACGAGTTAGCAAGGAACTCCAACAGGACTTGCTTCGGCAGGCCACAATACTTGCAACAACTATCTGAGTCAGCGAGGGGAATCCTTCTTCACTGCTTGGCCTTTTCAAACTTACCAGGAGTACCCGCTACACAGGGGCTCCGCTCTCTCTTCTTGATTTCAGATTGCCAGAACACTCGGAAGATTCCTCATTGCCTGGAAGCGATCGCAGACGTGAACACAGTGATTTCTATTACATAGGAATCAGTACTCGCTCAACGAGAGCCTACATTCCTATTGCTCTGAAGACTCCCTTCTGCCCAAGATGATATCGCAGGTACTGAGATCTAGAGTTACATTGGCAAGATTGTAGATAGGAACCGGTACTCGCTCCAAGAGGGCCCATGTTCCTAGAATCCTTTACAGACTCTCTTCTACTCTAGAAGCCATTTCATATACAGCAATTGTGAGTTCTTATTACAGACTGTTTGTGGGAACCAGTGCTCGCCTACGGCTCCTGTTCCTGAATGTACTGAAGACTCTCTGTAGCATAGAGAACATTGCACTATTGTGTTTATCTCATATTCTAGCCTAGCCAGTGGTTCCTCTCAGGATCTCCTCCTGGGGGCACTGTTATCTGCCATCGGCCCAGGGATTCACCATTTCCTTCAAGTGGTCATTTCCTTCAAGTGGTCATTTCCTTTCACTATTGTCACCCTGTGGGAGCCAACCACTACAGACCACTAACTCCGCTCACGGAAGTATTATATAGACAGTTACTCCTCTTAACTTGAGACTTGCCAGCAGCTAAAATATATATATACAGATTGCTACTCCGTAGCGGAGGCATGATAGATTGCTATCTCAGTAGCAAAGTACAATATACCTATTGTTAGCTCCTCTCCTCAGAAGAGTATCATTATACAAGATTGCCAACTCCTCTTCCTTGGAGAGTTGATCCATAACAGATTGCTACTCCTTAGTATCAGATTGCTACCTCCTTTCCTTACAGGAGCATCTAACAGCAGTTCGCTAACAGATCTACAGAGAGCTAAATCTGCTCAGGAGGAGCAGGTCATGTCATATCGCTACTCCTTCCCCTTTCAGGAGAATAGCAGAACAGCTTGCTAACTTCGCTCCGGGGTGAGCGACAGCAGATTGCTAACTCCTCCCCTCTGGAGGAGGAGAGCGTAACAGGTTTATTGTGCATGCTAATGGCCAAGGTTAATGACATAAAAATGATGTAGACTGTATGGTACACACATACTTTATCTGTAGATATCACTGCAGAAATGTAATTGTGCATCGTCGAGGTGTAGTTAAGGTTTTTGCATTTATACATCTGTGAAGCAATTAGTGTGCACATTTTCTCACTGTACTAATAAGCAATGAGCTGTTTTGCATAGTTTTGCATCTAATTACCTCATTAGTGTCATCTTTTGTATTAAAACTCTTGCAAGTTAACTAACATTGCTTTTAACGCAGGCTAACGCTTGTGAGAGTATTAGCAGATTTTAGTATATTAGCCCCATGATGTTGAAAATATCTCCAAGGTGTTTCTCCTCCCATTCATCTTCTCCAGGACCTTTCTCAGGGGCATAGGGCCTTATTCAAAACTGGCTATTCCCATTCTATGCCCAAGTAAATAATGAGGTCCATAATTCAGTAGGCCGGTGAGCGGTAAAATTACCTGGGTAAAGTTATCCCATTAACTTCAGCCGAATATTATTCAGTGGGACAAGTCTCCCACTCAATATACTTGATTAAAGTTATCTAGGTAACTTTATCCAGATAACTTTAGCTGTGCCTCTGAATATACTCGGTTGCAAGTTATCTGGCTATGTATATCCGAATAACTTTAAACTGGTATGTTTAAATAAATCTGACTATCAGAGTTTATCTGGCAAAGGTTATCTGAATAACTTCACCCTGCCCCAGTGCGCCCCCTGATTTATGCAGCTAAATTATACCCAGAAAATGACTCACCTGGGTGAGATTTAGCAGGTTAGAGGGGTGGGATTTTTAAACTTTGGGGTTTGTCCGGGTAACTCACAAGTTACCTAGACAACCCCTTTTGAATATGGACCTCAATATTTATTGAATAAGGCACATAAAGTCTCTCTTGAGGTCCATCCCCATTTTTTGCGTGTATTCATGCTTAGATTTTCCTCTGTTTTATTTAAAGGTTTTCTATTATAATTATTATCTTTTTATTACTATATTTTGTCTAACAGGTGAGCACCTTTTGATCACAACCATTCCTCTCCTCAGCTCTGCTTTTTAGAAAGTCTGTTTAAGTTGTACTCATATTTCAGGTATTTCAGGGGAGCACTAGCACAGTTGGCATCAATCAGCAGAGCAATCTTCAGATCCTACAATGGCAGAGGCGTCCAAGAAGGAGGAGCTTTCAACACATCAAAGATCTCATCTCCATAGGAATAACATCCTCCCCTCTCCCTGCCAAAAAAAGACATGAAAAGAAGTATATGAATGTTTGTTCTGTGTCTGGCAGTTTCATCCTGCTATATTAGGATTCCAGTTCAACAGGAATTGACCTCTACTGGGGGGGATGCGGCACCAGGAGCCTCCGTTTGCAGCAACGCCATTTTATAATCTCTTCTCCCTTCTCCCGACTCCTTCTGGAACCCAGTATAAGGTGACCTGAGACCGGCCACAAGGCTCAGGAGTCAAACTCCGTTCTCACAGCACTGCCTCTGAGCCATCGGATCAGCCAGAGGAATTATTTTAAAATACCCTTGGGTAGAACTTCTGCTTTTTTTGTCAAATACTGATGATGCCTGAACTTTTGACTTCCGGATATGTCCTCAAATGTTTTGGCCGCCCTCTCTCATCTTGATCTGACAATATCCCACATCCTGTTCCCTTGTGCCCAACCACTGACGTTTCTTGCCTAGGTTGTTTCATCACATGCTCTCTCTCTTTCAGCCCGGTCACGTCCACATCAAATGTAGCAAATTCTCCATGGTCTTTTGTCTCTGCCCATCATCCCCGCCCCCCTCCACCAGCAGGTTCCTCTTGCTACTTTGGGTTTCCAGCTCAGTCGGAACCGGCCTCTACCGGGCTATGGTGCCATGAGCCTTCATTTGTAAGTAGCCAAGGATTTCTCCCCGATTTCACATCCCTCTCCCAACCCAGCTACTGCAGCTATGGTCCTCGGCCGGGGGGGGGGGGGCTATGCACCACAATTCCCTCAGGAACCCAACTAACATGGACCCTAAGCCCAGCCACCAGGTATCGCCATCGTGCAATGACTGGGACTCCCACCCCCTCAGATTTGTGAATTCTGCCTCCGCAGCATCCCTTAGCCCAGGCTAAGAAGCAGACACCTGGCCCCCAGGGACTGAACTCGAGTCCTCCTCATGGCAGTGCCACTGAACCACTGATCCACTGGGCCGGCCCTACTCCACACATTTCTGAGGCAATTAGACATAACACGGGATGTATCTTTACACGTAATTCTTTCCCAGTGTATTTTTTTTTTTTAAATCAAAGATGTTAAAAACAGGTGATAAAAACCAGAACACATTTACCCTAACCTTCAAGCTGCCAACTGTTTTTACCCCCCCCCCCCCCCCCCCCCCCCTCAATTTATAAAATCTGGACAGCATCCTGACCAATGCTTTACAAACTTCCAGGCTCAAACTCTTTAATTTGAAACCGGCAAGAAATATTTTTTCTCATATTCTTTTTCCTCCTGCCAGGTTGCTTTCTTCTAAGCCCCTCCGAGAGAGTGAGACTACGTCTACCCAGACCATGCAAGTGAGGCTAATCCAAGGCTTAATTTGTGGTGGAACAGCCTGGAATGGACTTCAGAGGCAGAGTGGCAGAGGGGGTCTGCTCCAGCCCCTCCAGAGTGGCGGAGGGGGTCTGCTCCAGCCCCTCCAGACAGCCTGCAGGGAAGAAGAGGGTGCGACTGGAGCAGACACAGCACAGAGCAGCCACTCTGCTCCCTAATCCAGCCCTTCCCTCACCCTTGTTCTGCGCCCTCCCCTCCTGTGGTGCAGGGGGACAGGAGGGGAGGGCGTGATCCTGAAGCAGACGCTGCAGAACAAAGAACGGCCACAAAAAGTGAGGTGAGTTAGCGCTAATTTGAAACTGTGAGCAGGAGTGCCGGTCGTCAAGGCGTCAACCCCGGCTACTGTGCTACTGCTCACAAGTTTCAGACTTATGCTAATTCAACCCCTTTCCGTTACCCGGGGCTTGATTTTTAACGGAATGAACAAAAAATGGCATCCTGCCACCTTTTTTTTTCCCAGGACCTGAGGCAGTGGAGCAGAGAAAAGTAATGTAAATCAGTTTTGGTGGGCAAAGAGCTTAGGGGCTGAGCATTGGTGTTGGGCGAGGGGGGGGGAGGATCACTGGGCTACGGAGGAGGAAGAGTGGGAAGAAGGTGTCTGGGGATAATTTTAGGAGAGAGTTCTCGCCCGGTCCTGGCCTCCCTCCCCTCGCACAGGTCACACCTAGCCCAGGCCCACTTCCTTCTCGCCCACCCTCTGCTCCACAGTTCCTTTTTGTCCCTCAAATTATGACGACTCAGAAATCAGTAGTAAAGAAGGATTAAGAAGTTAAATAAAGAATTTAAGGGAGAGGACATATGAAACGATTAGCAATTTGACTGGAAACTAATAATGAAAGACAGAACAACGTCTTTGCTCAATAAGGGGTTCGTGACTGTTGAACCACGATAACCTCAGCCTCCAACAAGCCACTGATTGCACCACTGATAGAACTGCAACAGTCCTGCTGCATTACAAGGACTTGTTCTGTTTCCTGAACCCTGAACAGCTGGAACACATGAGTCACTGAGTCATCATCGCCTGCTAAACTCCAGTTGAACCAAGTTCATTCACCTTTGTACACAGTTTTCAGTCGCTGTGCTGCTATGCTCTAAATATCCTCTGCTTGTTTGACTTCCTTGTGTCAGGAATGGCTCGCCCACCCTCCTTCGTGCCAGTCATAATGGCCTCCCACAAACATGCTGGGCACTACTGAATTTCTTTGTGTTAAGGAAGATTCATGACAGCAGGCTTTGATTATTATAACAAATTGTACAGAGGAGTTACTTTGTAGTGCCAAAGAGGCTTGCTGTAGCGGATATGTTATGAGACTTGCCAAAAAAACCCCAGAGGAACCACTGCACTCGCCCAACTAATCCCTCTTTTAAAAATGTTTCCCGTGAACCCTGGATTGAAAGGGAATGGCTTTTTGAAAGCTGCGTTGCAGTAGGAATTCTTTTCTGCCCCAGCTTTGAACTGACGAGCCTTACGCAAGGGAGAAATCACTGTTAGGGTGTGCGAGCGGGCTCCCCTGTGAGTCCCACGTGTAAAGACAGGTTGCCTTACAGAGTGGAACTAGAGAGCGTGACTGATTTCCAAGGTTCAGCATTATGTAATGTGCACTTTGATCGGCCGACACGGGAAGTTATCAGCGCTGTACTGATGTGTGGTACAGCACTTTGGAACATCATACTGTCACCACGTGTACATCACAAAGATTAGGGAACTAGTCAATGGACGTTTATGTGGTGGTCAGTCATATGGTGCGATATCGGAGCGTCTCATAGGGCACTGAAATTAGAAAGACTCGAACTTTTTGTGTTTGTGAAAATGTGTTTGTGAAAATGTGTATGATTGTATTTTGTGGTATAGTGATGCATTTCTTTGCTGTTAAACTTCAATGAAACTAATTTCAAAAAAAGAAAAGCTAGAACTTATTCACCTGCTGCTCTTGATGTGGAGTCAGGTGGTCACTCCAATGGGGCCAAGGCATGTTAATAGTGGCTAGTGAATATGCACTACAGTGGCTTTTATTAGGCACAAGGTGATGCCATGCAGGGCCTGTAGCCCTAATTCATAGCTCTCTTTACCCTCAAACCACTAGCTTGCCACACACCTCATTCTCCTGCGGGCAGGATGTAAGCATCTCCTCCAGCCAGCACTGAGTCTATACACACAGAATATGATAGCAGTAGGGCCTGTTTTTGGAGGAGAGGGGAAGCAAACAGGACAACTGCCTGGGTTCCCACTAAGGCAGAGATTTAGGACGCCTGGCATTGGCTGGGCACTATCCTTAGTTTCTGCCCTGGGCCCCAATGTGTAGAAGAGCTGCCCTGGATGTTACATGAAAACAGCAAGATACATGTAGACTACGCAGGGCCGGTGCTAGCGTTTTTGCTGTCCCATGCGAAAATTACTGTGCTGCCCCCTCCCTCCCCCCCCCCCCCCCCCCCCCCCCCGTTTCATCCAGTGTCTGTCACGGGCCCACCAAATAATTCCCAGCTCCATCTTACAATCTATGGGCCTCATTTTCTAAAGTATCGCAGGCCTGCGATACAATAGAAATTGTCTTTGCATGTATGCAGTTATGTACGGCTCCCCACATATCCCTTGAGGCAGAATGTTGTCGCTAAGGTGCTGCGGGAAACCAGGGAGCTCGCCCTTATTCCAGTTTCAGATTTAAGGAGCCATTGTCGCCATTTGATCTAAAACAGTTCCTCAGAGCTGGAGCTCACATCCTGCTGGGCTCCAAGTCCTGAAAAGCAGATGACTTTACTGCAATCCTACTCCCATGAGACAAGTGTGGACCAGTTTCAGGAGGAGTTTAGGGACAAAGAGAGAGAAGGAGGAGGGGGAATCCCTGCAGTGAGTACACAGCTCACTCAATACCCCACACTGTCTCAGCCCTAGGCTGGAGCCACTTTTTTTTTTTTTTTTTTTTAGATTTAGCTCACCTCTTTTTCATTGGTAGCTCAAGGTGAGTTGCATTCAGGTACAGTAAGGATTTCCTTACTGTACCTGAATGCACTTATCCAGTCTCCTTATATTAAGGTATTATATTAAGGTATTATATTAAGGTAGTCTCCTTATATTAAGGAGACTACCATTGTAAATTATAAATTGTATTCTCTGGTTATGACTTTCTTGTTTTATCTATCCTTCCTACTGCCTATTTATTTTACCCCCCCGCCCAGTTACATTCTCCTTGTTGAAATGTATTTTCCAAGCTTTAAGTTATTATGTGAACCGGTATGATGTACCCACTAATGCCAGTATATAAAAGTTTCTAAATAAATAAATAAATAAATTTCCCTGTCCTTAGACAGAGAGACTGCAATCTGGGTTATGCATCAAGCCTCGTTAGTGTTCTAAAGTGCATTATACCACACGATATATTCGCGATATTTTGCATCTCCCCGCCCAGATACCCTTCCCTATTACAATGACCTTTTCCATGCAATATGTATGCATGAAGAATGCAAATGCATGCAAAAGTCATTACTAGTCAATTTGATCTAAATATTTTATCGCAGCTGACCGAGACGGTGGTCAGCTGTGATAAAATAACAGCACCTATTTGAAATGCGTTAAATCTGAGGTAGGAGGTCTGGAACCCTAACGCAGATCCCGAGGCTGCCGCCTCACATTTAAAGTGGCAGGAAAAATAAGTTGCATGCAAAAGGGGAGCTACAGCTTGTCTCAGCTCAGGGCATGCAGTCAAGGCGATGCGGACTCCTCCAAAATGTTAATTTTAAAAAAAGAACCGTGCGGTGATGACCCCCGCCCTCCTTTCCCCCCTCCCCAAAGCTAAAACAGAAAATGTGGACCCAGCCCCCTGCTGCAATAACCCCATCTCCCCCCCCCCCAATAACAGAGATCCCCCCCACCAGCAGCCATACCCCATTTTGAAAAACGGTGCTGACCATGCTGGGTGCGAGGGTGCATCTGGCCCCTAGGCTGAACCCTTTTAAAGGCTCAGGGGGGATGCAAGGTGAAAAGGGGATGAGATCTTGGGGGGTTTTTTTGGGGGTGGGGGGACGATCCCTGTTACTTGGGGGTGGGAAACTGGAGGTATGACAGCAGGGGGAACCTCTGACACTTGGGGTGGGGGGGGTATTGCATGGGGGGGGGGCGGCGAGCCACATTTTGTTTTAGCTTTGGGGAGGGAGGAAGGAGGGCCATGGCCATCGCTGCACGGTTCTTTTTTTTAATTAACATTTTGGGGGAGTCGGGTCGCCTCGACTGCCAGCCCTGGGTTGAGACAAGCTCTACCTCCCCATTTTCACATGACTTTTTTTTTTCGGGCCAGTAACCCTTTAAAGCGATGATGGTCCTGAGAGGTTGGAGCCACTCGCCGCGTTTTTTTGTCCTGCGGTGTTTGGCCGCAAGACCAAGGAACGTGTCATACAGGCTCGATGTGTTTTTTGGGGGTTGGGGTCTCACTATCATGATGATACCCCCCTGCGATGGTGGGACCTCTCCTGCAAAAACGCTTCACAGCTTAGTGCATCCAGGGGTATGTTTGTACCTGAGGCAACAAAAGGTGACGTGACTTGTCCAAGGAGGGAGAGGTGCTGGAGAGAATAATTTTCCAGGAAGAAGGAATTAGTGACAATCAGGGCATGGGAAATGGGGTTCAAGAACCATCAGGGATTGTAAATGAGACTTGGGGACTCTAGGACTAGTGGGGGGGGGGAGATGACCACTGGAGGACTTGGGGGGGGGGGGAGGGCTTGGGATGAAGAACTAGGGTCTCCAGGGCAGAGGAGAGGGTAGACAAAGAGAGCCCCATTCTATCTACCCTCCTCCTCCTCCTAACCTCAATGGCCTCCCATCAGGGGCGGATTGCCCTATAGGGGGATCGGGCATCCCCCAGTGGGCCGGTCGCTCTAGTCACGTGGTCTCTCCTGGGCCGGCCTGGGCGGTGAATCCCTGGGCCGGTCATCATCGGGAATCCGCCCCTGCCTCCCATCCACAGCCCCCAAACAGGGGCGGTTCTATAATGAGGCAGGGTGAGGCAGCCGCTTCAGGCAGCAGAATTTTGAGGCGGCAAAAAAATTGCCCCTCTCAGAATGCCACTTACCCTGCCTGCCCCTGTTGTGGCTGCTGACCCAGGCCGGCGGCGGCAGAAGAGAGGAGGGTCACTGCCGTCGGCTGTTGCCACCGGAGACCAGGCTGGCGGCGTGGAGGAGGAACGATGACGACGACGACGATGCCTGAGACCAGGCCGGTGGCAGCTGAAGGGAGGAGGGACAGAAGGCGGGGTGAGCGGGGAGGGGGTGTGGAATGAGAGGGGGCGCTGTCTCGTCCCTCGCCTCAGGCGGCAGATTGCCTTGAGCCCCCCCTGTCCCCAAAAGTGTTCAACCCCAGTTGTCTTTCACCCGCCAGTGCTTATTGAGCATTGATGGGTGAAGAATGGCTAGGGATTGCGCACTGGTGGGGCTGAGGATGAAGGATCACTGGATAAGGAGGAGGAGGAGCAAGAAGAGTGTGTTCACATATGTGTGTGTGAGCGTGTGTGTGTGTGTGTAGCAGAGAGAGAGTTCACACCTAGCTCTGGTTCCCTTCCCCTTCCCACAGTTCCCAGCCTACCTTGACTCAGCTCCCTCAATTCCACTTCCTGCCTCCCCCCCCCCCCCCCCCCCTTGCCACTCCACAGCTCCACTTTCTTTCTGGCTACAAATTAAGCCCTGCTCTTTCCTCCTTTCACTCACCCCTATTCCAGTCCATGGCCCACTCCCCCGGGGTCCACTGATCCCTCTACCTGCTTCTTCCCTATTCCATTACCACCTCTCCTCAAGTGCATCCTCAAGTCCTCTGGTTCATCCTCCTCCTCCTTCTCCAGTAGCTAATACTGAAACTCTTTTGTCTCCATTTCAGAAGCTGATTCCTCTTCTGCTGCAGAAATCCTGATACTTTGGGCCTCCTTTGTCTCTTCGCCTTCTCTGCTGCTTGCTACCCCTCTTCTCTCCTACTCATCTTTTTCTCCTTTCCTCTCTGCTGCTTCTCCTTTTCCTCCTAATGTGTTCCTTTCCCTCTCCTCTCCCTCGTTTCCTAAATGCCACTACCCATCTGAAGCTGCTCCCCTATCCTTTTAACCCCACTTCTCACCTTCCCCTTTCCTTCTCACTGTTACGTTCATCTTTATCTCCTCTCTGCTGCTCTCTCTCCTGCATCTTTCTCTTCTTATCTTCCTTTCCGCCTTCTCACTTTCCTAAATTTCTTGTTGCCAACTGCCTGGTTTTGGACTGGACAGCCAGGTTTTCAGGCATGCTGTACAGTGTCCAGTCAGAAGTACCTAAAAGTCCGGTTTTGCAGGTGCCTCCTCCTCTTCCCCACAGACTCCTAGCTACAGGGAGAGAAAGGAAGGGAGTGAGCCTCTCAGAGGAGAGCTGCCTTGTATTCCTGCCCCCAACCTCTTTTCTTATGCTGGGATTGGAGAGTATAGGGAGAGGAGATTGGGCACAGCAGAGCTCTCAGCAACCAGCGGCTCCACAGATTTCTGTAGAAATAACTCTCTTGGACACCCCACCCCCCTCTCACAGCATGCAGGGTCAGGACTGAGAGAGGGGCTGAAGTGAGCCAGCTGAGAAAGATACAGGCACAGAGAAGATGGTGGAGAAACAGACAGATGGAAGTACAGGATGAGGAGAGGGGAAATACAGAGGGGACAGAGACAAAAGGGGAGGAAAGGAGAGACAGACACATGGGGAGCATGGTAGGGTTGAGATACAGAGGGGGGCATGGAGGGAATGAGTCACAGGGTCTCCTGCTCAGTCCAGCCCACAGCTGCAGCTGTCTAGGAAATTGCTCTTTAAGCTGTAGCTTTCCCCTTCACGTCTCACTCTGGAGTCATGCCTTGTCCCTTAGCAACTTGGAATTTACCTGATGTTAAACAAAAACATATAATGTACTGCAGTGACCCCCTTCTGCTCTCTGCCCATGCCTGTACCCCCGTCCTATCCCATTCTCTGCCCAGCATCCCCTGCCCTGAACCCAGTCTTTCCCCCCTGCCTATTACCTCGCTGCTCCCCTCAGGCCTATTGCTGGGTTGCCAGTGTCCTGGGCAATGTAGATAATATGGCTTGGGGGGGGGGGGAGGGGGCAGGCAGTGCCTCCTTGAATGACCTGACTGGCCAGCTGATCCAGCAGCCACATAGGGGCTAAGGAATGCTTGTTCCACTATATTGTGGCATGCAGCACTGGTGGCAGCCCCCTGATGAGGTGCCTTAGTACCCCCTGGGCCTGGCACCCTGGCAGTTACTTGTCTCCCCCTTTCCCTGCCCAGCATGCTTCTGATCTTCTGAGATCATGTGTCAACCAGAAAGGGAGCATGCATGAGTGAGTGTGTTTGTGTGTAACTTACACAATACATGTCTAAGCTTTTGAGAGGTCACAGGAAAAAAATTTGCACCACTCACCATCCCACCTGTTAATAATCCACCAAATAAGAAGTGGGGAGCAGCTGAGTGGCAGGAAGCCCTTTCATTGCCCTGAGAGGTTGGAAGAGAAATTGTTGCCTCTGTGCAGCCCGTCAGCTCATTATTGCCCTTTAATGTATACACAGATGCAGTTCACTGGCAGGATCTAAAATGTATGGAAATGAGGGACACCATCTCTCTTCTCCCCGCCCCTGGACCTCAAGTGTCCAGTCCTGGTCTTTGGAAATGTTAGTAACCCTATTCTCCAACCTTTGTTTTCCATCCATTTCTCCCTTTCCTTCTGGCATTTACTCTCTCTTTCGTTTCCCTCTTTTCTCCCCTTCTTTGCTACCGGCTCCCCCCAGTAACGAGCTCAGGGCTGCTTTGTCCCGCCTCTCTCCCCTGATTGGCTTTCATGATCAGCGTGAAACCAATGGGCTGCAGGAGGCGGGCCGCAGTCCGTCCTCTCCCCGCAGCTCCCTAGGCATTCACCCCCCTTCCTTCCGGAGGCTGCCGTTCTCTCGTCCACCTTCTGGAAGCGCTCGGTCAGCTGACTTTTCGGAATCCCTGCCGTGGAGGTTGGTTGGGTGGGTGGGGCACAGTCTCGCGACTCTTTCGCTGTATAAATAGCCGCTCGCGGGGCGCCAGTACCAGTCAGCGGCGGACCGTTGTTGTTGTTGTTTGTATTCGGTGGGTGAGTCTGGCGGCGCTTGGTTTACCCTGTTGCCTTGTATTGGTGCCACGTTTTGTGCGTTAGTGTATCTTTCTCGGAGGGTGAAGTCGTTTATAGGGTTGGGGACTTTTCGTCATAAAACTTGGTTTGTTTTTTTTTAAAAACTACTCGTGCGAGTTCGTTGTACTCATTTTTAACAAAACCTTCTCCTCTCCGCTGGCTTAAGAGACTCGTTAGCTTTTAGTAAACGATGCTCACGTTAGTAACTTTAGAGTTTCGGCGGTAAGAGCTTCCTCTTCTTTCCGGGTCTGTGGGTGGGGTTAAATGGCTTTAACAGCAGTCTCTCCTGGTTAAAGCTCTCCTGTCCGTCTCTTTCCCAGAGACCGGTCATGTCGGGCATCTCGCTTAGTGGGAGAGGGACCTGGGTTTGATGTGGGCGGTGGCTATGGGCGCATCGCTCTTTAAAAACATTAAAGCGCTAACTTGCATGGAACTGCTTTTTGGTTTCTCTTGTTCTCTCTTTCACGCCTCTCTCTCTCTCTCGTCTCTGGCGGACACTGACTCTCTAGACTTAGTGTCTAGTACTGTCCCTAAAGTTAAACTATCAAGCTTGTTGGTACGGTGTCGCTTGTATGCATCTTCCGATTTCCCCCCGCGTAAGAAATACTCTCTCTCAAAGATGAGGGTAAGCAAGTTCTTCCAAACATTGTGGGCATGCCCTGGGTTAAGAATGAAGTTCGTTCATGTAATAACACAAATCCATTTGGTTATGGTCATCTCCCTTCTCCCTGTACCCCACTGAGAAGTCGTTTCAGTTCTTGGGGAGGGGAGGGGGGTCAATGAGCAGATGGTAACCACCCAGTACAGAGCTGGGCGGTGCTTTCGCAGTGTCTTGTCTTGTAAGCTCTTTATATTGACTTCACTTTTTCATAAGTGCCTTTAATAGTGCGTGTTCCTGATGTATTAAGATCCGAGCTGGATCTAAACGGAAGGGCATGGGTTTTCTAGGTCAGTAGCTGTTACTATCCTGCTCCCAAGCACAGGCAATGACTAGAAGCCAGAGCTGCTAAGTTTTGGGTGTCTCATATTTAGCAGATATGACCACTGACTGCTTGTACAAATGCTCTTGTTTAAAGCAACCCCAAATGGTTAGCCCTGAAGTTTGAAACGGTACTTGCTATGAGCTCAGTTTAACTGAGCTGGAACTTGGACATGTATAGTCCACTTAACAGCTTTACATTCAGTAGGGCTGTTAACTGCATGGATTTCATGAAGCTGGGGGTCCTGTAGTTTGAGAATTGCAAAAAAAAAAAAGTATATCACAATATTAAACACTAAAAATCTTTTAAGGGTAAAGTCAGATGTGTCCTACTTCTGAGATAAAATGGGGAGATAAACTTTGCCAAAATGCTATTTTGATATTACTTTATTCTTTTTGAAGGCTTTAAAGAGAAAATGGCTTCAGTAGTGGTTGAACCACAACAGGTATGTATGAGATGATTTTTGTGTGCACTTGTCTAACTTGCTGTGGCTCTGCTTTAGCTGCATTTGATAACTGCCAAATTTTGTCTCCACAGAATGTGGTGGTGAGGGTGGCTAACCTGCCCCTGGTGAGCTCTACCTGTGATATGGTGTCATCTGCTTACATCAGCACAAAAGAGAACCATCCATACCTGAAGTCTGTCTGTGAGGTGGCAGAGAAAGGGGTGAAGACAATCACAGCTGTAGCTTTCTCAAGTGCAAAGCCCATTATCCAGAAACTGGAGCCACAAAGTAAGTGGTGTTTCTCCACTTAAGTAGGGTTTCCTGTTGTAAGAGGCTATAGTCACTTTGCCTTAAATGTCTTCTGGATAGTTATCACCTGCTAATACATAACTTCAATAGATCTGAAACTTGGTGTTCTCTTCTATTGGAAGAGAACTTTACTGTAGAGGTTTATACCCAAGGTGGAAGAATCAGCTTGCCAATTCTGATCATTGCATTTGCTTAGCATAAAAGGCACAGGAGTGGGGATGAAGGGTGTCAAAATGCAACAGTAGTATCAAGGGAACAATCTATAATCCTAAGAGGAACCAAACTAATGGTAGCTGTCATACTTTAAAATGTTCACCACTTCATTTTAGCTCCCCCTCCCTGCCCCCAAACAACTGTTAAGACAGCTTGCTAAGTGATTGCCTACCAAGACATAAAATATTAACTAACAAATTAGGACTAGAAGAGATGCCATAAGATGAAATAGCTGGTTTAAAACAAAACTTTACAATTTTCAGCCAACAATCAAGTTATGAATTTGCTAGAGAATGTGGTGAAGACTGACAGTTTCTGGTGGATAGGCCATAAATAACTTTATTAGCCAGCCATTTGTCACCACTTGGGCATAATAAGGAATTAACTTTCCTATTGTGAACCAGTCTGGCCACAATCTGAGACAAGATGCTAGGCTCAGTGGACCTTTTGGTGTCTCAGCATGTCATCTGTCAAGTTTTATGCACTTTGTCCCCTAGATTATTTGCTTCTCCCATTATGTATTAATCAGCCACTTCTCCACCCCACTCACCCCCTTAGATAACTGTTGCCTTGGAAGTTGATCACTTTGTAGCTAATGTGTTCCATAACTTCATTGGATATACAGAGGATTTTGAGTCTTCTATTCCTAAGAGGTACCTGCAGTAAATAAGCAACTTGGTCAAGGTCACAAGTAGCATAAGCTTAGACTTCTGGCTCCAAGCTTGTTGCTCTGACCTCTAGGCTGCTTCTCCCTGTACATATTTTGCTTCAATATTCAGAAGCAGTGACTTGGTGTTATTTGCTATAACTTCTGAGATGTTGGCCAGTTTACCTTATGTGATCCTCTGTCATGAAGATACTAATTCTCCAGCTTCAAGAAGCTTCACTTGCTAACTTAAGTGAAGTTATAGTACATGGAGCCTTAATGGTTATGGGGCAGTAGTCATGTGCCTCTATTTCCTAGTGCTGTAAAAGTACTGCTTATGTAAAAACTTCTGCTTTTGCTATCAACTTTACCCAGCAGAGTGTTTAAACCTTTCCTGACCTTTCACCCACTTTCAGTATACCTCTGAATGTACCTCTTCATTTATGAGCTATAGTTAACTCAAAAGGCAAATGATGCATGTTAAAGCAATACTAGTCTTGTATTGAAATGAGGAATAAGTAGTGTCTGGGGTGCATGAAGGATATGATAGTCAAGATTTGGACTTAAGTGTGTTCTTTCTCTTTTTTTTAGTTGCTCTGGCCAATAATTATGCTTGCATTGGCCTAGACAAAATTGAAGAGAAGCTTCCCATTCTCTACCAACCAACTGATAAGGTGAGGTAGATTGCTTTGACATATAGCAGAAAAATCAGGTTGTCTTGATAAGATGCCAACTGTAATCAAACATGCAGTACATGCTCTGCTCTTCCCTGCCACTACCCCAATAGCTCACAAGCAACAATCTAGAGCAGTGATTTTCAACTGGTCCTCAGCTCCTAGCCAGTTGGGTTTTTCAAGATGTGCATGAGGGATTTGTATATAATGGGAAATTGCAAGAAATCTATCCATATTAATGGTAGATATCCTGAATAATCTATAAAGCTACCAGAACTGGCCTTGCAAAACTGTACCCTGCTACCACTGTCAGCACAACGAGCTGGCTTTCTGGACTGCTGTAATCTGGTACCAACCCAATATCCCTTGACCTGCATTATCTCTAGGCTGTGCTGTCTTCTGGTGACTGTTTAAACTCATTACCTCTAGCCACATCTGGTTCCCTGTACATACCAGATCAGTCCAGACTCCTGGATTTTGCCTCTGTGCCACAAATGGTGGGTTGTCTAATACTAGAACCTACCAACTTCATTTTGCTGTAATAAAAATGACAATACTTATAATTAACCAAAGGAGTGAGAACATGAAATATATCATGATCTCTACTCATCCTCCCAGGAATGCTTTAGGTATTAGAGCATGGAGCTTTCAATACAATGAAAGCTTCCCAGGTCTAGGAAGATGAGTAGAAATGCTTAATGGGCCAGGAGTACAAAACATTTGCAAAGTGAGGGAGAACACAGTTCTCATACCTCTTTCGTATGAGCCCTGTAACTTCAAAAGTACAAAACTGCTGTAAGTAGGATAAACACTTAAGCAGAATGTTATGAAACTTGAGCTTTCAGTTTAAAGCAAGATTTGCTTATACTGCCCTAGATGGTAAGCAATAAAATGCAATTACATACAGCTGTAAAGAATGGATCTATTAAGACTCTCAAACACTGGCATGTAATGAAGAAACCTTACAAACATGCCCAACTCTTAATATTGTGCTAGCAGGTAACACTACTAACTTTATTGCCAGGACCTAGTCAGCAGAATAAACCCTTTTTTTTTTTTTTTACAACTGATCTATAGCTTCATGAACGGAGTACTAGAATTCTAATATCTACACAAATGGCCTGATCATGTTTGTTTTTTCCTTAAATTTTCACTAAGACCTATATTTTACCAGGTGAAAATGGCTTGTTTAACTAGAGTAATAGCAGTAACTTCCTAAGTATGCCTGATTCTGGAAGCCATTAGTTCAGCAGTAGGAGGCAGGGCAGGCTATGACAGACTAGCATGCTGATATCCCTACACACCATAAAATGAGTGCTGCAACAGTGAAACATTTTCAAGGAAAGATTACCTAGTACTATCTAAAAGGACAAGATTCTTTGAACTCTGTAGGACCTCAGCCCCAGAGATTTGAGAAGAAAATAGGTAACAGTGGCCTCTATGTAGCCAGTTGACTTTTCAAGATAGCCACAATGAATACTTGAGTTCCTAGAAAAAAGGCAGTCTTGAACCATGTATCAAAGGCAAATACTCTGTGGGTGATAGGAGCAATCTGAAGCATAGAAACCCTTGGTCAAACTAGGCTTCTAGTGTCTATGGAAGTACTGATTGAAGCAAAATGAGCAGGGACTTGATACAGAGTTGCAGGTGAATAATATTTGTAGGCAGGGCTTCCCAAAAACCTGTCCCCTCAGCCAGCAGTATTTTATTTTGACAAATCAGTATAGGCATATTTTTCAGTGTATATGCCAAACATACTGGCTGTGGAGTCTTGTGATCAGAATGTGATTCTATGAAATCCTATTCTTGATGTTTTGAATTAATATCCACCCACTTCCTCTAGGTGGTTGCCAATGCCACTGACATGGTGGCTGGTGCAAAAGAAGCTGTAACAGGGACTGTAACAGGTGCCAAAGACACTGTTGCCCATACAATCACTGGAGTGGTGGACAAGACCAAAGGAGCTGTACAGGAGAGCATGGAAATGACCAAGGCTGTTGTGACTGGCAGCATTAACACGGTTCTGGGAAGCCGCATGGTGCAGGTGGTAAGCACTGGGGTAGATGCTGCACTGACCAAGTCTGAGGCTTTTGTGGATCACTATTTCCCATTGACTGAAGAGGAAGCAGGTAAGAAACCTTGTAACTCTTCACTGTTTAAAGTTATTCAAGTAATTGCCAGGAGTAATGTTTGCCTAGCTTCTATCCCCAGGCTAGCCTATTCTCTAACATAGCTAGAATTTTTGACCCAGTTTTCCTGTCACTTAAACTTTCACTAAATTGTGAAACTATGGCCATGTTAGCTCATGCTACTGAGATTGTGTAATCCTGTATACATGCCTTCAACTTTTTTTTTTAAAGTCATAAGTAGCATCTTTTTGTTCAGTTTTAGTGGTTGAAAAGGGGCAGCTAAGTAAAAGCTCTAGCAATTTACATGTCTGAGTTTGAAGATAGCAGTAGCTAAGCTCTAAGACTTGTGGACTTTATTGCTTTCCTAGCCAAGGAAGCTACCAGAGTTGAAGGATTCGAAGATGAAACCCAGAAGCCAAGCTATTACATTAGACTGGGATCATTGTCTTCCAAGGTTCGCAGGCGAGCTTATGAACAGGCCTTGACCAGGGTCAAAGATGCTAAATGCAGGAGCCAGGATGCCATCTCCCAGCTCAACAACACTGTTGATCTGGTAAGAATTTATTTGAACTTGTTATGCAAATCTATTATGCAACTGCATTTTGCATAATACTTTATAGCTACACAGATAGCAAGTTTCAAGATAGGCAAGCTACACTCTAACTAGAGCAGCATTTGGGGAGGCAATGTATATACATCTATTAAATAAGGTGACTTCTTGTATTGGCAGCTGTTGGGTGGGGAGGGGACTGGTACAAAATCTGAAGCCTTCTAGATTCTGGGGGATCCCTACATGATATCTTAAGCTCTTTCAAACAGGCTTGAGATGAACCTGCTGAGGTTAACCTAAGTATCATATGTCTAGTGCAAGCTTGTCTGTCACTACTCTTGACAATCAGAATACCCATTCCTTGTATTTTTAGATGGCATATGCACGTAAAAATGTGTCCAGTGCCAACCAGAGATTACATGATGCCCAAGAGAAACTCTACCAGTCCTGGCTATCATGGAGAAGCACAGGACAGCAGGATGGAGAATCTCCTACCACAGAGGTAAATATCTAGATGAGAGAATTAAAGAATACAATAGAAATTCTGCACAGGTCAGATTAGACAGGAGTTAGCCTTCTCAGAGCATTCTTTTTCTACTCCCTTGATTTACTATTACTTTTGAATTCACAACTTTGTGGCTTTGAAGACTGCTCTCCTGAGTACCAGAAGTCTGCAATCTCTCTAAAGCCATTCTTGGCAGTAGGCATTTTTTAAATGTGATATAATAAATAGGTTAAGTGAAGGAAACTTACAAGCAGACTAGTTCAGTTAGCTTGGCCTTAGTTTCCTTGTTAGAGTATAGTTCATATTTTAACAATCATATTACATTAATAGTTGGTGACTTAGAACAAGTTTACTATGACTGTTCTGATCAACCCTCCCTCAGACATGTTCCAACATTAAAAGGGATGACTGCAGCCTAAACAGAAAATGGGCAGAGTAGGTTAAGGCTGATTCCTAATAGCTGCATTCCTTAGCAGTAGAACATAATTTTCATGTTTAACACATCTCTAAAATAGAGTATCTCATGCTATATTAACAGCTTCATAGTATGTTTTATACTCTCAGGATAAAACCTAAAAGCACTGCATACCCACAGCTGAGCACAAACTAGTTTTTACCTGCATTACCAGATCTCTAGCTTCTAAAGAGCTTTTCTCTTTTAGCACATCGAGTCACGCACCCTAGCTATTGCTCAGGACTTGACACGCCAGCTTCAGACCACATGCCTCACCCTGGTATCCAGTATCAAAGGCTTGCCCCAAGGCATCCAGGACCAAGCTCAGCACATTAGCACTATGGCTGGAAACATCTACCAGAACTTCCACTCTGCAACCACCTTCAGAGATGTGTCTGACCAACTCCTAACTACTAGCAAAGGACAGCTAAAGAAAATGAAAGAGTCTCTGGATGATGTGATGGATTATTTTGTTAACAATACACCTCTCAACTGGTTGGTGGGTCCCTTTTACCCTCAATTGCAGCATGGAGAACACGAAAAAGGGGAAGAGGAAACCAGTCAGACAGAGCCTGGACATAGCACCAGCTAATCTGCCCATATAAAGTCAGCATGCTAGACAAGGTGACATCTACTGTAATTCCACTGACTTGCTGAACTTCAGAAATGCCCACTTGTGTTCAGATTCTGAGGGCAACATGCCTTATTTTTAGAGGGTCACAAACTCAGTGCCATGAGGCCTTGATTGGGAAGACAAATGAGCAATATGCTATATTGCTTCTAACTTCATTCTGAAACAGGCTACTTTATTAGATATGTACATGCCCTTTTTTAAGGAGAGTACTATTAACAAAGTGCATTTAAATGAGGCAGCACTAGTCTTATGTAGCTGATTTGTAAGCCTATGTTAGGCCTAGGATGGCACAAGCTAGAGAATTGCCCTCTGTATCATACTCCTTTTTACTGAGCCTGTGAAAGATTTGGTCACTACTCCAACATTCAAGATTTGACTTTAGACTGATCTATAGAAGACATATGGCCTATAGAACAGCTGGAATCTGAACATGAGAAGCTACTAGTTCAATGTCAAAACTCTCCTGTCACCTATGCAGGTGGGGCTTGTGTGAATCTTAAATCCCTCAACAGTATTAATGTTTTGTAAAACAATGCTTTTTTTTTTGTACTAAAGTTTCAGGATTCTTTAAGCTACTATGGCAAAAGCTGATGCTTGTGAAAAGATGTTTCTTGTCTGGCTATGTATTAGCAATAAATATTTCAGCAATGAAAACATATGAACTCTTTATTCCCCCTCCCCCCCAAAAAAAAACTTAGATCTACAAGGAAGTACATGGGACACAGCAATGGATTAATAGGAGTTGCATTAACATTTGTCCATGGGCATGTCACTAAAGGAGTTATCTCAAATGACAAAGGAGTTATTCCATGTCTTGTCAGTACCTATTTAAAAAATAAAATAACCTTCTGCCAGACCTGTACAATATCTAGTGCTGATGGCAAAAAAAAGCATTAGGCAGACTAGTGTGTAATTATTGGCAACTTGGTACAAATTGAGCAGATTCCTTGAACAAAATATAAACAACCTATAGACCAGAAGTAGAAGATGCCAGTATTCTACCTAAAGCTATTGGATGGAGACTTGTGGCCAAGCCTTAGCCATAATGCTCATTAGGTTATTTCATTGATATAATGCTTAAATTAGAACTGAGACTCCAGCTACCACTTTTACGATGCAGTAAAGTAAGCCAGGTGAGCAACACAGCTCACTACCCATCTGATTTCTTCATGCATTAAGGGGCTGATGCAGTAAAGTGTACTCACCTTAGGATACAGGTTTACATGCTGTTGGATGTTTTGGACCTGCTAAAAGTACCTGAGGCAGTGAGATTAGCATTCAAAAACCACATAGCTGATAGCCTCCAACTATATGGCATTTAGATAAGATGAGCACCTTTACCTCCTGATGCAGAAAATGCTGTGCCTAACACTAACAGGATAAATTAACTTTAGCCCCAGATCTGGCATTAAATCCAATATGCAAGTCAAGGTCCTGTGTGGTTCCTACCTTTTCTTAAAACACCTGTTTGTGCTGTAGAAGAAAATGTAAATGTAATAGCTTTACAGAGAAATTCTGGGCACCTAGTATGCATACAATAGAGCTCCAGCCTGACTTCATCTCTTGCTGTTGTGTGTATTTGAGATCCAGAAGTTGACCTGAACAGGGATAAAATAGGCCCTCATTGTGCAAATAGGGGACATGGCTGAGTACCTACATGTGCCCAATGCATAATTCCCTAGCCTGTCCTCTTTCATGCCATCAATTTAATGACTGTTATACATCTCACTGCATTAAATGTATCCTGTGCTTTCAGGGGTAGAGGGAGCAGAATGCAGGCACTTTCCTGTTGCTTTCTATGGAAAAGTGGTCTGCCACCTAACAGTTTGTTTAACATTTTTCTATACCGACCTTCATGGTTAAAATACCATATCAGGACGGTTTACATCGAACAGGGGTAAAATAACTAGATAAAGGAAACAGTTACATTAAAACGAGGACTGAACTTGGAAGCTTAGGAAGCTAGAAGAAAAATATAAAGTTAAGTTAAAGGGAGAGAAACAAATTTCAGACTAGAGATAGTCCACAAGTTAGAGTCGGTATCCAGGTATTCAGAGGAGGGGAGGATCCATTAATCATGAGTAGATAACACCTATTCCCTGTACGTACCAGGATCAGTCCAGGACACCTGGGTTGTGACTCCGCACCAGTAGATGGAGACAGACTAAAACTTGTGGGCGGAGCATATATGCCCCTGTGCCAGTCACAGCCCCTCAGTCTTACTCTGTCTCCAGTAGGTGGTGCAGGTCTGGTCACAGCCCTGTCGGGCCTGATTCTGTGTGGTTAGTCAGGTTCGCTTTTGTGGTTGATTTTATTAGGCCTAACTTGGTTTTTTTCTTCAAATTGGGTTTTATTTAATCTTGTTTAATTCTAGTCCCAGTTGCCCTGCCTCCCTGGGGAGTTGAGAGGTCCTGAGGGGACTACCCTCCCCAGGTTGAGGCCGCTGCTAGGGTTGAGGACCCGGCTGGACTAGTAGCAGCGTCAGGGGTGACACCGGGGAGCCGGGTTCACTCACCCCTGCAGGACATAGGGCTTTTCAGCACCTGGGACAGCGTTTTTTCTTATTTTAAAAAAAAAAAAAAAGTGTTTTTACTTTTGTTTTCAGTCGGCTCTCCGTTCCCTGGCGTTGCGCTCCGTTCCGCTCGAGGGGGGGCGTCTTCGGCAGGGGGGAGGTCGCCGATTTTCGCCGCGTTGAATTTTTGTGTTTATTCGGCGTCCCTCAGTGCTTTTCGGCGCGTCTTTGGTTTCCCGCGGTTTTTTGCAGGGCCGCGCGGCTCGCAGTGCAGGGCCTGCGACTCGGCGCGCGCGCGTCTCTCCCGGGACGGGCTTTGCTCGGCCTGCGTCCCGGGAGACGAGGGATCGTCGGCGGCTCCTCGGGGGGCCCGTTCCCGGGTCGCGCGATCGCCGTCGCAAGGGGGGGGGGTCCCCCTGATAGGCCTCCTGACCCGTTCCTGGTCAGCGCGGGAATGGCGGCCATTTTGTCTACCGGCCGGGTAGCTTCGCGGGAAACGGTGGGGGCCTCGGTTTTACCTCCTACGCTTTCCCCGCAGCGGGGTGCAGCGGTGGAGGTCCCTTCAGAGGGGCCCCAGTCCCGGGGGCATTCGGAAAGCGACGCAACGGATTCGGGCAAGTTTTCTGAAGATTTGGCGCTTTTGCTGCGCCGTTCTAAGCGCAGCAAGCGCAGACGGGGGGACGCCTCGCATTCAAGGGTCCACCGGTCCCCGCCGCAGAAGAAGATGGCAAGGAGGGTGGCGAAGACCACCCAGAGAGCGGCCTGGGGCAAACGGCTTCCCCGAGGGGTGCCGCAGAACTCGGATTCCGAAGATACCTCCGGGGCGGACACAGAGGCCTCCGAGGAGCCCCTGCCTGGGGCCGGGACGGCAGCAGCAGATGGCTCGGCGCAGCCCAGTACAGGTAAAGGAGCGCAGGCCGTCGACGGGGATGACCCCAAGGTGGTGCGTCTGTTCCGCAGAGAGGAACTGTCGCCACTCATTCCGGCCATTCTCCAGGAGCTGGGGATTGAGGCTCCTCCGGTGGTGGTCCGCCAGGAGGCAAATATGGATCCTGTTCTGATTGGGTTCACAGGGCCGGCGGTCGTTTTTCATTTTTTCGTCCACGGATATCCTCTTCAAGGAATGGGATACTCCGGAGTTAGGTCTGAAGGTCAGCAAGGCCATGGACAAACTTTACCCTTTGCCGGAGGACGCGCTAGAGCTCCTCCGACTCCCAAAGGTGGATTCGGCAGTGTCAGCTGTCACGAAGAGGTCTACCATCCCGGTCACGGGAGCGACAGCCCTCCGGGATATTCAAGACCGTACGTTGGAGGTTCAACTCAAAATATTTTTGAGGTTTCTGCCCTAGGGGTGCGTGCCGCCAGTTGCACAAATTTTGCTATGCGTGCTAGTCTGCGCTGGACTCAAGTCCTGCAGGCGAATGCGGGTCTCTCTTCAGAGGAGGCTTCCCAAGCTGACAGATTGGAGGCGGCCATTGCCTATGGCGCGGATGCATTCCATGATCTTTTGCGCACCTCAGCTAGGTCCATGGTGGCAGCGGTGTCGGCACGTCGTCTCCTTTGGCTGCGCAATTGGGCAGCGGATGGCTCTTCCAAGGCTCACCTCGGGGCTTTGCCTTTTAAGGGGACATTGCTGTTCGGCAAGGAGTTGGACGATTTGATGGTTTACCTGGGGGAGAACCGAGCGTTTAAGCTGCCGGAGGATAGGACCCGGTCGAGATTTTCCTTTTCAGGCAGAGCCCGGTTCAGGGGGCCCAGGAAGTCTAGGCCACAAAGATCCTCTGGACCCTAGGCCGTCTTCCTCTCGGTACACCCAGTGGCAGCAGTCCTTTCGGGGCAAACGTTTTGGCCGGCAAGGAGGGGCCCCGTCGGGTGCGGGGTCCAAGCCTTCGCAATGAAGTTCGGCCGGCCCATCCCTCGTCGCGTCCTCGGCACGCTGTTCCAAACGTGGGGACGCGTCTATCCTTATTCCTCGAGGAATGGGCCAGCGTGACATCGGATCAATGGGTCCTCGACGTGATAAAACATGGCTACGAGTTAGATTTGGCTCGCATCCCAACGGACAAATTCCTGGTCTCACCCTGCAAGGATCCCAAGAAGAAGGCGGCGGTGCTAGATACCATCCAAAGACTAGAAAGACTGGGAGCCATCTCGCCGGTTCCGGCCGCTCAGTACGGCAAGGGCCGGTACTCCATTTACTTCTTAGTCTCCAAGAGAGACGGCACTTTCCGCCCAATTCTGGATCTGAAAGGAGTCAACAGATGCCTTCGAGTCCCTCACTTCAAAATGGAGACCATTCGGTCAGTGATCGCGTCAGTGCGTCCCGGCGAATTCCTGGCGTCCCTAGATCTCACAGAAGCATACCTTCATGTGGAAATTCAACCAGCGTTTCAGCGGTTTCTGAGGTTTGGCATTCTGGGCAGGCACTTCCAGTTCCGGGCGCTTCCGTTCGGCCTGGCGACAGCGCCTCGGACATTCACGAAAGTGATGGTGGTCGTGGCGGAGCAGTTGCGGCGGGAAGGCCTGCTGGTTCACCCTTACCTCGACGATTGGCTGAGCCGGGCGAAGTCTCAGAGTCTGTGTCGGCAGGCGGTGGCCAGGGTGTTACAGCTCTTGCAGTCCCTGGGCTGGGTGGTCAACTTCAACAAGAGTTATCTCGAACCTCTCAGTCCTTGGAATATCTTGGAGCCCTGTTCGACACGTAGCGAGGCAGTGTGATTCTCTCGCAGGACCGGATATGCAAACTGCAGTCTCAGGTGCTACGTTTTTGTTGCTACACCGGCCACGAGTCTGCGATTACCTGACGGTTCTGGGGTCTATGGCATCCAAGCTGGCGTTAGTCCCTTGGGCGTTCGCTCATCTATGGCCGCTGCAGTCCTCATTGCTTTCCCTCTGGAAACCGGTTTCCGAGGATTTCTATCTACCTCTACCTCTCGAGGGGCAGGCGCGATCCAGCCTGAGCTGGAAGTCGGTTCAGGGTCTGTGGTCAGTCGCAGACCCGGTGGTCTATCAACCGGCTGGAGACCAGAGCGGTCCGTCTGGCGCTGCAAGCTTTTCTACCCCTCGTGCGCGGACAGGCGGTCCGGGTATGGTCGGACAACGCTACCACCGTGGCTTACATCAATCGCCAGGGAGGGACAAGAAGTCCTCTAGTGGCGGAGGAGGCGCGGCTCTGGATGCTCTGGGCAGAACGGCATCTCAGCCATCTCGTGGCTTCCCACATAGTGGGAATCGACAACGTCCAGGCGGATTTTCTCAGTCGTCACCGCTTGGATCCCGGAGAGTGGGAGTTGGCGGACGAGGCGTTTCTCTTCATTCGCCGGACTTGGGGAATGCCCCACATGGATCTGATGGCCACCTGGCACGACGCGAAGGCTCCGCGATTTTACAGTCGACATCGCGAAAGGGGAGCAGGAGTCGTCGACGCGTTGGTGCTTCCCTGGCCGGTGGATGTGCTTCTCTGTGTTCCCACCATGGCCCATGATCGGAAAGATCCTACGGCGCATAGAATTGCATCCATCCAATGTGATCATGGTGGCGCCGGAGTGGCCACGCCGTCCGTGGTTTGCGGACCTGGTCCAGCTGTCAGTGGCCGCACCCCTTCGTCTACAGGGATTCCCGGGGTTCCTTCGTCAGGGCCCCGTCTGTTTGGAGGATGTGGCTCACTTTTGTCTCGCAGCATGGTTTTTGAGAGGTATCGGTTGAAGAGAAAAGGCTATTCGGATGCGGTCGTTGCTACGTTGCTGAGATCCAGAAAACAGTCTACGTCCCTAGCTTATGTTCGGGTCTGGGTAGTTTTTTGAGGAATGGTGCATGGAGTGGGGCCTAGACCCCACTTCCGCTTCTATTCCCGATATTCTGGCTTTTTTTCCAGGCGGGGCTCGCCGAAGGTTTAGCGTGTAATTCCCTTCGGGTTCAAGTGGCGGCGCTTGGCTGTTTGCGTGGTAAGGTCCGGGGGATCTCTCTGGCTCTCCACCCGGATATCTCCCGCTTTCTTAGGGGGGCTAAGCACCTCCGTCCTCCGTTGCGGCCCCCTTGCCCGTCTTGGAACCTCAACTGGGTACTCTCAGCCTTATGCTCAGTGCCGTTTTGAGCCCCTGAAACGTTCTACGCTCAAGGATTTCACCTTGAAGACCGTATTCCTAGTGGCGATTGCATCGGCCCGTCGTGTTTTCAGAATTACAGGCGTTGTCCTGTAGGGAGACCTTCTTGCGCATCTCCGATTCGGTGGTCTCCTTGCGGACGGTTACCTCCTTCCTTCCTAAGGTCGTGTCGTCGTTCCATTTGAATCAGTCAATTGAACTTCCCGCTTTCTCGGTTGCGGAGTCTTCGGACCCGAAAACAAAAGACTTGAGAGAACTAGATGTGCGGAGGTCCCGGCTTCGCTATCTGGAGGTTACTAATCCGTTTCGGGTGACGGATCTTCTGTTTGTGTTAACTTCGGGTCCAAAGAAAGGTGCTGCGGCGTCCCGCACGACAATTGCCCGTTGGCTCAAGGAAGCCATTGGTTCTGCGTACATTCTGCGCGGAAAATCGCCGCCGGTGGGTCTTCGGGCTCATTCGACACGCTTTGCAGGGCGGATACCTGGAAGTCGTTGCATACCTTCATTAAACATTGCCGGTTGGATGTTCAGGCTACTGAAGCTGGGGGTTTTGGAGAGAGGGTACTCCGAGCGGGACTCTCTGCTTCCCACCCTCGGTAAGTTAGCTCTGGTACATCCCAGGTGTCCTGGACTGATCCTGGTACGTACAGGGAAAGGAAAATTAGTTTCTTACCTGATAATTTTCGTTCCTGTAGTACCAAGGATCAGTCCAGGATCCCGCCCGCAGTGTTGCGTTATAGTAACGGAGAGTCCGCTCATTATTGTGTTTTTCAGTACGCTGATCCATTCGCTCTCCCGGTTGGGGAGTCTGGTTCCTGTAGGGGTGTTGGTTTTCTTTTCCCTACCAAGTTGTATGGTTAGCTATGGTTGCCTTTTGGCTTTTGTCTACTTTGACATTACGTATGACTGAGGGGCTGTGACTGGCACAGGGGCATATATGCTCCGCCCACAAGTTTTAGTCTGTCTCCATCTACTGGTGCGGAGTCACAACCCAGGTGTCCTGGACTGATCCTTGGTACTACAGGAACGAAAATTATCAGGTAAGAAACTAATTTTCCTATGTGAATCCCAGGGTTCTGGGAAGGCTTGGCGGAACAGCCACTTTTTGAGTTTTTTCTTAAAAGTTAGCAGGCAAGGTTCCAGCCTAAGTTCTGCAGGGAGGTTGTTCCAGATGGCTGGGCCTGCTGTCGAACACTCGGTCCCTAGATGCGATGAGTCGCGTGGCTTTGGTTGGAGGGGCTTGTAGCGTTCCTTTGGATATTTCTCTCATTGGCCTGTTAGAAGTATGGAGTTTTAATGGAATTTCAAGGTCGAGATAAAGGAGGTTATAGATGAATTTGTGAAGGACTCTGTAGTTGACTGGTAACCAGTGTAGATTTCGGAGGATGGATGTAATATGATCACTCCGGTTGGTGCTTGTCAGGATTCTAGCTGCAGCATTCTGTATCTGGAGAGGCCTGATGGATGAGTTGGGTAATCCAGTGAGGAGCACGCTGCAGTAGTCTATTTTGGCAAAAATCAATGATTGAAGAACTGTCCTAAAGTCGTGGAAATATAAGAGAGGTTTGAGTCTTAATACCTGTAGTCTGAAGAAGCAGTCTTTGGTTATAGTGTTAATCATACTCTTTAGGTTAAGACGGTTATCAAGTATAACCCCAAGATCTCTAACTTGAGTATGAGAGAGGGTGTGGTTATGTTGGGCCTGTGACTGGTAGTTGTCTTGGATGGCGGAAATGAGGAGGAGTTCGGTCTTTTTAGCATTGAGGACCAAATTTAAACTGAGGAGATTAGTGACAGAATGTAGGCAGTTGTTCTAGATCGAGAGTGATTTGGTTATGGGGATCAGGATCTGCACATCTGCGTAAATGTAGTGAATAAGGTTGAGACTTGTTAACAGTTGGCACAGGGGGAGGAGGTAGATATTAAAAAGGGTGGGGGACAGGGAGGATCCTTGAGGTACTCCTAGTGATGAATTTGTTGGTGATTCTTTATTTATTCTGACCTTGAAGCTTCTATTGCTAAGGAAAGACTTGAACCAGTTGTAGACTTGTCCTGAGATGCCTATGTCTAATAGACGATTCAGGAGGATGGCGTGGTTGACGGTATCGAACTGCTGCTGATGTCTAAAAGGATTAGAAGAAAAGAATGTCCTTTGTCTAGTCCCATAATATGGTCAGTTAGGGAGATGAGCAAGGTTTCTGTGCTGCGTGATTTGCAGAAACCATACTGTGAAGGATATAGTATATTGTAATCCATTCAGGGGATGGAAAATCCTGAGTCTGTCTGCTCGAGTTTCCTATACTAGAGAGGAAAGTCACTTGGGGTGCAATGGGACTTCCCTTCTACCAATGCCAAGATGTAGACAGCTTCTCAGAGCCTCCATGAACCAGACCCCCCCTTCCTTGTTTATGTAGAACATTGCCACCTTGTGTGTGGGTGCCCATGACTGCCTTTCCCCATAGGGCATCCTGGAATGTGTGCAAGGCATTCCTGATTGCCTACAGGTTTACTTGCTATATTCTCTCCTAGTTGACCATGAGCCTTCAGTTTGAAACTGGTCCATGTAAGCACCTCTGCTTGAGGCATCTGTGGTCAAGATGACCTGATAAGCTGGCTGTCAAAGGCATTACCATGAATAGTCATAGGGTACAGCCACAACTGGAGATCCCTTAATGATCATGGTGACCTTGACTTGTCATGACAGGGGATGCAGATGCTGTGTCCACTATTTTCAGCCAGATGTTAAGTGCAACCTGTGATCATATCCAGGGATTCAAGAACACTTAGACTTTGTAGAAAGTATGTCTGGGTTTTTTGATCAGTATAAAGTATTCTTGGGAGATGTTTGCCCTTTCTCTGACAAACTGACCAGCATCTCCCTGTATACAGGAAGTAATCCTTTTATAGATAACATACAGAATCATACTAGGTTAGATTCTAGAGTATGACTACCCAAAGAATAACTTAGTGGTTGTCATATCAACAGCATGATGTGATTATCCCTAAACTACCCTGATTACTTCTCCCAGGTGGGGCCCATTTACCATCACTCTCTAAATAGCCCTTTGTTCTGTTTAGAATCTTGCTGGTCAGGGCAATTAACACATCTGAAGTTGTTTTACAGATGCTCCTGAATAGTGCCTCTTATTGTGACAGTATAGCCTAAAGTTGCCTCTTATGACCCTATAATTTGGCATCAGCTTCAAATGCTGTCCAAGTATCCCTGGAATTTTTGCAAGTCAGGCTCAATAAGTCACTTAGAGTTCATATAACTAGGATAGGCTAAAAGCAGAGGATTCTGGGTCAGTTGCCTTTCACCATGTTGATTTTTCTGTTCAGGCACACATTTCCCTCTTGTGCCACTTACAAGAGTGGCACACTTGAGTACCAGAGGGGATGACAGAACTGTATGAAGTGATTATGGCAAATGGGCTAAAATGTGTAGGCTAAACTTATGTGCATTGTGATCCCTCCCTCCCCCCCCCCCCCCCCAAAAAAAAAGTAAATGAGACTGTGTGTATCTAACAAATAGCAGTATGACTAAGTTTCACTAGATGTCAATTAGCTCTATACTGAAGTGGCAAGGATGGCTACATCATAAAGAACCTATAATAGCAAGAGTGTTATCTTTCAGTCAGGTTATTATATAAAATTGCAACAAATATAAAGACAGGAAAAACAGAGGCCAGTATGAAAGTGGTTTTCTCATAATACTACTTATACTGGGCAAGCTTCTGCTTGGAGTACTGTCTCATAATGAGCAGCAGAGATGGGAGTGGAAAGGTATGAAACGGAAGTGCACAATTATAAGGGAAAGAGCATTGAAAACAACCAAGACTAAGAATTGCAAAAATAACAAACAGGGTTCCCTGTAGGTACTAGGATCAGTCCAGACAGTGGGTTATGTCCCCTATCCAGCAGGTGGAGACAGACCAAAATTGTGAGGTTGTCCCTTTAAGGGGAGAACCTGTACACTAAACCCCTTCAGTATTCGTCTGTCTCCAGCAGGTGCAACAGCTCCCCTTCGGCTCTCTGGCTTGTCAGCCTTTTCCATTCCTTCTTAGGTTCAAGCAAGTACTTCAGTTATATTTCTAGAGTTTTTTTTGATCCCTAGTGTCTGTGTGTTTTGTTTTTTTTCCTTGGGAGACTATTTAGTCTCCTCACTCTTGCTGGACTCACGGGGCTATTTGCCCCTTTTGCGCTGCATAGTCTGAGTCCGGGTTACCTTCCAGGTGTAGGACCATCTCCCTCTGGGACTCGTTCCCCTTTTCTGGCTGCCGAGAGGGTTTTAGACCCGCTGCTGCGCTCAGTAACAACTGATTTAAAAAAAATCAGTTTAAAAGGTACCAAAGTTCTGAAGTCACAGGCATTCAAATACCTCTGACTTCTGCAGCAGTTGACAAGAATTTTTCTTACTTTTTTGGCCCTTTTCTGGTCCTCCAGGCTTTAATCCGGCAGACAGGAGTCAGCAGGGTCTCCCTTCTCTCTCCTTGGTGCTGAGGCTGTCACTTTAAGAGCTTTTACTATTTTTTTTCAACTTTTTTTTTTTTTTTCTCAGCACAGCTTGGGCTATGCCTCTGCAGGCAGTTTGTCTTGCCTGTGGGCTTTTTTTACTCCCATTTTTCACGGCAGGGTCTTTGCCCTGCTTGCCTGCCGGGTGGGGAAGGTCCCTCCTCGGCTGAGAGGACAAATTTAGCCTGGGGATAGACTCCCCCAGGCTTGGCCAGGCTGTTTTTTTAAGCAGGCAGAATTCTTCAGTGGCGGCCATTTTGGATTTTTCAAGGGCTCCAATTTTGGAGCTGCCTGAGGGGCCAGATTTTTGTGATTTACCCCCTGATTTGAGCCCTGTGGACCCACAGGAGGTGAGTACTAACCCCCCCATCCTGTTTTTCCAGGGTCCCTTTTTCAGCTGAATTTGTCCTCATGTATAAATCTTATTTAGCTAGCTTGCATGAGGAGCAGGAACCCCTCCCCCTGCAAAAATGACATGGACTACTAGCCCAGCAGCAGAACACCAGGGGCTGGTTAGGGTCAGGGTGGTCCCCGGGGTGGCTCCTCTCCCAGATCCTCCTACAGTTCCGGTCTCTCCGGACCCAGATCCCTCCCCAGATCCTATGGATACCTCCCCACTGGAGGGAGATAACTCCAGATTTCTTTGTTTGTTCTGCAGGGAGGAGCTGGGGCCTCTTATCCCCTTCGTCCTACAGGAATTAGGTCTGGAGGGTCCCTCAGTAGATAATCTACTGGACTCCCTGCCCAAGAATATGGATCCGGTCCTAGGGGGGCTTAGTGCCCCAGCCACGGCATTTCCCTTTCACCCTATGCTGAAGCTTTTGATTTTACGGGAGGCTCCTGAGGGGGCTCTCAAGGTGGGACGTGCCATGGAGAAACTGTATCCCCTTCCTGAGGAAGGCTTAGATCTGGTACAGTACCCCACAGTTGATTCTTATGTCTCCGCGGTCACTAAGCACACCACGATCCCAGTCGAAGGGTCTCTGGCCCTCAAGGATCTGCAGGACCGTAAGTTGGAGTCGTATCTTAAGCGCATCCATGAATCCTTAGCTTTGGGGGTCCGGGCTACTTGCTGCAGTAGTCTCATGGTGCATGCAGGCCTCCAGTGGGTTCAACAGCTCCTTGGTGCACAGGCTCTTCCGGAGGCGGAACAGGCGGAGCGTTTGGAGGCTGTCATAGTGTACGCAGCTGATACGTTTTATGACCTGGTCTGGGTTCAATCCAAGGCGATGGTATCGGCCCAGAGACTCCTCTGGCTTCGCAACTGGTCAGCTGATCAGTCTACTAAAGCTCGACTGGGTACTCTACCTTTTAAAGGTTAGATGTTTGGGGAGGATCTTGATAAGCTTATGGAATCCTTAGGGAAAGACAAGGTCCATAAGCTTCCGGAGGATCGCCCCAAGCCTCCGTGCCCTCGCGTTCTAGCTTCCGGGGCCGACGGGGTGGTTCTTCACGAGGCTCAGTCCTGGTTGCAGTCCTTTCGGGAGGGCCAGCCTGCGCATACCGCTCCCAAATTCTCTGCCCAATGAAGGTCAGTTGACTCCTTCATCGGTTCCTTTCCTTGGTGGCTGCCTTTATTTCTCGAGGAATGGGTCAAAATCACGTCAGACCAGTGGGTCCTCGACATTATCAGGGATGGCTACGCCCCTGAGATCATCCACACCCTTCAGGATCTGTTCCTCTTCTCGCCGTGCAGGCAGTCCAAGAGGGCCGCGGTAGAACAGACGCTGACCAGACTTCTGGATCTGGGGGCGGTGGTCCCAGTTCCGGAGAGGGAGCTTGGTGCCGGCCAGTATTCTATTTACTTCATCGTTCCCAAAAAAGACGGGTCCTTTCGCCAGATTCTGGACCTCAAGCAGGTCAATTGTGTCCTGAAGGTTCCCCACTTCCGTATGGAAACCCTTTGTACAGTTATAGCGGCGGTCCGTCCCAGGGAGTTTCTCGCCTCTCTCAATCTCACGGAGGCATATTTTCACATCCCCATCCACCGCGACTACCAGAGGTATCTCCGGTTCCATATCCTCAATCGCGACTTCCAGTTTCGGGCACTTCCCTTCGGTCTTGCAACGGTGCCTCATACTTTCACGAAGGTCATGGTAGTGGTCGCAGTGGCTTTGCGCCAGGAAGGGATCCTGGTCAATCCTTATCTAGACGATTGGCTCATCAGCGCCAAGTCGGCGGCTTCCTGTCGACAGGCAGTGGATAGAGTGTTGGCTCTTCTCTCCTCCCTCGGGTGGATAATAAACTTTGCCAAAAGCAACCTTCAGCCTTCCCAGGAGTTAGAGTTCTTGGGAGCCCACTTCGACACGTGAGCAGGCAAGGTATTTTTACCCCTCACACAAGCTCTCAAGTTAATCGATCAGATCCAAAACCTGGTGGCTCTGTCTTCTCCCACGGCCTGGGATTACCTGCAGGTCCTGGGTTCCATGGCCTCCACCATCGATCTTGTCCCTTGGGCTTTCGCTCATATGCGACCGTTGCAGAAAGCTTTGCTGTCACGCTGGAAGCGGGTGTCTGAGCAGTTCCAGATGGTCCTTCCACTCTCCGCCTTTTATAGTTGATTTGCAATGGTGGCTCTACCTACCGCATCTCCTTCGGGGGATGCCTCTCGAAGCTCTGCAGTGGACGATAGTCACCACGGATGCCAGCCTTTCGGGTTGGGGTGCGGTTTGCCTTTCTCAGTCCATTCAAGGTGTCTGGAATCCGGCACAATCTGGCTGGCACATCAATCGGCTGGAGACCTTGGCGGTGCACCTGGCTCTTCAGGAGTTCTTTCCTCTCCTTCGCAGCAAAGCGGTGAGGGTACTCTCCGACAACTCCACCGCGGTGTCTTACATCAACCGCCAGGGGGGTACTCAAAGCCCCCTGGTAGCTCTGGAAGCGAATCTTCTCCTCTCCTGGGCGGAACTTCATCTGCAATGCCTGGCGGCTTCCCACATTGCGAGCAAGGAGAACATTCAAGCAGATTTCCTCAGCCGGCAAGTCCTTGATCCGGGAGAGTGGGAACTCTCTGAGGTAGCCATGGCTTTGATAGTGACCAGGTGGGGTCCACCTCACCTCGATCTCATGGCAACTCTATGAAATGCCAAGGCCAATCGGTTCTTCAGCCACAGGAGGGAGCACGGATCTGAGGGAGTGGACGCGCTAGCTCTGTCCTGGCCGTCAGGCATACTCCTGTATGTGTTTCCTCTGTGGCCACTGGTGGGGAAAGTTCTCAGAAGAATCGAGCTCCACTGGGGTCTGGTCATTCTCGTAGCTCCCAAATGGCCACGAAGACCGTGGTTCGCGGATCTCGTCAATCTGGCGTCTGACGGGCCCCTGCGTGTCTCGCTCACCTACCTCGTCTTCTCAGGCAGGGACCTGTATTTTTTGACCAGGCCGATCGCTTTTGTCTAGCGGCCTGGCTTTTGAACGGCAACGCCTGAGGTGCAAGGGTTATAGAGAAGAGGTTATCTCCACCCTCCTTTGAGCGCAGAAGCAATCTACTTCCCTGGCCTATGGACGGGTCTGGAAGGTTTTTGAGTCTGTTTGTGTGGAATCAGGCTCCTCTGTCCGCTCTGCTTCGGTCCCAACGATTCTTTCTTTCCTCCAGAAGGGTCTTTCTAAGGGCCTCTCATTCAGCTCGCTCCGCGTTCAGGTCTTGGCGCTTGGCTCTCTCCTAGGGCCCTTGGACGGTCACCCTCTTGCGAGTCATCCCGACGTGGTTCGGTTTCTCTGGGGTGTTCGACATCTTCATCCTCCCTCTCGAGCCACTTGTCCGTCACATAGCAGGAAAAGGTGTATGTGTAGGTAAAAAGAAATGAATTAAATCAGGAAGGAAGGGAAAAAGAATAGAAATAGACAAAGATGCATACTGACTAAAAAGCTAGGCTTCAGTAACAAAGCATAAAGAACCCCCACAACTAAAAAGAAAACAAGATTAAAAATCAAACTTAATAACTTTGTTTTAGATATAATAGGTGTATGGTTTTTTATTTTCCTTTAAGTAAAGAGTATTTCAATGTCCCAAAAGTAGTCTAGTAAAAACAAAAGTCTTCAAAATAGCCTAAAAATTCTAAAGTCTGAAGGTCAATTTCTAAAAGATTTAGTCCAAATAGATAAAGTCTTAGCAAATGGATTCTGTGTTTGGACAGGGCCTCAGCTCAGCAATGTGAGAGAAGGTGGTGTCAGCATCTAAGCAAGCAGCTGTAAGAGCCAGTGGTGTTATTTTGTGTGATCCAGTGTATATAGGATCTTTCCACGTTTAGTGGATAAAGTTACTTTAGTAGACTAAGTCTCCTACTGCATACACTCTTGGGGGTTTTAGTATTTCAGATTGTTTAGTTCTGGCAACCTTATTTGCTGAGTAGCCACCTCTAAATATTTAAGAAAAACAAATAGGTTATCAGGTACCTTTTAGAACCCTTCTGATATTCAACTTGTTGAAGTAAACTCATGGCTCTACCAGTATATAGTTTGAAAGGAGTGAGTCCAATAGATCTCACTGGATTTATTCTAAGTGCCATCAGGGCAGCTGGTAAAGCAGTGAGCCAATTTTGCTAATGAAAGAGCATTAACTGTCTTAATTTTGTTTTCAAAATTCCATTCATCCTCTCCACAAGACCATTAGATGTAGGGCGAGACACAGACACCTGATGGCATGCAATGTTTAAATCTGATGCTAAAGCATGCAATAACTCATTTTTAAAATGTGACCCATTATTGGTACCCCAAATCTGGGTATAATGAGTCAACAGTAAGTTTGCCATACATGTACCTATTTCTGCTTTACAAGGCATAGCCTCCAACCATTGACTAAATGGACAGACACATACAAGTAAATAACAATAGCCAGAACAGGATTGAATCATGGCTGTATAATCATAATGCCATTCTAAATAAGGTCCCTGTGGTTTTGGAATGTGTCCACTAGGGGTCACTGCACCTCTATAGGGGTTTGCAGTAGCACATATTGGATATCTGGTCACAAATTGAGAACAAAGTGTCTAAATTTGGAACCCAAATGCTTTGAGATGAATTGGTGTACATGGTATGTGCACTGTTGTGCATAGGCCAGTGAGACTCATGTAACATCAAATTTAAAACCTTCAAAGCGCAACAGAGTACCAGCTGCGTGTACCCAGCCTGCCTCCTTGCTATATGTACAGCCTAAAGTTTTTTCCATTTTCCTAACTCTTCCACTGTAACAGATTCCTGCAGCTGCTGCACTGTTTTTAATCCTGCTTCCCCTTGTGCTCTAGTCTGTACAAATTCCTTGACTGCTAATTGACATACTTGTTTAGTAACCTCTTGTGCTGCAAAGTCTGCTAATGCATTACCTCTATGAATCCAAGTAGCAGTAGCATGGTGGGCTTTCACCCAAGAAACAGCAGTATGCAATCTTTTTTCTCCTCTGTCCCTTGTGTGATAAAATGAGTTCACATAACTGTAAATGTGAGAGAGGTTCTCAGTAGCTGAGACAAAGCCTCTCCTATTCCATTTTCTCAGGTGTTCATTAAGAGATGAAAATATATAATGTGAATCAGTGAAAACTGTCAGGAACCAGAGCACAATTCATGAATACCCATACTATAGTACACAATTCTGCTCCCTGTGCAGACATTTCTGATGGTAATGAACTGTTCACATCTAAGCAATTGGTCTGCAGAATTATATTGAACAGCAGCAAATCCTGGGTTTGATTTTGTATAGGACCCATCTGTAAACAAAAAACTCCTTCTGCTAGGGTTAATTAGATATAACAACCTTATCAGGTAGGGGCAGCCCAGTTTTTCCACATATATGGGGAATTGGGAGCGCTCCCTCTAGAAGGTCCTGAAGAAAATTGAATTTGGAATTACTTGTAATAATATGGCTGAATATTTACCAAATCTCATAATAGTAAAGGAGATGTGGGCATGCCCCCAAAAGTATTCCAACTTCAGGGGAAGTATGTAAGACAATTGGAATCCCTGGTACATGTGCTTGCAACTTACAGATAGCTTCTGCACATGCCTCAACCCCTAATTCACAATCTGAAAACCCCTGTTCTATCACACCAAAAGTGCCAGAGAAATAAGCAATGGGGTTATATTGTCATGCTGAGCAGCAGTTGTTGTGGCCCATCCTTCAGAACCATGATATACCCACAAATCAATCTCATAACTTAAATCAACAAGAGCCAAACTAGGTGTATTCAGTACTGACTACTAGCTCCTATATAATTTCTGAGTCTTCTGTAGTTAAAGAACCTGTGACTCTTCAGGGACATGGACACAATGTGGGCGGGGAAAGGGGCTGGGCCTGGTGGGCATTCCCCGGGTTGAAAAGGGGACGCATGGCTTGAGCGACCCCTTTTCGCCCGAGGAACAGCCGGCGCTGGTTCTGTCTTGCTTTCTGCTTGCCTACCTCATGTCCACCTGCATTTCGGTCTCCTCGCTCCTGCTCCGGTTTTTCAGCGTCGGCCTGACTGCTTTCAGTGCGGCTGATACCGCCGCTAGTCAGATCTCGCGATCTTCAACGCTTGTGCCTACGGGAGCTGCTACCGCCGCTACTCAGATCTCGCGATCGTCACCCCCCCCCCCCCCCCATGCCTATGAGCCGTGCGGTCACCAGGAGCCAAAAACTCAAAAAATCGCGCCACTCGAAAAGGCGAACCATTGCAATTCTTTTCGTTTTCATCCTTCCACAAAGCTGATTGGTATCGTATTAAAAAAAAATAATAATAATAATAATGTTAAAATGCATCTCCTTTGTTTCCCCTGCCTACGATAATTTCATTTGAATGTGATTGTTCTAGCTTTCTGGACGGGGTTGTTTCTGCTTGCAGGGCCAGCGGGCCCTGCAGTCCTTTATTTTCTGCTCACCTGCCTGTTTGCATTTTATTTCATTCTCATATATTTAGGCCTGCGGTCATTTCATTTAAGAGCAGCATTACAGTTTTTTCCCTACAGGGCCAGTGGCCCATGTCTCAATATATGCAATAGCTTTTAAAAATTTCAGTTACCTCTAATTAAATATATTTGCATTCCTGCTGTGCAGCACTTCTTTTGTTACTTCTATGTAAATGTTTCTATGCATCTTGTGCCATTCCATTTTATTCTGCTGGGCTATAGTCTTTGCTCTCGCTAAACCTGTTATCATGTCAGCTACTATTGGCCAGAGAGCATATTTAAAAAAAAAATATATATATATATATATATATACCTATATATAAATTTTATTAGGCGGCTGAGCATGTTTATTCAACTATTCCTTAGAAATTTTTCTGCTTGCTTATCGAAGTGCTGCACATGGTGATATCCTTTTGTGTGCTTGCAGCAATTTTTTTTTACTAGAGCGCATGCTTTGCAACCACGTTGGTACAGCACATGGCTTGCGGCCATATTTAAAAGCACATGGCAGCAACCATGTTATCTAAAGACACATGGCAGACAGCCATGTGTCTTGATTAAGTAGGCCATTGTGGCAGGTGGCCATGTTGGTTAAAGCGCATGGCAGGTGGCCATGTTGGTTAAGGCAATTGCACTGTACATTGCTAGCAATTTCCGAAACTGTTTGCCACTTGCTCTGCGCTTCGCTTGCTTGCCTGCTGTCTTGTGGAGCAAGAGAGGTCTTCTGGGGGGAGAGGGGTCAAGGAATGCAGTGGCTAATGAGAATTTTATACTCCCTAGTATAATCGCTCCATAACCCCAATCATTCTACCATTGGAGTAAGGGAGAAGGAACGTTTACTGCTTGCCTTAATTTCTGTTTCAATATTCCCCCCCATTAGCTGTGAACTACAGGACAAGCCCAACATATATGTAAACATGTGCCTTCCACTCTGCATTCCCTCCACCATAAAGGTGAAGCTGCCCTAGAGAACTTTGTAAAGAACAATGGGTATCTGTATGTATAATGGAGTTGCACCACTAACTTAGCTCTTCTAGAACAGACCGACAAAGAATGGGCAGCCAGCCAGCTTTCATGCCAGTCAGTATCATCTAAGGACAGTTTCTGAGCATCATTCCAGCTTTTAACAAGGGCTTGTCTCAAAAGTAGCAATTTGATGCCCTCTCCACATTTGCCCTGTATCTGCCCATAGGCAGGAAAAAAATGGAGTAGCAGAGGATTTAGCAGCAAGAGATACAATGGGAGAGAGCTCGGAATATGACAGAGATAAATGTTAATGCAATTTTCTCCATAGCTGTAGAGTATGCATTATAAAAGGGCAACATCTAACAATCCTTACTGGGGGACAGGAGCAAGGCAAAGTCATCAGCAGCGACAGATCAAAACCTCTCCAACTGATACCATGCACAAGAAGAGTCAGATAGAAACCTCTCTCTCATGCACAGCACCCTAGCTGCCCAATAACTGTACACGTTGGGGAGTACCATCCCTTCCTGCTCATCAGGTCTGCATACCCTACCTTATTTTGCCAGCTAAAGCTGCTCCCTACACCATTTACCAAATCAGATACTGAGTGAGAGACCTGGCAAGGGATATGCTGGAATAGATATATAAATTTAGGGAGAACACACATTTTCAGTGGATTAGTAAGACTTGCCCAAGAAATCTGTAAAGTTAAAAAGAAGAGAGGAAAGAAGACATCCCTGTCTGAGTCCACTGGAGATTTTACAGGTGAAAATTCTTTCCTTGAGTCCTGTCAGATACGCAGGTGTCAAATTGCCATTTTATATGAATGTCCTCCCCATCCTTATTCCCAAAACCCCCAAATCATTTCCCCACCAATAAGGAACTTTAGCCTTCCTGCTGCCCCACCCTACCATTCTCTTGAAATAAGAACCCTAATATCATGAAGAGTATAGAAAAAAGCAGCAAAATAAAAAAAAACTGATCTGGGTTAGGTAGAAGTACACAAGTCCAGCCTGAGCTGAAGTCCAGGATGACAACAGTGAGCACAGTAATTCTCACAACCCCCGATTCCCAAGCTGCTCTACAGGAGCGCGTATGAAAGAAACACTGTTTAAAGATGGCCGCAGCTGGGCCTCACGT
Organism: Rhinatrema bivittatum; assembly: GCF_901001135.1. NCBI lineage: Eukaryota > Metazoa > Chordata > Amphibia > Gymnophiona > Rhinatrematidae > Rhinatrema > Rhinatrema bivittatum. The sequence continues at coordinate 482,476,363 of NC_042615.1, forward strand.
GTCCAGAGAACAACTGGATGTCGTCTTACCTCAAATATCATCTCCTTCAAACTCTTCCACCCAAGAGCAAAAGCGAGCCTGACCAAACCCAGAAACATAAACAGCTTTGCCCTCTTACCCACCAGGGTTTAATTCAGACATGCTCCCCGTTCCATGTACAGAACCCCAGAGTCTCGAGGAGTGGATGAGATGATGGTGCAGGGACAAGGGTTTTAGATTTATTGGGAACATTTTGGGAAAGGAGGAGCCTATTCCAATGGGATGGGCTGTACCTTAACCAGAATGGAACCAAGCTGCTGGCATTTAACATTTAAAGAAGGAGATAGAGCAGTTTTTAAACTGGATGGGGGAAGCTGACAGTCACTCTGCTGTGCATAACTAGGAGGGAGGCATCTTCCAAAGATACTTGCAAACCAGGGAAGTTAGAATATTCCACTAGAGAGGTTAAAGTGCATATTCAGCCACTGTGCGGCTCTGCTAGTTAGCCAGATAAACTTCTCTGGCTAACTAGTGCTGTATATTCAGCAGTGCAGCCACACAGCTGAATGTTCTAGGCTATCTCAACGTTAGCCGGATAAATGTATCTGGGTAACTTTAGGACAGCTCAATGGTATGAGCAGAATTAGCTGGATTAATTATCTTAATCCCTTTTTTTTCTTGAAGGGAAGGAGATAATATACCCTGTATAGATCGTACTGGAGCCTTCAAGATTTCCTCAAGATATCTCTTGAACGTCTCAGAAGTAAATACCAGAGGCAATTTGGGAAAATGTGGGTTATTTTGCCTCACTGTATTCTCTAAATTGTCCAGTTTTGAAAGTAAATAGGTATTGTCTGACATCAGCTTCTTGAATCTGCTCGGCTTTCTCCATTTTACTTTCCAAAACAGACAGACATTTGTTTCTCCCTTATCCACTTTAAATTCTCACACAAAGTCATTTTACTTTCTAATATCAATTTTTTTTTCATCACCAAGGCAGTTGGGACAGTGACAGCTTTGCCAAGACTTTCAGTTGCCTTCCAGATTAAATTCTGAAGGTCTTTCCAATGTTAAACTCCATCCACTCCCCTGCACAGGAGGCAGAGAAAGTCAAGGATCCTCAACTGGCAGCAAAGGTCCTCGCACAAGCAGCTTGAATCTCAGAAGCCTCTCCTCATATTCCAGCCAAGCTCTCTGGAAATGTTAATACTCAATGCCTCAGAAATCAGCCTTCAATCACACTCCCTGCACTCATAGCTGTCCCCATGAAATCATCAGCTGGCAACTGAGAAATCTGCACTTGGGAAGCATGATCCTCGGCCAGATCCATGGGGGTTATTCTCTGCAAAACACTTGGGTCAAGAACTGCCAAGGACACAAATTCCCCCTCAATTCCACAGCAACCTCTCCGTATACTGAACTCGTGTCGGCACAACAAAGGAGTCCAGCGGTCTTGCTGACATGGGAGGCCTCATGGTTGCAGGGTAAATGCCCCGGTCTCCCTTGTCACTTCCTGGCCAATTCAGAAAAGCAAAAATGGAGCAAGAAAATTAAACAGAAGAGTTTCAGAGTTCTTCTGTCATCTTGAATCCACTTCCTCCCCTCTCAAAGATGGCCCATCTTTCTAGCTTATGCCATCACCTTATCTACCTGTTGGACTACATCAGACCTGATCATCCCCAGATCCCACTCCCTATGCTGTACTGCGCCCTTGAGGTTTTGCAACCCCAATGCAGGACCATGTATTTAATTCTAAGTTTATAATTGTGTGTGGGCAAGGAAGTAAAGAGGGTTTGAATCAATCATGTGTAGTTTAAGGCCTGAATTAAAGTATAAACTTTTGATTTGTTTATTTTTGTTTTGGATTAACAAAACAAATGAAATGAAAATGTTTCCAGTGCATGACCCTAGGCAGCACCACTGGACAGCAATGCCGTGGTAACAAAAACCCAGTGCAGACCTTACATGTTATTGTGAGTGGTACAGAAAAGTAGAGAACAGGGCCTACAAAAAAAAAAAAAAAAAGCCTAACCACTCACACATCACATTATACAAGTCTTAGTGCTGGAAGAGGTGGGGGTGCTGGGTCCTCAGCTAATCCAATATTGGCCTTAAATTCCTACACAAAGGTCAAATGTATTAGGTGAGCAATCAACCTCATCGCTAGCACTGTTGACAGGCTTGTCCATGGGACATTTTTCTGTCCCATCCCATGGCAATTTATGCCTGTCCCATCCCATGGGATTCCCATTACAATATTAATATGGAATACAGTTCAAATAAAATTATTAAATTTATGAAAGTTTATGTTTAGTGTCTACTAAATAGGACTACATGTACAAAGACATGCAAAATGACAAAATTTATTAACTTTAACACTCAAAAGTATAATCTAAGTATGACAATTCAGTCTGGTAGTGTTACCACTCGTTAAATTGAGAAAACCTAGACAGAGCCTTTAAAAAAAATCTAGGAAAACCTGAATTATTCTTTAGACTCGAAATCCTTCTCATAGCACCATGCAGTTACATAGATGAATGAATTCTATTTTGTTGCACTTACGCAACTGCAAATTTCAGCCTAAATTTTACAATATCAAGTATCGACTACCATGGGAAATACAAATGTGTGCCGTCCCATGGGATTCCCATGGGAATAACATTCCTATGGACAACACTGACTGTTGAGGCTTTTCTGGGATGCAACAGTAGAGAGCAAGGGTGAGGACTGAGCCAGTGTATGCTCACCTACCCACACACAAGGCCTGTGAGGACACCAGAGTAGGTCACTCCTCGCTGCCTGCTGCTACCATCACTCAGCCCAGGACTAGCCTTGTTCGCCCAAGTTTGTCTATACCACCCAATCCATTCCTCTCCCCCCCCCCCCCTTCAGTGACTGATTTAGGATTTTTGTCCCCCCTCATCTTCAGTTCCGCCATGCAGAAGGTCTAAGACACAGCCCTACAGCTTCCTGTGGCAGCTCAGGCAGAGCAGATCCTGCAGCCAAAGTCAGAAGATTCTGAAAGCACATTGATAGACACTGCCAGCTTTTATTTTACATTATAAAAAATAAATAGTGTCATCTTCTAACCTTGCTTGTTGCCATATAATTTATTTCCTTTTTAGTGAGTAAGCAAAAGGGATCACATATCTCATCAGCACAGGGAGGACAGCAAAGAATAGGACTGGGAATTTGGAAGTGGAAAGAGGGTTCCAGGATCTAGGGAGGAGAGGAATAGAAGGTCAGGGCCAGTGCTGGGTTTTTATGCTGCCTGTCCCTCCCCCCCCACCACCCAAATGATTCAGTGTCTGTCCTGGCCCATCAAATAAAGCCCAGCTTCCTCCTGCAATCCCTCACCTCTGTCACATATGCAGAATGAAGAGATGAGAAAGTATAAAACAGAAACGTGCTGAGAAGAACTGAACCCCACACCAAGCCAGCCTCTACCTGCAGAAATTTTAGTTTTCATAAAACATTAAATAAAATCAAGACAAATCAAAATAATAAAAGTACTCATAAAAAGAATAAATGTATCCAAAGTTTTCCAGACACTAAATATGTTTCAAAACATTTGGTGAATAAAAAATACAATTAAAAAATGTTCTATTCCCCCCCCCAAAATTTAAATATTTCAAAAGCAGAAACAAATTATACCCAATAATTAGAACTAATAAGGATTTAAAAATCTCCTGCTCTCCATACCTGGGATCTTTTGATTTCCATTCACCCTGAGATCGTGGATTGGGGGAGGTAGGGCCATACAAATTTTTATCTTCCCACACACACACACAACTACACTGATTCTCTCTTCTCACATACATTATGTATCTGTGAGGGAGAAGGAACCTGTGTATGTGTGAGTGTGCCTGTGATACACATTCAAACATGCACAGGCTCTCGCAGACACATTCACATATAGGCCAACACTGTAAAGTGTGCTTAGCTGAGGGCACTGCTTAACCCGCTTGGACACATTTTCAACATGCATCCACTATCCCCTATATGGTAAGGAGTTTAGCGTGTCAAAAATGCACCTCCCACCCCCCCCCCCCCCCCCAAACTAATAGTACTCATAACATGCAAATGCATGTTAAGGCTATTAGTCATTAGTGCCTGCCCAAGAGCAGGCATTGGTTTCTCAGCAGCCCAAAAAGAGTTACAAGAAAGCAGAAAATACTGCTTCTAAAACTTGTGTACATTTTCCAAACCCACTGACAGCCACTTCTCCTGGGCCAAGAAGGCACTAGGAGTGTGTAATCGTCCCTAGCACCTTTTAGCACGACCTCTCATTTGCATTGGTTATCACGCATGTAGGAGAGCGGGTGCCGAAACCTGTGTGATAGACAGGCTGTCACAGAGATGTGCTCATGCAGAGATATTAGGCTCTCATACAGAGCACATGTGCTCTCAGACAGGCTCACACACATACAGGGCCTCCTGTTATCTGACCATAATGGGATGAGCTCCACCACAGCCCAATGGACTTCCTATTGGAGGGGAGGTGACAGGAAGTTGTGTGCGGGTACCCGCACACAAAACACAGAACCACAGGCTTCTTTCAGCCACTGGCAGCCTCTTTCCTTGCCACCAGTGGGTTAAGCTTTGCTGGCGGTCTCCCCCTTCAGCCAGTGGTGGCTTCCCTCCTTTTTCAGCTGCCGGAGGATTGAGCTCTGCTGGTGGCCCCTCAGCCTCTCCTGCTACTGCCAGCTCACCACCACCCTGGGTGTGCTGCCCTGTACAAATGCACACCTAGTTGTGCTGGGCTTGTGTAAGTCTCCAGGTGAGTGATCCATCCTTCAGCTTTTCCTAATCTCAAAATGAACCCCCTTTGCTCTATTTTGCTTCAGCCTCATCCCCTCCCCTTCTGTGAGAGTCTGTATTAGGAAGCAGAGTAGACCTTTACATAACTTGCTTTGTCCTTACCCTTTGAGAGGCTCATACTGGGCATGCACAGGAGATATTCATTCTGGATCTGCTGAGCAGCAAAGGGGTTTAGGTGGGTTGGGAGGGGGTTTAGTAGGACACCTCACCAGTAGAAGGCTGAATCTGCAGCTGTTTCTGCAGTTTGGATCAGTTCCCTACCAGAATCCCTTGATTATGCAATGGATTTCACTTTGTCACCAAGCAGTGGGGCAGACTGAGGAATTTGTCTTGCCTTAGTTTGGAGCTCTTGCAAAAAATTCCAATCCTCTATGGGTAAAAAGAGTATTGGATGCTGATTTAGTGAGTATAATAGCTAAGAGTTTGCACCATGGACAAAGACACTGGCTTTGTTATGCTTGTTACAATATTGCCATGCATTTTTCAAGTTTAATTACAATTTTTTCATTTTGTTGAATACTACTGGCTGTTATTTCATGCTCTGCCAACCTATTAACTCTTACAGTGAGACATTGGCATTTGACTGTTTAGCATCCCCACCATTGCACGGAGGATCTTTTCCCCTCCCGAGAACTCCAGCACTTGTGTGAGGTTATGACAGAGCACATCAGGTGTGGGTTGATCTGGGAACTGTGTTGCCCTTTCAGTCTGCCCACTGAAAGGATTTAATGTCATTTTATGTAAGCAGGAAGACTTCCCTAACTGCTCCTGAAATGTTTCCCCCAATCAATATTGGGGTAATGAAGTTGCCCATTGTGCTCACCAATTTGATAGAATTAGGCTCTTGTCTTCAGCTTGGTATGGTAGAGTCCACCCCTCTTCACACAAGGAATTTTACATAGTATTTTGTCTTGCCCATGACATCCTGAATACCACCACTGAGTTAACCTATCACTCTAAAATAAGTTGTATCCCGATATACTCTTGACCAGGTCTTTAGAGTGGAGGCTTATCCCAAAAAGACACTAGTACAGGTTGGTAGCCAAAATATTTATTGCCATTACACAAAAATACAGAGTAAACTGTGACAAGCACCTTCTCAAAAACCATGACCAGTTATAGTAAGTTGTGCTGAGGACAGTTTTGAAGTTAGTACAAAAGAGGTATCAAATTTTAGAAATAAAGTTATTTGCATTAACTTAGTGATTTTAGATCACACTTCTAAGCCCCACTTGTGAATATAGTAAGTGACCAGCTAGGAACATGCTAAGCTATAAGAACAGCAGTCTAACACTGAAGAGCTACAAGCTACTTTTCACAGTTTGAGTAAAAAAAGGAATAAAAGATTTATCCAAGAGGTAGATATGGCTACAGCATTTACAGCAACAGGGTTAAGATCTACATAAACAAGGCAGCATTAAAGCCTGTTAAAAAGGCACTTATGCTTTAAGATCATCCAAAAAACATTTACTTTGAAATCTTGAAGTGAAGAGCAGCCATACATTTCTGCAATGAAAGGAAGCAGTGTATCCTACTCATCCTGTGTTTCCCCACTTAAGGCCTCATTTCCCTCCACAAATATTGTGACCCCCAAATACAAGATTTGATCATTTTTGTCCTTAGGGAATTCCTACAAGTGGGCATTTTGGATGTTCTGCTGAACAATGGAATTACAGTAGATGTCACATTGCCTAGAAGGCTGACCTTGGACATTGTTACATTAGCTGGCTGGCTTCCCCATTACCTGCATGTACTGGGTACTGCACTTGGGGGTTAAAGGAATTCACTAACCACTTGAGTGGTATGGAGAGATAATACCTCACATCATTGAATGAGGTGGTAGAGCTGAAGTTCTGGTAGACATTTCCAGCCATCCTGCTAATATGGTGGGCTTTGTTCTGGATGTTTTGGGTAAAGCCTTGGATGCTAGATATCAAAGTGAGGCTAGTGGTCTGAAGCTGGAGAGACAGGTCCTGGACAATAGCTAGAATTTGTGACTCCATGTACTGAAGGGGGAAAAACAAAAAAAAAAGTTTACAATTGAGATCTGGTAATACAGACAGCTAGTTTGCATGTATGCAGTGCTCAATATTTTATCCAGAAAACCAAGAGATGAAGTAAGACTGCACCTTAAATACTGTGTACAATTCTGGTCACCGCATCTCAGAAAAAGATATAATTGCGATGGAGAAGGTACAGAGAGGGGCTACCAAAATGATAAGGGGAATGGAACAGCTCCCCTATGAGGAAAGACTAAAGAGGTTAGGACTTTTCAGCTTGGAGAAGAGACGGCTGAGGGGGGATATGATAGAGGTGTTTAAAATCATGAGAGGTCTAGAACGGGTAGATGTGAATCGGTTATTTACTCTTTCAGATAATAGAAAGACTAGGGGGCACTCCATGAAGTTAGCATGGGGCACATTTAAAACTAGTCTGAGTTTTTTTTACTCAACGCACAATAAAGCTCTGGAATTTGTTGCCAGAGGATGTGGTTAGTGCAGTTAGTGTAGCTGTGTTTAAAAATGGATTGGATAAGTTCTTGGAGGAGAAGTCCATTACCTGCTATTAAGTTCACTTAGAGAATAGCCACTGCCATTAGCAACAGTAACATGGAATAGACTTAGTTTTTGGGTACTTGTCAGGTTCTTATGGCCTGGATTGGCCACTGTTGGAAACAGGATGCTGGGCTTGATGGACCCTTGGTCTGACCCAGTATGGCATTTTCTGTTCTTATAATATTGCATCTCAATTCTGTTCCAATCTGGATTTAGTGATCAACATTTTCATGTTGGAGGAGAAGTACAGTATAAAGGGAAATATTCCCTAGTATTAGAAGGCAGGCATACAACTGCTGTCAGGAAGCTAAAGCAAAAAGGTTATATTGTGTAACAAGTAGAACATTGTGTCCATCTTCATGTCTTGATTTAAGAAGTTTAGATCCTGTTTGAACACTTCCAATGCATGCTGAATCTGACCTTTTCTGCAGGGGCATGTTAGCTGTAAAATTGATTCTGTAGTCCAATGTGTTTCATCCTTTGATGCCAGGGACTAGTTGGCTGACCTAAATAAGGACCGACTAGCAGGGAGACAGACACCCAAGTAGAAAAGGGTTCCCTCCATGGCTAGCATGTGGGGTTCGAGGGAAGTACATGCCTCTTCAGATTCTGCCAGTCTCAAACTCAGCCACTGCCTAATATCTTAGTTACAAGAATTGTAAGACACTGATTTTTGCCCCCAGAGCAGGGGAGAGGAGCACCCTAAAGTGAAGTCTCATCCCAGAGGATAGTTTAGCTAGGGGCTAAGAGTACTTACATGGATGGCAATGGGGCAGATACTGCCCCATTAAGGGGCCTGGTGCTTGCATAGCCAACAACCCTTTGGGCTTTTTGTTTTAAAGAGCCAAAAGGGCAGTCCAGGGGTCACCATGGCCAGATGTTCATGTTTAGTTTGCCAGCAGTCTGTCCCTGCACCCTGAAGCAGCAGCAGTGCTGTGGGACCTGGAATGGAACTGCTAACAGGACAGGTTTAGGGTAGCAGAGAGGGGCCCACTCCTGACAGTGGTGACCAGGTGGGATCTGGTATGTGTGGCCACAGGGCAGATGCAGTATCAATCTGCCACCGTGTATCAGTGGTTGAGATCTCTGCTCTAGTCCATCACAAGTACTACTTAAAATTCAGTGACAAGACTTTGGTAGCTTACAGAGTCAGACTAAGCATTTGCAGCATGCAGTTGGCTTGCCTTCAACTTAAGCAACTAAAGGTGGCCCAGCTTAATTCTAAGTTGCAGTTTAGGCTACTTTGAGCTTCTACCAGTCTTCTTTACCTACATGGAAGTATCCCAACCTCTTCACTGAATAGTCTTCTCTAGGATCTTAGCCAAGAACTCCTCCCTCCAGTACATGTGTAGCCCGAGTCTGGTCACTAGGTGCTCCTGATAGTTGTGAGCCTTGCAATCCCATTGAAGTGTCTAGAGCTCAGAATTGCCTGTCTTATGAAGTTTTATACTCTGAATAGCCATCACAGCAGCAGAATAAAGGATGCTGCAAGAACTATGCAGCACACATGAGTTCAAGGGAGATTGGGTTAGAATGGCAGGCACAAGCAGCCAGGAAGTTCCAGAATCCAAAAGGCCTTTGTGGTGCATAGTTCTAGCCGTCTCCTATAAGCTAAGTTGTGCTGAGTATTCCTAGATGCACTTTTTTTGCAATAGAAGTGAACTAATAGCCTCATTCACATGCGCGTTGTAGAGGTGCTAATCCCCTTGTTGCATAAGGTTATGGTTAGGGCCTATACAACCTGCATCCAACTGTGGGTTATACAGTGTACTCAGCATTGCATTGGCCTCTGTTAGATGTTTCTTCTCCATTCTATTGGAGTGTGTAGAATTCAAGCCAGGATTAGTATACCTTCTCCTGGTCACCATGGGATATCTAGACATTTAGTTTTAGAGTATTTGAGCTAATCACATTTGCAGCAGACAAGTTTGAATGTTAAAACATGAGCTAAGCCTTGCCATACTGGGGTCAGACCAAAGGTCCATTAAGCCCAGTATCCCATTTCCAACAGTGGCCAATCCATGTCTCAAGTACCTAAACATTAAATAGATCCCATGCTACTAATGCTGGCAACAAGCAGTTGCTCTTCCCTATCAGATTGACTTCTCCAGACCTTTAAAGCCAACTACCCCAACTGCCTTAACCACATCCTCTGGCAATGGATTCCAGAGTTTGTATTGTATGAAAAAGAATTCTGTTTTGAGTGTGCTGCTTGCTTCATTGTATTCCCCCAGGTCCTTGTATCAGAAAGTTAACAGATTCATATTGAATGATTTTGTAGACCTCTAAAATGGAGGTCTTTAGACCAACTCTAGAGTCACCAAGATTACCTTTGTCAAGGTATCTAGACATGACTCACCCCAAATGCTGTCCCGATTGAGTACATTAAAGCTAGACAGTTAGCTATACTAGCTAAGACAGCTACACTGGCATATAGTGTCAGTGTCTCCACTCTGTAGACATTTCCAGTAGTCAAATCTAGCATATCCCAAGATTTTGACACAATGCTGATCACTGAAGATCTAAATAGATTCTTACCAGATAAGTGTTGAGGAGCATGGAGATGGCTCCCTGGCTTCTGCATTTGGCATCTTTGACCCTGGCCAAGACCTTCTCATAAGCTCGCCTGTGAAGCTTGGAAGAAAGTGACCCCAATCTAGTGTAATAGCTTAGTTTCTGGGTTCCAGCTTCAAATCCAACTCCAGTAGCTTCTTTGGCTGTGAAAGAAAGAAATCAAAAGCCTTAATCTAAATTTCTATAGATGAGTTTTGAGGTCTGAAGAGTTTAGTCACCCCCATAAGACAGGATGTCATTGTTAATCTAAAACCTAGACACTGCAATCCTGTTCTCAGATGCAGATTTAGGAGGAAAACCCATAAATACAGTTTATAGATCTTTCTGTATTTCTCAGCCTTTGCTTAATTCCTATTATATTATAGATGGGTACTTACTGGAACAAGACTTTCATACTGGTTTTCTCCTTTAAAAAGAGGTCACTTGCAGCCTCCTGGGGCAGGCAGACTGTTCCCCACCACTACCAGTCATAGGGGAATCTTGTATGCATCTGGTCAAGTACTGCCCTCAGAGTAAGCATGGTCCACTACATCTTTTTTTAATCCACTCACTGGCTTAGATACTCTTTGTATATGGATTTTGTGTTCCCTAGCTGGAGATCATAGTAAAAAAGCCAGGAAGAGGCAACTAGCTGCACTACAGGGAGAAGAGAGGCCAGAAACTAACATGTGGGTAGAAGCTAGGTAAGCAGTAAAGAAGCTTGTGTAGTCTTAGCTTTCCCTTACCTGCTTCCAGTGTCTCTGGGAGATAGTGATCCACAAAAGCATCTGATCTGGACAGCACAGCATCTACCCCAGTGCTCACCATCTGTGCCATGTGGCTTTTCAGAACAGCATTAATGCTGCCAGTCACTGCAGCCTGTGTTATGCCTAAGCTTTCTTGCACAGCTCCCTTGGTCTTGTCCACCATTCCAGTGACTGTATGGGCAACAGATTTTTTTGCACAAGCCATCATGTCTGTAGCATTGGTGATGATCTAAATGAGAGTTAGAAATGTGTCAAAATTGATAGTAAACATCCAGATAGAGATGTTACAATGAGAGCTTTCCAGACCTCTTCTGGTGATCTTAGTTGAGTTTTCAGGATATCCTTATTGAATAAGGATTTTATATACTGGCTCTCCAGTATTTGCAAGTTTATGCTTATTCACATATCTGTCAAGTAAATAAGATGTGCTTAGGAGATCTTGAACTACACAAGGAATTCTGCCTTTGAGTTTTGTTCATCAAGTCTCTCCAGATATTAACTCCATCCACCATTTCCATAAGTGGTGCTAGAATTTTAGTCCTAGCCACATTTCAAGTTACTAGCTTTAAGCCTCAAGGCATTCTTCACAGGAAAGACCATAGATTTGTACAAGATCGTGTTCTAGGTTACTGGTATTTACTCTCAGCCCTCAAAAGCTGCAAACAGGTTGTGTTTTCAGGATAAGAGCATGAAAAGTTAGTATTCAATAGAGGCAGTGTGCGCATGCAAATCTAGTTCATGCGTATCCAGAAGACCCAGTTTGCAGCCGTCAAGGGCTGGGAATGTGTAGCACTGGTCTAGGTCCATATTCAGAGATCACTAAATGCCAGGTTAAGAACTATTGCTCTAGAACAGGTGTCCCCAGACTCAGCCCAAAAGCTGCAGCCTAGTTGGTTCAGGATTTCTACAATGAATATGCAAGAGATTTACAGGCATTACTTTGTTGTATGAAGTTATATTGCTTGCATATAAACATCCTAAAAACTTAGACTGTAGCCTTCAAGGAAAGGAGTTTGGGAACCTCTTTAGGGTCATATACTGTGTTCTACAGGAATCCTATTTGCCTAGATCTAAAGTTCATGGTTAGTTTATTGGGAGCCCATTTGTAAACTGTCTTTGCATTTCAGTCTCCTTTGGGCTTCTCATGCACAATGTTAATCTTGGCCTGCCCTATGGGTAGATTTTAGGCAGCACCCTGAAGTTTACCTTGAGGAAGTCTTCTTGCTGCTGCAGCATCCCTTTTATGCTAAAGGCAGCAGAGCAGTAGCATCGGCACACTTTTCAGTAAAGTCAGTTACCCTGCTTACTACCCAACACATTTGCCATGCTGGGTCAGACCAAGGTTCATGAAGCCCAGCATCCTGACTAACAGTGGCCAGTCCAGGTCCCAAGTACATGGCAAATCCCATAAAGTAGATCTAATTCCCATTACTAGCTTCTAGGGATAGCAATTCCTTAATCTACCTGGCTAATGTGTTGTGAACTTCCTCCAGGAGTGTCTAAGCCTTTTAAACCACTATAAATAGTTGCCTTGATCACATCCTCCCACAATGTTCTAGTGCACTATACTTTCTACACAGTGTTATGAATCAGATTTGTCAGGTTTTTTTGGGGGGGGAGGGGAGAAGGACAGGACACCCTATAATACTAAGTCTTTAATTGTGGTGGTGCACTGGAAAGGTTTTACAGTTCAAAGTCAGGGATGTGAGGCACAAGCAGAAGACTGAACTCTCCAATAGGTTAAGTTTTCTCTGAAGTAGGGGGGGGGGGGTTGTACTGGGATTTTTAGTTTGGAAAGCAATTTTTTTTTTTTTAAGCCTGCCTGGACTGTCTTGTAGCACTTAGTGTTGTATGTACCACTGAGAGCTTCAGGAGGAGTAGCTAGTGGAGGGCTGAAGTCAAATGGTATTAACTGGTAACCTCTCTGCTAAGGAGCATGGGTTCTTATGCCTTCATGCACTCATCTGTCTGTTGTAACTACAGGTTAAAAGCAGCCAGCCAATAAATTATGACAGGGGAAGTCATCTAGTCCAGCATGGGTTGATTCTAACTGGAATTCTCTTCAGTGTTTTGCTGGATATGATTACATGGAGTTCCCAAAACCAAGTCAGTTTTACTGTGTGCTATAACAAAAGCTTGTAGCTTTACTCACAGCTGTCTTGCAAAAGAAAGATCAAATCCCTAGCAGGATGAGTAGCAACATGTAAAGTTCAACCAGAAGTACTAAAGCATTTCATATTTTACGAGTGGGGAGAGGAGTATATGTAGCCCAGAGTGAGACACTTTAAAATGAGACATTGCTAAAAGCAGGAGCATGAAGTTGAGAAATGTTAGTTTCTATTTAAAGCAAGATAGTCTCAAACATATTGGCCTTTCACAGAATGAAAAAACATCTCAACTGCATAATGTACTAGCAGACAAGCCATGTGCTTGGATCTTGCAGATTTACCAAGCCTGCAGAATAAATCCCCCTTTATGCTTCCCAAAAATCCATGGGATGGAAATTCAGTACACAGGAAGAAAGGGGGAATACCTAGCCAGTTCAAGAGACTGGCATTTCCAGATAAAGCCTTAGAGTTAAATCTGCATTGCTAACAGCCCTCCATTCTAACAGAAAGCAAACTAAATGTCCCCTCACCCTTTAACTTTGCCACAAAGCAACTAGCAGAGGATGGCACAAGTATTTCAGATTATGTATTTACACCCTGCATGCATACAGAAAAGAAAGTTCTCTACATCTGGGATCTTTTGACTTAGTCACCCTGATTGTTGTGTATTGTGGAAGGTAGGGCAGTGCACACACTCCCTCAGACATGCATGAGAGCCTGTGTGCATGACAGGCTCTCAGACACAGTCTTCAGGTCATGGTAATAAGTCCATGGCCCCCACCAGCATTCTTATATTGGAGACAGCAGGGAAAGCATTAGGAGTAGCTTAGAGGGAACACTGCCTGCAGCCTCGTTTTTGTCCACCAGTGGGTTGGATATGCCAGCTACTCTGCTGCTGCCACCCGTGCAAGTGCATGGGATGCACACTGGCTTGCACCAGGCCCTGACATTGTGGCAGCTGAATTCTATGGGTCAAGTAGATAGCATAGTAGTCCCAGGCTACAGGTAGCCAGAGTGGTACTTCCCCTACCCCATCCCCCTCAGATTCCCATGTGAACCTAACACTTCCTCTGTAGTGATTGCTGGCAATCAGTGCCATTTTCCAAAACAGCTGTAAACTTCTTTGGGGGGGGGGGGGGGGCAGGGGTGAAGAGAAGGACCAGCACAGCAACTATTTACAAAAATAAAAAGGGTTATACAAAAAAGCAGGAGTATTGTTTCCAGTTCTTCTTAAAGTCTTTAATTTTTTTATTTTTTTTTAGCAGGCAAGACCTCACCTTATCAGTGGTCTGGTGAAGGACGGGCAGCTTCTCTTCAACTTTGTCCAGGCTGATGCAGGCACAGTTATTGGCCAGAGCAACTGCAAGAAAAAAAAAAATGAAACCCTTTCATAAAACTAGTCTGCATGAAGTGTAGTGATATATAGTTGTTCACCACAGTATATGGTAAAATAATGGATAACACCAGCACCTATACCTCATTTCTAAGGTAAATGGCTATTAAAAAAATCTCAAAGCTGCAGTGCAATCATTCACCTCCTATGGAAGAAGCTCAGAGGAGGTCACCAAGTAGCATAGTTATACAGCATAAGCAGTCTTGAAGTTGTGGCTTTGATTTGTGATGTCATGGGGACTGATCTAGAAAGTACTCCTCCCTCCCCCAGTAGGGGACAGGGGAAGAGAGAGCCACCAAGCAAGCATTACTGGCTTTCCTAGAATTGAGGGGGGAATATATAGATAAAGATTCCATGCCACAGTATCCTTCTGAAGTTGGCTCCCCCTCTTATAGAGCAGGGTAGTTTAGCTGGCCAACACCACAGTCTGACAGGTTCTCACTGAATACCAGTGCGTACAGGGAACTTGGAGGGTGGGGGAGAAGCTTACCCAGTGTTCCAAACTAGGATTGTCTGAGGGAAGAGTCATGTAGCCTTAGGTACTAGTTTAGTTTAGATTAAGAGCTTGCATGTGGGGGGAGAGTTGTTAAGTTAGTCAGGTCTTATAAGATAAGAGGTAAACAAGTAATAAGGCAATAGTTTAAGATGGGATTCCCTCCCCCCTTTGGAGTAGATTTAGCTTCAGGAATATCAGATATGAACTTCATGCTCTGTTGGCCTAAGAAAAGCCTGCAAAGATTTAAAAATATTGCTTAGGAGTACCATTAATATATCCTCAGAAGTAGATTAAAAACTGGAATGACATACAGAATAGTCAGTCAAACTGTATTTTGGAATCTCAGTAAAGTTTTAGCTTCCTTTCACAGCTAAAAGACCCTTGATTTGAATTATGTCATTTAAGTCTCCCCTCCCAACTGTCCCACTTCCTTATGATGAGCACAGTGGTCAACAGGGAAGAACAGATCTCAAGGGTTTCTATACGGTTAAAAAAAAAAGTTAGTATTGTTTCCTAAACAGTGAACTTGAATTGACAGCTTTGTAGTAGCATGTGAATTAACAGACACCATGACTTACTTTGTGGCTGCAGTTTCTGGATGATGGGCTTTGCACTGGTGAAGGCCACAGTAGTGATTATCTTCACCCCTTTCTCTGCCACCTCACAGACAGACTTCAGGTGTGGATGGTTCTCTTTTGTGCTGATGTAAGCAGATGACACCAGGTCACAGGTAGAGCTCACCAGGGGCAGGTTAGCCACCCTCATCACCACACTCTGGAACAAGACATTTAACAAGGATTAGCAAACCTAGCAGAACCACAGTAAACTAGAAAAGTGCAGGCAAAAGTCCCTTTATACATACCTGTTGTGGTTCATCTACTACTGAAGCCATCTTGTCTTTAAAGCCTTTAGAGAGAGAAAGTGACAGTTTTGCCAAAAGTTACATTTTGATTAGGTGCCAGAATTTAATATCACCCCATTGCATCCCACTTCTCCTCAGTTCATTTAGTGTAGCATTGCTAGTCAAACAACAAGCTAGTTTAATGATTACAAAGGTGATTGACCATTTAAGAGAAGAGACTTTTTAATCTAGATATACAGTTTCATGAGAGCTCACATACTTAAGACATTATACTTTATTTTCAGTGCACTAGAGAGGCTTCTGGTGTTAAAAGCTATAACAATTATATACCATCACATCCATTGAGAGAACACTGTAGTACACAGTCCATTTTAATCATTTAGTGTTGATAGATGGAATTAGACCATAGAATTATGGCCAAGGAATAGCAAGGATACCCAAACCTATGGCTGCTATTTACTGCTTGTGCTCAGGTAGGGGAAGGGCAGCAAGGCATCAACTGGAATGGAAAGCCATGTCCTGCCCATTTAGGACACCAAGTCTTAAGACCAAAAGCTAAAGTTTGAGTACAAACAAGACAGTTAAGACTGACACTTGAAAGCTAAGGAGAAACACCTCCCAGCTTGAGTACAATTAGCTACCACCAACTCCTAATGAGGCTTCACTGTGGGGTGGAGAGCAGGGGAAGAAATCACTTGGTTTAGTAAGGAGTGATAGGCACTAGCAGATTAGAGCACCCTTCTCCAGCCCTCAGGAAGGAGCAGAACAAGGAAAAGTTTTAGATACATAGAAGTGAAAGTGTAAGCTTTTAGATGTTATGTTGCAAAGTCCTTATTTACCAGAGGTGCCCCACAGACACTAAGTGAAAACTTCATAAATTAGACTAGGGCTTGCATCCTATTGACCATGCACATCAACCCCTACTACTTTAGCCACCAGCTGCACTTGTTTTGTTCAGTCTACCCAAAAAGCAACTTAACACATCTGGCACTTAAACCCAAACCGTGTGGGGTTTTCACTTGATAAATACAGCAGCTCAGGCTCCAAGTCACCACACACTCAGGAGCCTTTAAGAGATACAAAACCAAGCAAGCAAACCATTTTAAGCTGAAGAGAATTTAAAACACATCAGTAAAACAAATACTCCTCTAATTAACCCAGCAGGTAGCATTACCCTTTGTTGCTTACACACCACTCACCCTCTACTCAGAAAGACACCTTCCCTTCCTAATCCATTTCTTCTCTGGGCAGGGAACTTTTCTAGGAAGGGGAAGGGTGGGGCCCAACGTTGGATCGGGCAGTCCCCTCCCCCCTCCCCTGGCTCCTCCCTGGGACTTGTAATTTGTATTGCTTACGTCTTTTTCTGTCCTCCTGCACCTCTCATCCCGTGAGTTAGTTTGTTGTTACGTTTCAGGTCATCTTTCCCTCTTCCCTTATTTTCCCATAGGGAACATAGACTCTTACTCTTTATCATAATAGTACATAAAACCAACCTTCACTTAAAAACTTATCTCAACTAGATACGTTTGTATGTTACACCTTTAAGTCATATAAAGAACTGAGAATTTGGCTCCAGTGTAAATATAAAGCTGCCTCTCAGAGGACAAAACTTTAAAATGACCCCCCCCCCCCCCCCCCCCAGGAATCTTTCAGCCTCACTCCAGGAACTAGCACTGACCCTCCCAGCATAGCTATTTCCAAAAACATAGGTCTCATGAGACTGTTTCCCACCAGGATTATCTTGTCTGCTCCTTCGGACCTTAGCTTGGAGGGTTGTCACCGTAATATAAGTGTTTGAGAAATAATTAATAATGGGGCAGGGCCAGATTTAGGCACAGGCACCTGCCTTGGGTGTCAAATTCTGAAGGCATCAAAAAACTGAGATTTCCTGCTGCTGCCTGATTTCCGGGGGCCAAATCTCCCACCCTTGGTCCCCTGCCTTTGGGAGCCCTAATCTTACATCCAGCCTTGGGATAGGGTGAGATTGCTTGGAATGAGATGCACAAGATATTTGCTGCAGGCCTTGGATAACTATTCAGCCAGCACAATGCTACTAATCCTAATAATCAGTGCTCACTCTTAGCCCGGGTTTGGCCGCGCATTTTCGACGCGCTATCCTTACCCCTTATACAGTAAGGGGTCGAAAATGCGTGGCCAACCCTCCCGAAACTAATAGTGCCCGCAACATGCAAATGCATGTTGTTGGGCCTATTAGTAATTGCCACGCGATTCAGAAAGTAAAATGTGCAGCCAAGCTGCACATTTTACTTTCAGAAATTAACGCCTACCCAAAGGCAGGAGTTATTTTCAGCCGGCACCGGGAAGGTGGACAGAAAAGCAGAAAAAACTGCTTTTCTGTACACCCTCCGACTTAATATCATAGCGATATTAAGTCAGAGGCCCCAAAATTAAAAAAAAAATCAAAATTAAAAAAAAATTTTTTAAATCTCCCGCGGGTTGGAAGACAGACGCTCAGTTATGCTGGCGTCTGTTTTCTGAACCCGTAGCTGTCAGCGGGTTCCAGAACCAATGCCGGTAAAATTGAGCGTCGGCTGTCAAACCCGCTGACAGCCGCCGCTCCTGTCAAAATGGAGCCGCTAGGGACGCGCTAGTGTCCCTAGCGGCTCCTTTTACCGTGGGCCCTCATTTGCATACTCGATCGCGCACCCAGGAGAGTGGCCTGGGCGTGCACCGGGAGAGCAGGCACTCGCCCGCTCTTCCACGAAGTTTTCTGTATCGGCCTGAATGTTATAGGCCCCCAGAAATCTACTGCTTAATCAGCAAGGTCAAATTAATTTTTGCAGAACTGCTGAACAGCATTGGCAATGATCCAGGAAGACTTTGGGTTTAACACATGTACTCTGGAGGGGATTCCAAAATGGCATTTACTACTTAGCTGCCTCACATCTAACACCCTGCTGACACTGGATGACAAGGGAAGGTGAAGATTTTTCTCTGAGTCCCTTGGCTACCTGCTGAACCTCAGTAGTCCAATATGAAGTTCAGGAGCTCCATGCAAGATCCTCAGAAACTGCAGGTATCAGTGGGGGGATCAGTGTGTACCACCCCTTCCACCCCCCCAGCAGGAGAATGACATCCTACTTTGCCCTGAGGAGCAAATGGTGCTGGACGCTCAGCCTGCGTGAAGAATGCTGAGCTGTTATCTGTATACGACCAGGCCCGGATTTAGGCATAGGCACCATGGGCAGTTGCCTAGGGCGCCAGATTTTAAAGGCACCAAATACTCAGGCCAAAGAGGAGTGCAACTGTGCCAAGGAGGAGCCTGCTCTAGCAATCCACTTCAAAGGGGCACTGCCTTGGCACTCTGGATGGCAGTGCAGAGAGAGGGACTTCATCCACTATCTAAGCTCCAGGGTCTCCCATCCCCCACTTTCAGAGTCTCCCTATGAACACCCAAATCCTACATAAGAACATAAGAAATTGCCATGCTGGGTCAGACCAAGGGTCCATCAAGCCCAGCATCCTGTTTCCAACAGAGGCCAAACCAGGCCACAAGAACCTGGCAAGTACCCAAACACTAAGAAGAACCCATGCTAGTGATGCAATTAATAGCAGTGCCTATTCCCTAAGTAAAATTAATAGCCATTAATGGGCTTCTCCTCCAAGAACTTATCCAAACCTTTTTTTAAACCCAGCTACACTAACCACCTCCTCTGGCAACAAATTCTAGAGCTTAATCGCGCATTGAGTGAAAAAGAATTTTCTTCGATTAGTTTTAAATGTGCCACATGCTAACTTCATGGAGTGCCCCCTAGTCTTTCTATTATCCAAAAGAGTAAATAACCGATTCACATCTACCCATTCTAGACCTCTCAGCCGTCTCTTCTCCAAGCTGAAAAGTCCTAACCTCTTTAATCTTTCCTCATAGAGGAGCTGTTCCATTCCCCTTATCATTTTGGTCGCCCTTCTCTGTACCTTCTCCATCGCAATTATATCTTTTTTGAGATGTGGCGACCAGAATTGTACACAGTATTCAAGGTGCGGTCTCACCATGGAGCGATACAGAGGCATTATGACATTTTCTGTTTTATTCATCATTCCCTTTCTAATAATTCCCAACATTCTGTTTGCTTTTTTGACTGCCGCAGCACACTGAACCGACGATTTCAATGTGTTATCCACTATGACGCCTAAATCTCTTTCTTGGGTTGTAGCACCTAATATGGAACCCAACATTGTGTAACTATAGCATGGGTTATTTTTCCCTATATGCATAACCTTGCTCTTATACACATTAAATTTCATCTGCCATTTGGACGCCCAATTTTCCAGTCTCATAAGGTCCTCCTGCAATTTATCACAATCTGCTTGTGATTTAACTATTCTGAATAATTTTGTATCATCTGTAAATCCGGCCCTGCATTCCCCATCTCGGAAGAAAAATTGATTGCTGTGGGATGGTGAGGAGGTAGCCCTGTAATGGCGAGCCTTCCTTCCGTGTATTTTTCTGTGATAGAAGGAGGATCCTCACAAGAACCACTGGACATGCTGGCGTCCCGGGTGAGTGACTCATGCCCAGGTTCGACCTTATGGGCGGGGGTTAGCAGGGGGGGGGGGATATTGTCCTCCCAGCTGCAGTACCTACATCTCCTGCTTTTGTGGACTGTACAGGCTCTGGCAGGGCAAGAAAGCATTTTGGTCAAACCTGTGGTGCTTGTACTGGAAGCTGCTTGGGTTGCCGTCTCTTTTGCTGGAGACGTCGTTTATAGACTCTGTGAATGATGTAGCACTGCTTCCCACTCACTTATATTATGTGGCCCAGCCGCAAGAAGCCATTCAAAAGCAGCAGTTTGGGATTTTATCAGGTGCATGCTCTGCAGACTTCTAGTACTATGGGGACCAAGACATCCTGGCCAATCCCACCAAAATGTTGCTTTAGAATGGCTTCTTGAGAGTGGGACGACATTATATAAGTGAGAGGAAAACACTGCATTGCGATTGTGCTGCAAACAAGCCAGGATAGGAGGGTAAGTGAAAGGATGGGGGGAGGGGTGAAAAGTGAATGAGGGGAATTAGAGGGAGAGCGGGGGAGGGAGAGGGAGTGAGGGGATTGGAGGTGCTGTGGGGTGTGAGTGAGAGAGTAAGAATGGGGGTGGGCTATGAGTGAGGGGATATTACAGAGCGGAGAGAGAGGGAGAGAGAGAGAGGATGAGGAGAGCAGTGGGAAGTGAGTGGCATCAAAGGGGCCATTGAATGTGGATGAAGGAATTGGAGGAAGGTTCGGAGAAAGAGTCAGGTGATTGGAGGGGTGTGTGGGAGGAGAGTTAATGAGATCAGAGGGGCTTTGAGGTGTGAATGAGGGGCTTGAAGGAGGACTTCACAGAATCAGGCCGATACTGTAAACATTGCGGGAGAGCCGGCTCTCCATGTTGAGCGCCCGCTCCCCGATGCGCGCCCGGGCACCTCTCCTGGGTGCATGATGCTCTATTTAAATGAGGGGTTGCGCTAATAAGGAGGAGCTAGGGATAATAATGCGTTCCTAGAGCCTCCTTATTAGCGGTAGAGCTGGCTGTCAGCGGGTCTGACAATTGATGCTCTATTTTACTGGCGTTGGTTTTCGAACCTGCTGACAGCCATGGGTTAGGAAAATGAACATCGGTAAAATTGAGCGTCCATTTTTCTAACCCATGACCAGCAGGCAGATTTTTTTTTTTTTAATTGTTGGTTCCTCCGACTTAATATCACTAGGATATCCCCTTGGCAGTATCCCGGGTGACTAAATAATAGGCTCATGAACATGCACTTGCATGTAATGAGTGCTATTAGTTTTCAGAAGGTTGGCTGCGTGTTTTCGACGCACTGTTACCCCTTACAGTACAAGAATAGGTGAGCGCATCCTACTGTATCGGCCTGAGAGAGTGAGAGGATCAGAGGGGCTGTGAATGAGGGAAACAGAATCGTGTGAAAGAAGGGATTGGTGTTGAGAGGAGGGATGTGAAGGATCCCTTTTCCCAGTCCAGAATCCCCTCTAGTTCCTTTACCCTTTTTGATTCCCCTTCCCTCTTCTCCACTCATTCCCTTTCCCTCTGCTTCCTGATTCTCTCTCCTCCTCTCCTACTTTGCCTCTGTCTCCCCTCTATCTTTCTAGGCCTCCAGCCGAAGATTCTTCTCTATTCTTCTCCGAAATCCCTTCTCTTCTCTTCCCCATCCCAGATCCCTTCCCCTATAGTCTATCCCACCTCCTTCCCTTCCCTTCCCAGTAACATCACTTACATCTCCCCCACACAAAAAAAAAAACAAAACAAAAAGAACCAAATACACTGGACATAGAAATACCTACAGTACGGGAATTTAATTTATTTATTTATTTTTATTTAAATACTTTTCTATACCGAAGATCATGTACAAGTACATATCGGTTCGGTTTACAGTGAACCAACATTTGGAAATTACATCAAACAATATGAACTTAATTTAACAAAAAATTGATTTAACAAAAAATTAATTTAACAAAAAATTTAACAAAAAATGAATCCCCTCAAAGCAGAATATAAATAAATAAATGTCACAAATTGACATAATTTTTGTAAAGATTTGTATCAATTATATTTTAATATAGAACTGTTATGTAAAATTATGCACAGATTCTTGAAAAATCTGCCACAGGAAACGGGGGGGGGGTACTGGTAGTAGCAGCAGCAGCATGTGAAGGTGTGTATGCTCCCTACAGGGGAATCGGGAAGAAGGGAAAGATAACCTGAAACATAAAAACAAACCTGGGGGGAAAAGAGGTGCAGGAGGGCAGGAAGAGCGAAGCAGTAAAAATCCCAGGGAGGAGCCAGGGGGTGGGGCAGTGACGATCATTTGGACCCCACCCTTCTCTTTCCTAGAAAAGGTCCCTGCCCCGATGGGGAATGGTATCATTTCTGAGGTTAGAAGGTAAGAAGAGTTCCTGGTGCAATCAGAAAATGCTGCATTCTAGGTTTCTGGTTTAGGGTGTTCTTAATTTGAGTTGGTTTGGTTGTCTGTTTTACTTGGCTTATGAGATCTTCTCTTTGACTGCTCCCGTGTGCCTGGGAATTGAGTGTCAAGTTGAGAACATGTGCTCTCATATTGGGGACTTCAAAAAAACAAGCTTGTCTTGCATCTGAGTTACTGTATAAGTGTCCGGAGAGCACAATTCATATGCAGCCTCCCAGGCCAGGTGTACTGGAAGCTTTTCTGTTAACTTAAACACTTACCAAAAAAAAAAAACTTGGTTAAGCAAGTAAGGGTTGTCATTGTCAAATCTCATGCTCAGTGATGCTCATTTGGGTCTATTGCTTGAGTTTTCTTTGTCTTAGTATCTGTGGGCTACCTCAATGTTAACCTTATAGTTGATATTCAATTCTAGCTTTCTGTAATAAACTATTCTCTCCCCCCTCCCCCCCCTGCCTTACACTACCTTTTGTTTCTCTTCCATTCTAGAAGAGAGCAGAGCTCTGATCTATTAGTGCTTATCACTTTCACTAAACCATGCTAAATAGTGTTCCTCTCCCCCTGTTTAGCTATTCTGCTATAGCTGTACAGGAATCTCATCTGTGACTAGGTCAAAATGGGAGGAACTGCCTTTTGTGCTCTAGTACCACTGAATTATGGATGTATTTTAGATGTCTCTTTGTATACATGTCTCCTTATGGATGCCTTCTGGTTTTATTTTAAAAACTATGGCTTAAGACTTGCAGTGGGGCTCGCTAGTTTAGTAGCTGACAAATTGTTCTGCCCTTCTGGTATATAGGCAGTAACTACTAAGCTGAAGCTAGTAGTAGGCATACTGGCATACATGCTGGACAGTTATAAACTACTGGAGTTTAAGCATTGGGAGCTGCTAGCTTGAACTGACTGTTAACAGTATTGTCCGCCAGTGGTCTTGAGGGCTTAAAAATAAACTAGTATTCTAAAGCATTGATACTAGCACAAAGTAAATCTCAACTACTGAAAGCAGGCTGGTTTTTCTAGACCTGTATCGCTTAACTTTCTAAGTGTCTGTGGCATTATCATGTTGGTTCATTAATTTAATGTAACCTTCTATAAGGTAGTGGAGGGTAGTAGTAATGCAACTTCAATATCCAGCTGTGGGAAAGGATGGGGTGATCCAAAATTCAGGAGCTTACTGGAAGTTCTCTCTCTCCTTATTTTGAAGGCTTTAAAGGAAAAATGGCTTCAACTACTGAAACTCAACAGGTGAGCATAAAATGGCTTATCTGAACTTGCTCAGTTTGTTCTGGTTTGGGATTTTTAACTCACACTATTCTGGTTTGATAGAGTGTGGTGGTGAGGGTGGCTAACCTGCCCCTTGTGAGCTCTACTTGTGATCTGGTGTCATCTGCTTACATCAGCACAAAAGAGAACCATCCATACCTGAAGTATATCTGTGAGGTGGCAGAGAAAGGGGTGAACAACATCGCTGCTGTGGCCCTCACCAGTGCAAAGCCCATCATCCAGAAACTGGAGCCACAAAGTAAGTAGTTTGTCCCTTTGAATAGGACTTCCTACTCCTATTTTTAATAGAACACAAACCGTGGTTAAGCTTATCACATGGCACCTGGATATGACTGGCCATGCTTAAATGTCTTACCAGAAGATAGTCTAGACTAGTATAAACTTGGAGTTGACCCTTGCTATTAAAGTATTACCAGTCTCATTATTGTCCTGGTGATCTTCCCTGTTTATGAATACTCAGTGCATTGTACCTTTGTAGGGGAGGAGGCTGCAGATTAACTTGCTCCAGCAGATCTATGGGAGGAAGGGGATAAAGAATTAAAATACAATACTAAGTCTTACCAACTGGTAGCTCATAAGTTAAAAGGAAGCTAAACCCTTATAGTGCATATCATTCATCTTAGAATGACTGTCCTCCATATTAGGTTCCAGTTTCTGAATCTTCAGATCTATAAGATGGGTGTAACCAGGACTTTTTTAGAGGGGGAGGGGGCTCAATGTTGACAGTGGGCACTGTACTACCCCCCCCCCTCCCCAATCCTTTGTGGGACTTCATGGCAGAGGCTATAAAACTTCTGGCAATGGTTCTGATTATTGCCACTCTATGCTCTTATTACTCAGGTGTCTCCCTCTGTGGTTATGGCAGTTATTTTATGTAACTGCTGACCAATTATGTAGCCAAGCTTTTCCACAGGTATTGGTTAAGTCTTACACTCCCAAGGGCTGTATTTGTCTTCAGGTTAACCTTGTTAAAGGACAGGGACTTGTGGACTAGCAAGGATGCCCATGCCTCCAGGTACTTAAGTCTTTGCAGTGCTGTACATGTCATGTAGCACTATAGAAATGTTTAGTGAGAGTCCTCTAAATGCTGCATCCTTTTTTTTAAGGAATGTCTCTCAACTGCTAGGGGATCTGAGCCAAGTCTTAAGGCAAAGACCCCACCAATACTCCCAGGCCCATCCATAGTTATACCCCTCCTTCAAGCAGGGCTGTTGTCTGCCTTGGTAGTCTCCTCTTGGGTTGTCTGCTTATATTCTGTAGCTAAAGGTGCCTGATGGGATGGCTTCTAGCCTTATAAGACAAGTCCCAAGATAATCCCCTTTGTAAGAGCTGTTCCGCAACACTTAAAACTTTCAGTTGCTGTACAATGCTGATAACTCCCTTTCAAAAAGATTGCATCAGCCCACTAGAGTAATTTCAAGTGATTAAAAAAATGCACTGGTTTCCGGTTCACCCTTAATGCTGAAACTCTTGATACATTAGCATCTCATTAGCTTACTGCATCAGGAGTTAACATGCAAAAATTGCAGAGTGCACAATCTAACACAGGAAGGGAGTAGGGAGCTGCCCCTGACAAGTAGTGGCAGCCACTGTTGTCATGTAGTCTAACAAATACCAGCTTATCCAGCTATCTGGCACAGGACTGCTACTTTAGCCAGATAAAGAACTTATCTGGCTACATGGTGCTGATCTGTGCCAAATAAGTACCAGTTCTGCTATCAGGCAGCTTCCTGCTGTCATAGCTGGCTAGACTTATTCATCAAAGTGGCAGCTGCTGCTTACCTGGTCAGACACTTTATACTTAGTTTCCAGCACTATAGAAAAGTTAATTCCAGTCTTGACCCAGTCTTAAGCTTCCAGTACTAAAGGTGTGCTGGCCCAATGCAGTCTCTCATTGGAGAGTAATACTTAATGTCCTGATTTGCAAGGGATTTCCATGCAAGAGTGCTCAAGTATTACTGAGGTATACACTCTGTATGCAAAACTCCTTCCTGCATCAGGAGTAAGTTAAGCACACTGAAAACGTGTGCACTGCATTGAACACACCTGGCTGTATCAGCCTGTAAGTGGCTAGCTGAGGCAACCTAAGACTTGCACAAGGTCATGAGTCAGGAGAAGTAAGGATTGATTCCTGGTTCCCAGCTCATTGTTATCTTTGGATTTCACCTCCTGTCCATGCTTACATTCAATAGTTGCAAGCAGTGACTAGAGATGGTGGCATGAAGACTCAAACTGCTGATGTCAGCTAGCTAAAAATCATGAATGTCCTTTCTATATCTATAGAAAGGGTATTAACTTCAGAATATAGTGGAATTTGCTTTTCCTGTATACATATTATGGGTTCAGACCATGCACACTGGTATTCTGCCCAGGGGGGCTAATCTCAGAGGTGTACACTAGGGGTTACCGGAGGGGCTTATCCCATACAAACATCCAATGATTAGGATTATATCTGGGGGCTTGAACCCATGAACTAATTTCAACACAGAACCACACACTTTGATTCAGTACATCATGGTTATAGGTAGGAAAGCAAGCTTTTATTTGAGCAATAGGATAGAACAAACAAATCAGATTGTATAGAAGTAGTGGTACATAACTGCTACATAGAAATCTTACATCCTTCCAAAGAATCAGCCTGCACGTCCCTCCCTATACACTACAAATGGTGTTCATTCCCTCTGAGTTCTTATCAAACTGCAGGCACAGCTGTGTAGGCTTTAGTATGTTAACTGCTAGCTTTCTGAGACTTGGCATAACTAAACACTCTTGCCTGTTAAACATTTCACAGTGCAAGACAGTAAAGAGTTCAGGGGCTGGCTTGTGGCCTTTAAACTAGTCTGGGTGAAAACTCTGAATATATACATCCTCAACAAAAGTATCAAAACTCTCCAACATGAGAGGCTTATGTATTAAAATTCCCCTTTATTGCTGGCTTCTTTCTGAGATTAGTGTTTAATGGCTCTTGGTCACCTCCTTTTACTAGAGGTGCTCTTAGACTTCAGAGCTCCATGGAGATACTAGACTATCATCAGTTTCAAGATTCTGTTGTGGTGATAGTGGAACTGTACCACGTGAGTATGTCTGGGCTTCTTAATCTGGTGGGAAGTACAACACTATGAAATAAAGGCAAACATCTGCAAGTGCCATCAAACCTGGTCATAAATCACTCTAAATGAACCTTGATTTCACCTTTTGAATTATGAAATAACATTTTGCTCAATAGTGTCCCAAGTCTTTCATAATCTTCCTATTTTCACTATTACTGTTCTTTTCTATAGCATTACTGTACAAGTAATCTTGGATAAGAAAATAAATTGCCATACTGGGTTAGACCAAGGGTCCAAGCCCAGCATCCGGTTTCCAATAGTGGGCAATACAGGCTACAAGTACCCAAACGAAGTAGATCTCATGCTACTGATGCCAGTAATAGCAGTGGCTATTCCCTATGTCAATGTGATTAATAGCAGTTAATGGACTTCTCCTCCAAGAAACTATCCACTTTTTTAAACCCGGCTAAACTGCACTATTCACATCCTCTGGCAACAAATTAGTTTAATGGTACATTGAGTGAAAGAACTTTCTGATTAGTTTTAAATTTGCTACTTGCTAACTTCATGAAGTGCCCCTAGTCCTATTATCTGAAAGTACATAAGATTCATATCTACCTGTTCTAGACATGATTTTAAAGACCTCTTATCATATCCCCCCTCAGCCATCTTATTCAAGCTGAACAGCCCTAACCTCTTTAGCCTTGAGCTGTGCATCCCCTTTATCATTTTGCTCGCTGTTCTCTAACTTCTCCAGTGCAGCTACACTTTTTTGAGATGTGGTGACCAGAATTATACACAGTACTCAATGTGCAGTCTCACAATGGAGTGAGAGGAATTATGACATCTTCTACTTTTCACCATTCCCTTCCTAATTTCCTAACATTGTTTGCTTTTTTGAAAGCTGCAGCACACTGAGCTGACTATTTAAATGTATATCCACTGTGGCAGCTAGATCTTTCCTGTGTGGGGCTCCATATTAGGAGTTAACCATGCAGTAGTTACATCAGGGCTTCCCAAACAGTTATCCTAAGTGACCTCATTTTGGAACCTGAAAATTCATGACCCCCAGAGACATACCTGGGAAACCTTGATTTCCTGTCACCCTGAGATTGGGGGAGGCAATAGCATGTGCATAAACACTCACATACTCATTCATTTCTCCTTGTCCACACATGCACTCTCCCTTTTCCACCTATGCTCACACATTCAAGTCTCTCCTCTTCCACACACAAGCATTCTTATTAGCCATGGGAGCCTCTTCCCCAGGCCCAAAGGACATGTAGTCAACTTCCTCCTCTGGCTGCTCTGCCCTTGCTTTATTTTCAGCACCTGGCCTGATGTTGCTCCTCCTACATCTGCAGTTTGTTTCCCATGGGGGAGGACAATGCTCCTGCTCATCTCTCCTTTCATGTCATTTTCCTGAGGCACACAGGTGCTGATGCTCCTCCTTGAGCCTGCACTGCTCCAGACCCTTTTTCTTCCAGCCTTCTGCAGCAGGGCACCCGGCGTTTTTGGGTGTTGGCCCAGAGACCCAGCAATTTGTTCAGAATTCCAGAGGATGACAAATTAGCAGTGATGCGGTATCACTCCATCTAACGCCCTCTTTACCTCCTCCCCTCTCTCAATCTCTGTATCTCACTCCTCAGCCCACCCCTTCTCTCACCACTCCCTCACACCATCTCCCATTGCTGCCTCTCTCAAACCTTCCAACTCCTCCCCAACCCTTTTTTTACATCTCCATTCTTTTTACATCCCTCAGTTGATCTTCTCTCACTCTCTCCAAAAGAAAACCCTCTTGCCTTTCATCCCTTTCTTCAAATAGCCCCTCTTGCCAACATCTCACAGGCCAGTCAATAACATTTTTCCTTTGGGCTCTGGGCAAAAGGTGAATAAGTGGGAAGAGCAGGCTGACAGGGGCAACATTTTTTCTTGTGGTTGGGGAGGGCAGCAGTGAATCTCCACTGGCCATACACAACCCTCGCCGCCTTTCATGGCTGGTCCAAGCTGCTGCCACTTGCAGATCACATCGGGCCCTAAAGCAGTCCTGATCCCTCCTTGCACAGGGCTTCCTACAACTACAGAAACTCATGCAAGGGCTGTGCCTCTGCAGTCTGTGCTTATTTACAGGCCCCATGCTGACTGCCACTACTGCTGCTGCTGACACCTAAAGAGTGCTGTCACTTTTGAGGCACTTGTGACCCCAACTGAAGGATGTAGGACCCCATTTGGGGTCCCAACCCACAGTTTGGGAAGCTCTGAGTTATAAAATTCCTTCCCTATATGCAACACCTTGCACTTGTCCACATCAAATTTAATCTGCCATTTGGATGCCCAGTCTTGCAAGGTCCTCCTGCAATTTATCACAATCTGCTTGTGACTTAACTACTCTGAATAACTTTATCTGCAAGTTTTGATAATCTCACTCATCACATTCCTTTCCAGATCACTTACATTGAAAAGCACTGGTCCAAGTACAGATCCCTGCAGCACTCCACTGTTTACACACTTTTCTACTGAGAAAATTGACCATTTAATCCTACAGTTTCCTGTCTTTTTATCCCATGACTTAGCCTATCAATAGGGACTTTGCCTTCTGAAAATCTAGATACACATCTACTGGTTCACCTTCATCCACATGTCAACACCTTAAAAAAAAAAGCAGATGTGAGAAGACTTCCCTTGGGTAAATCATGCTGTTCATTAAACCATGTTTCTATATAGTCACTTCTCCATAGAGCTTACAAACCTAACAAGAATGTAGGGGAAGCATACTTATGTAGATGGCTGAAGATTTAAGTGCCTTCAAGTGGGATTTTTTTAACTGGATTTGAATACAGCCAGAAGTAAGATGCAACTACTTAAACCTATTAAGTCATGTGGTGTTAGTGCAGGAGAGGTACAAAAAGCAACTTTCAAGAATGGTGTAGGGAGAGGAGAAAAGTAATGAAGTACTGGAGGCCAATTACATTTATAGGTGAGGAAGAGAATCTTGAGCTGAGGGTAGAAGCAGACAGCCAATATAACTTGCAGATGAATTGTGGTCAGCAACATTGAAGCTGTGCAGCTGAATCTGGAATAGATTGTGCTGGAGACAAGTAAGCAGGAGGGCCATAAGAAGTACATAAGAGATGCCATCAAGGGTCCAAGCCCAGTATCCTGTTTCCAATGGTGGCCAATCCAAGTTGCAAGTACCCAAACATAAAACAAATCTCAAGCTACTATTGCTTATTTATAGCAGTATATAGATCTTTTCCTCTAGGAACTTATCCAAACCTTCTTTAAACCCTGTTTAACTGGCACATCCTAACCACATCCTCTGGCAACAAATTCCAGAGCTTAGCTATGCATTAAGCAAATTTTATTCAATTTTTTTTAATGAGCTGCTTGCTAACTTAAACTGCCCCTCACTCTTTTAGTGAGTAAATAGTTAACTTACACTAACTTCAAGTCCTCATGATTTTGTAGATTTCTATCATAACCCACCTCTGTCTCTAAGAGCAAAGTATAACAGTGCTAGTTTAGAAAGGAAGGTACACTTTTTTTTTGTGATCAATGTGCTTTAGCATTGGTCTTATATGTAGAGGTATCAGATGACATCCCAAAGTCACAGGCTGAGGGGATAGAGGAGAGGCCTGATCACAAGGAGTGGAAAGGATAAGTTCCACCTTAGCCATATTTTTAAGGTGGAATTGGGACATCCAGCTAGTAATGTTCAACAAGCAGGTTGAAATTTGGGACTGTATTCATGGTAACAATTCTGGTAGAAGTAGATCTGGGAGTTACATGCATTGAGAGCTGTGGGGAAATTGAAGAATAGAAGGGGCCCCAAGATAGCCTTGAGGTACAGTCTAGCAGAACACCAGGGGAAACAAAGTGATGGGAGCTAAAAGCAAAGAGCAGCATGTTGGAATATAGTGAGACTATCACAAGCAGGAGATAAGTCAAGAGGATGAGATTAAAGGCCTTGGGTTATGGAGGCTTTGGTTTCTTTGTATATGAAACTATCCAGAGATTGGATCTGTGGGCTGTAAATGTAGCAGTTGGAAGTCAGACTGGAGAAGAGCCAAACAGCTTGAAATGGTCAAGGCTGCAGAGGTGAGCAGGTCATTGAAGCAATTTATGTGGATGGGATGGCTGATAACCTATCAGGGCACAAGATCCAAAGAAGGCTTTTTGAGGAGTATAACACAAGCAAGCTTGAAGGAAGAAAGGCTGGTGGCAAGTGACTGAGGATGTGATGGAAGAGAATTTGAGGAAATGGGGGAGCAGAGGAACAAATATAGCAGTGATTTCCAAACCTGTCCTGGAGGACCTCAGCCAGCCAGATTTTCAGGCATATCCACAATTATGAATGAGAAACTTGCATGTACTGCCTCCACAGCATGCAAATTCTCATGCATAATTGTGGCTAGCCTGAATGGCTGGAGGTCCCAAAAAGGTTTGGGAACTTCTGGTCTAGAAAATCTGCAATTCTTCCAATTTCTTCATGAAAAGTGATCCATAGTCAGGGTGGAGAATGGCAAAGATGGCAGTGGATGGAGGAAAGAGTATTGCTCAGTTTATTTAAAAATATTGATATACCGCAAACAATAAGACACATTTGCATGTCCGTCTAGGCAGTTTACAAATATACGTACATAAGTTAGTCAGGCACAACAAATTTACCTATGAAGGTTAAAATAGACAAACACAACTAATTTAACCATAATAAAGGTATAGCGGTATATTGTTAGTGTATTTAAGTTATATTGTATGCATCACTGAATAGATATGTCTTTAGCATTTTTTCTTAAATTCCTTACGGTTTGTAAGTCGGAGGTTTTCGGGGAGAGAATTCCATAAGATTGGACCGGCAACAGAAAAGGTTCTTTTGCGGATTAGGGCCAAGCTGACTGTTTTGACTGGTACTTCTAGCAAACATTTGTCCATGGATCGTAGCTGTCTTGGGGGCTTGTATATGCATAAGATGGAGCAGAGCCAAACCAAGTCAACGTTATATAGCAGATTGTGGATGGTAGACAAGATTTTATATCTGATACAGTGAGTTATAGGGAGCCAGTGTAATTGTTGTAAAATGGGTGTTATATGATCTTTACAAGAAGTTATATATTGTTGCAATAGATATATTGATGATGATGGCAGACAATATAATGTTACAGTAATCTAAGTTTGTTAGAATTAGAGCTTGAACAATTGTCCGGAAGTCAGTTAAAAGAGGTTTAAGTTTTTGAGCATATGTAGATTGAAATATAGTATTGCTTGGCAAGTCTACTAGTAGACCATAACACTAGTTTGAAACAAATGTCAGCATGGGAACGGGCCTCTAACCAGGCACAAGAATGTAGGAACTGGAGGTGAGCCAAGGTCTGGGTTTGGCATCTTTTGTATGGGGAGGGGTGTAGCAAGAGTCCCAAAGGAGATGCAAGTACAGTGTTAAAATTGCTTTTTCAATGGAATCAGACAAGGCTGGAGATGACAGATTCCAGCATACTCAGTACCAATAATCTTGGATATTCTTAAAGGATTATTGGAATTTATAAAGGCAGAACCAGGGGTCATGATTTAAAACTCCAGGGAGGAAGACTCAGAACAAATGTCAGGAAGTATTTCTTCAGGGAGAGAGTGGTGGATGCCTGGAACACCCTTCCAGAGGAAGTGGTGAAGACCAAAACTGAAAGACTTACTGTGGATCCATAAAATCTAGAGGATGTGAATGAAGAGAAGAGGCATGGGGGTGGCTTGAGGGAATGATGGCTACTACCTAGAGACTAATATCCGTATTCAATAATGCAACTCCAACATTGCTCTATGCTTCAACAGCAAGAGGAAATGTAGAAAACAGGATTTGCAGCCACATAAAAGCAAGGGAGTAGCTTGCTTAAGGCAGTTAACTACCCCAAACCAAAAATACCTGATACTTCACTTTCAACACAAATCCAACATAGCTCCCTGCTTAAACAGCAGGGGAATGAAGAAAGGTGGATCTATATTCAGGCAACAATCAACAAGGACTGAATTACATAGTCTGAATAAACGGATAAGCGTGGGTGTAGCTTGCTTATTGCAGTGGTTAATATCCCTAACTAAATTAAGCTATTTCACTTAGATGCAGTTCCAACACTGCTCTCTAATGGTGGGGGTGGAAGGGAAATAGAATAAAAGTGTGAAAGCTTGCTGGGCAGAGTGGATGAGCAGTTTGGTCTTCTGCCATTTCTATGTTTCTATGATTAGTAAGTGGACAAGATTGTGTGGGGGAGGGGACAATCAGTCTCCATCAGGGAAGAAAACATGGCTGTGCTATCTAGATACTGCCACAAGCTCAGGAGGAAAGGGAGCTGTCAGAACATAGTGACATTGGAAGGCTGCAGCTTAGTCATGTATCTTTCAGTGGGCTGGGGAGGAGAAACTTCCACTGTGGTGGGCCAGGGTGGAAATCACTTTCTCAAGTGGCAGAACTGGAAATGGGAGGTGTTCTACTGCTACCAGGTCCCTGCCCAGGGAGAGAGATCACAGCTGTTGCCTGCCCGGATGAAAGTGGTGAAGGAAGGGAATGGGCAAAGAATAAAAGCAAATCAAAATAGAAAACATGAGCAAACTAATTTTCCCTGGGAAAATTAGTGCACTGTCAAAGCAGAAGATTGGGTAGGGTGGGATAAGTTCCTTAGCTTCTTAAACATTTGGCAGGTACTCTTCTGAAAAATGTTTCCAGCTCATAGCACTCCTGTAGTGTGGTGCCTTTGGGTATCTCCCCCTGACACCCATGTGTCTGCTTGTGAGCTTGTTTCAGCAATTTGAAGAGAGATGCTGAGTGAATACATGTCTTATATAAATCATAACCCATCTTGGAGGGGGGAGGGCTGCAGCTTTGTCTGCTCACCCCTGGCTTAAGTGAGTTGCTAGTGAGTGGGAGCAGCAGAGCATAGCTTGATGCTCGTGGGAGGAACTTTGAGGCCTCTGAATCTGCTTCTTGCTGAGTTCATTTCATGGCTCTCCATATTTTGTCTCCTAGGAGTAAAGGCCATATAGCAGTCCTGTATTCATATATACACTTCTCAGACCAGGTGAACAAATGCCTTTTTAGTCTTTGTTTAAGCACATGTATTTAGCTTTATGGGTGGTTTCTTTGCAGTTGCTCTGGTCAATAACTATGCCTGCATCAGCCTGGACACAATTGAAGAGAAGCTGCCCATCCTCCTGCAGCCCACTGATAAGGTCAGGTATCTTCTACCTATAAGTAGAGTTTAACAGTAGATTGGCCTCAAAGGAATAATTCCCTTGAGGTGGGGGGGGGGGGGAGCCACAGATTACTATATAATCTGTCCTACACTAGAAGGATCACCTACAGTTCAAGGCCAAGTTTATGAAGGTTGCACAGGGGGCAACAGTTCTAGCTTTCTAAACTAGAATGTCATATGCTGTCTGTTTTTGATTTGGTTTTTTATATTTGGACCTGAAAGGACACTTAATGGCTTCCAAACCTGTCATGGGGACCCCAGTCAGGACAGCTACAATTAATATGCATGAAAATTGATCTCATGCATATTTAATTGGAGAGATCCTGTAAACTCAACTGGCTGGGTTCCACCAAGGATAGGTTTGGAAAACACTGGCCTAGACTGTAAAGAAGTGTACAAACATTAGCAAAAGACAACTGTGTACTCAAGACTGGGTTCTTAATTCATCATAGTTGGAACTGCCTATGCACTATAAGGCTTCCATTTTTAGCTGTTGTGGAATTGTAAAGTTAGGTGTCTATCCTAATGGTAACTGTATCTTGGCAGATACAACTGCTTGCAAGATCACAGGACAGATCTGAGAAGCATTCCTAGTTATAAGAACTCCTCATTTTTTAAGGCCATGAATGTATTTACTGTGTACACTCAACCTTCAGCAACACTATTTTAGGATAAGTCTCTAAAAGCTAGAAACAAAGTTAATCACAAAGTTTTCTTGAGAATCTTATGGGCCAAATCCTTCTGTACATGCAACAGCTTTGCAATTCTCCCCATCAGTGACTTAAGTGGAATTTCTGCATAGATTTAATCAGTTGAATCTTCTGCCTTTAGTTGGTCTGGAAACATGTACTGGGGCAGGGCAATTGCAGGAGCTCTTAACTGCCTCTCCTCCTTCCTCCCCCCCCCCCCCCCCCCCAAGAAACATTGACTTGGCAAGTGTCTACTCTAAAGATGGTAGGGGAGCAGTGTACCTTCTGGCCTGGCACAAATGTTGCTACAGATGGGCCCCTGTAACCACAAGCACACCTGAGGAATGGGAAGGGATATTGGGGCAGGACTACTGCAGCAGCTCTGGCCTGTCTTCCCCCTCCCAAGCACAATCCTACCCAGCAGTGGTGGGACTAAACTTGTGAAATATGGATTTTGTTTTCTTTAATTCATGACTCGAAATGTTTGCCACATGATCTGAATTTTGATAACCTCAGTCCACTTTCTCTAGGTTGTTGCCAATGCCACTGACATAGTGGTTACAGCAAAAGAAGCTATCACAAGGACTGTGACAGGTGCCAAGGACACTGTTGCCCATACAATCACTGGAGTGGTGGACAAGACCAAGGGAGCTGTGCAGGAGAGCATGGAAACGACTAAAGCTGTTGTGACTGGCAGCATCAACTCTGTTCTGGGAAGCCGCATGGTGCAGGTGGTGAGCACTGGGGTAGATGCGGCACTCACCAAGTCGGAGGCTCTTGTGGATCACTATCTCCCACAGACTGAAGAAGAGGCAGGTAAGAAACTACCCACAAAATCAGTTGAGTACTGCTTGCCTAGTCTTTTCTGGCCTCCTTCCTTGAAGCATAGCTATTGGAGATGAGCTTAGTTTTTCGATACAGTCACTTCATTGAAAAATGTCATGATTTTTCCACAGGGTTGTTTTTAAGCAGCACAAATCGGAGCAAACGAGTCGGGGGGGGAATCCACCCCAACCCTTCAATTTTACTTTATCAACCCCCCACCATCCCAATCCC
Organism: Rhinatrema bivittatum; assembly: GCF_901001135.1. NCBI lineage: Eukaryota > Metazoa > Chordata > Amphibia > Gymnophiona > Rhinatrematidae > Rhinatrema > Rhinatrema bivittatum. Next base: position 482,512,153 of record NC_042615.1, read on the forward strand.
TCCAAGACTTACTAAAAGCTCTGGTGGTCCAGCAGGATCCCGCAAGCATTGTCTCCCTGTCAGGCCTACCATGAATCAAAATGGCACTGTGCCCTCTGCCCTTCCTATGTCACAGGGGCTACCGGTGCCATTGGTTGGCCCCTGTCACATGGTAGGAGCAATGGACGGCCGGTGCTATCATGTGCTCCTACCATGTGACAGGGGCCAACCAATGGCACCAGTAGCCCCTGTGACATAGTAAGGGCAAAAGCTATCGGCAACATTTTGAATACTGGCAGCCAAGTGCCAGAAATCGCTCCAGGACCCCTGCTGGACCACCAGAGATTTTAGTAAGTTGTGGGGAGTTGTAAAAGTAAAATTGAAGGGTTGGGGTGGCTTTTTTTTTTTTAATGTACCACTCCCCCTTACTAACCCAAAACACAAATTTTCCCCAAAGTTCAGGGAAAATCCATTTTGGGGTTTGGGTACCCCGAACCATGATGAATTAGGCAATTTCATTAATTGCCTAATTCATGATAAAAGAATGCACATCTCTAACTAGCTATATATACATAACTTTTTTTTATCCATTAACTTATTTAATCACTTTTTTTGTAGCTGTTCCATTTTAACTCATGCTGCTTCTGGGATTGTTTAATCCTACTCTTGTATGCCTAGACTTCACATTAAGCAATAGCATTCCTCTCTAGTGTATAGTGGTGGAATGATTGAAAGTGAGAATTTCTGGGAGTTTAATCTATGGGAAGCTGGCAATTGGCTACTAAGCCTTCTAAGGCCTGTGGGGGCTTTTCACTTTTTTTTTTCATAGCAAAAGAAGCTACCAGAGCTGAAGGATTTGAAGCTGGAACCCAGAAGCCAAGTTATTACACTAGACTGGAGTCATTGTCTTCCAAGGTTCGCAGGAGAGCTTATGAGCAGGCCTTGACCAGGGTCAAATATGCTAAATGCAGGAGCCAGGGTGCCATCTCCCAGCTCTACACCACCATTGATCTGGTAAGAATCTTATTTGGATGGCCTTGTATCTTCAGTGATCAGTATTCTATTTACCTGGTGGCAGTGCTGTCTTTAAGAACCGATTCCTGGAAGTGTCTGGAGTAGAAGCCTGTGACTTGGGTTTGACCCTGCATGTTAGGAACCAGTGTACCTGTCTCCTAGCCATAATAGCTCAAGTATCCATTAAGGTAAATGTGCTCAAGATAGAACCAGGACAGAATTTTGAGGAGCTCATATGTCTGGATCTCTTAAAACAAGGGATTTGTATTGATGATGAGCCTGCTGTAAAAGTGGCACTTCAGACCAACTCAATGCTCCTCTTAAATGTCATCCTGTATACATCTCCAGAGCAGATTTTAAATGAACATGTAATTAACCTAAACATGCAGTTGAAAATCAAAATACCCACTCCTGCTTTTGTTCAATGGAACATGCCTGTAAACAGTGCCAGCAAAAGACTGCATGATGCCCAGGAGAGGCTGTACAAATCCTGGGTGGCATGGAAGAGAAGCTTTCAGCACTGAGGTGAATATCCAGTACAGTGGGTTTCAGACCTGTCCTGTGGGCTGCCAGACATAATTTTCAGAATAACTGCAATGAATATACATACAAATCCATGTGGTTGTATTGGCTGGGGGTCCCCAGGACTAGTGTGGGAACCCACTAATCCAGTAGATGGCTAATATAAGCATTAAACTACATAATCCAGGTAGGACTAACTTGTGGCTACTGTGTCTGTCCCATTCAAACTTGCATAAGGTTAGTACTTATGCTGTCATAACACTTAATTCTTGAGTCTTCTAAATTAAGATGGAGTTCCTGATTGTGGATATTGCCCATACTTGAGCTGCTGCCATACTTTTACTGGCTAGTAATAGCACCTGCCAATTGAGATCCACCTCAAAGAAGCAGAAAACATGGACTAGGAACTATACATTAGAATAAACTTAGCTTGTCCATGTAAGGCTAGACCAACTTGGCTCTGGACAATCCTAGTCTGAGTAGCTTAATCTAGTTTTCTAGTACCTTAGACTAGAAAATCAGTTTACCACCCTCAAAATAGCAAATGTTCAGGTTAAGAATAACTGGTCTCCAGATAACATTGGAATACATTCTGCCATTACTAGTTCTATAAATGGAATAGTCAATAGTAGGGCAGGGCTTAATATGTCAAGAATACAGTATGGAATGTTGAGTAGCCTAAACATTTGGGCTTCCTTAGTTGTCTCTCAGGAAGAGCTAACTTATACTGCACATGATAAAGATTCCAATTTTGGATACTACTAAACTGACTAAATAGCTTGAGTAGAACAGAGGTGCAGCACAATACTATGTTACAGTTCATAGTGTAGTCTCAAAATTGAGCACTGTATCCTTACATCTTAATTCTGTCTGCATTATCTGATTTTTTGATTCTAAGGATGAACCTCTCATGAGTGTGGCTCTTTATTTTAGCACATGGAACTGGACATCTTGGTTTTTTCCCATAACCTATCTGACAAGCTTCAGACGACCTGCCTCACCCTGGTATCCAATATGCAAAGCTTGCCCCAAAGCATCCAGGATCAGGCCCACCATACTAGCACCATGGCTGGAAACATCTACCAGAACTTCTGCTCTGCCGCCTCATTCAGAGATGTGTCTGACCAACTCCTAACCACCAGCAAAGGACAGCTGAAGAAAATGGAGTCTCTGAATGTGGTGGATTTTCTTACCAGACCACTCAAAGGGTTGGTGGGTCCCTTATACTCCCACAAGCAACATGGAGAGGAAGAAGCCAGCCAGCAAGACAAGGCCTGACTATAGCACTAGCTAGACACATGTATGGTCAATTTGTTAGACGAGGTGAGATCTGCTATAATGAATGGTTCATAGTGGTATTCAGTGAAACTTTGAAACACTTGCATATGTTGGTATTCTATTTAAGGATACATAGAGAAATGATTAGTGGGACACTCAAAGGTACAATATCTCCAGCAGGGAAATGAGACTTAGATTACATGTCCAAAGATTTAAGCTACAGCTGTAGCCCACTGTTGGCTAACTCTAAAATATATCTACATAAACCCTCTAAGAGGATAAAACTACCTTTTAATGAATAAATACTACCTCATTTTATGTAGGTGATCTGAAAGTCCATATCCCTGCAACTGAGATGCTGTGGATTGGCTCAAGTGATTGTATTGTAATTCATTCTACTATAGATGAAGTTAAAATCAGCCTTCAGATTACTAACATAGTTGACTTTAGCCTAGTCACCTTAAGCAGGTATGCATCTCAATCTCCTAGAACAGAGCTAATTAAGATTCTAACATGAGGCAGGTTGTGTCCTTCCTGTAACACTTCCAAGCAAAGCTTATAAACTAAGAATGGTTTCAATCATTAGTTTGTACTTTAACATATGCTGCAAGACTTCTCTTTTATATGAAGATATTATGGCCATGCTTTTATGTGAAGACTTTGTGGCTGGATCTGTCATTCTGAATTAGCAATAAATATTTCAGCAGCCAAACAGTGAACCAGTGTCTTCTTGGAATAAACCTTTACTAAAAGACCTACAATTGTCATGTCCATTGAAGGAAAAAAATTATATATTCCCTAATGTACCTGGTTTAACTCCATTAGCCTTTATCTCTGGTCAGATGTAGCCAATAGAACTGGGTTCCATGTCCTCACAACACCATGATGGAAAATAGCCTTATTCCAGACCTGTACAGTATTTAGTGGTAGTACATAGACTGTAGTACATATAGCTTGTGCCAGTCTGTTTCCAGCACTCTGGAAGCTTAGTATAATCCTGTAAGTATGAGTTAGCAGTTGAACATTAATACTTTTGGAAGACCATGACTAAGCTAGCTTAAAGCACATTCCTATCCTAGCAAATATGGTAGTGAGAAAGCTGCTGGACACTGGCATGAGTACTTTCTCAAACACTGTCCTGAGATTAAATCTGGTGTATCTAACAGAATCCTGCTAAGCAGGGATCCCTATTCAGTCTTTCAAAAAGTCCAATGGGGCTGGTGCTCTACAATTGCATGGTAGAACATTCTAAATACCTGGCTACTGTACTTATTGGAAGGCAATCTGAGCCTTGAAGCAAATCTTGATTGCTTTTGTTAAACAGGAACTGAAGAGGCCTTATGTTAAAATACACAAGCCTAGGCATTAATCAAAACTCTTTAAACAATGCAAGTGCCAAACTGGGGGGGGAAATAGTTGGTCCTGCCTCCTTTTGGTAAAATACAGCTGATGCAAGTTGTCACAGGAACTTCCAGTCATCTGGATATGTTGTAATACTTAGTGGCTATCTCCAGGGAAAATGGTATAATATAAAATTGCCATGCTGGGTCAGACCAAGGTCCAAGCCCAGCATCCGGTTTCCAGCAGAGGCCAAACCTGGCAAGTACCCAAATACCAAGAAGATCCCATGCTACTGATGCAATTAATAGCAGTGGCTATTCCCTAAGTCAACTTTATTAATAGCAGTTAATGGACTTCTCCTCGAACTTATACAAACCTTTTTTGAACCCAGCTGCACTAACCACATCCTCTGGCAACAAATTCCAGAGCTTAATTGTGAGAATTTCTCCCTTTAGTCTTAAATGTGCTAATTGCAAATTTCTTAATGCCCCTGGTCCTATTATCCAAAAGAGTAAATAACAAATTCACATCTCCTCATTAAAGACCTCCATCATATTTCCCCCTCAGCCATCTCTTCAAGCTGAATAGCCTTAACCTCTTCAGCCTTTCCTCAGGGGAGTTGTTCCATCTCCTTTATTTTGGTTCTCTATTTTCTCCATCGCAACTATTTTTTTTTGTTTTTCTTTGGAGATGCAGCAACTGGAATAGTACATGATATTCAAGGTGTGATCTCACCATGGAGAGAGAGGCATGAAATTTTTCCATTTGGTTAACATTCCCTTCCTAATTCCTAACATTGTTTGCTTTTTTGACTGCTGCAGCACAATTTTAAAGTATTATCCACTATGATGCCTAATGTTTTTCCTGGGTGGTAGCTCCTAATATGGAACCTAACATGTAACTACAGCAAGGCATATTTTTCCCTATATGCAATACCTTGCACTTGTCCACATTTAAATTTCATCTGCCATTTGGATGCCCAGTCTTGCAAGGTCCTCCTGTAATATCACAAGCCACTTGTGATTTAACTACTCTGAATAACTTTGTATCTGCAAACTTAACCTCACTCATCTTATTCCTTTCCAGATCATTTATATATATATATATATATATTGAAAAGCACCAGTACAAGTACAGATTCCTGAGGCACTCCACTATTTAGCCTCTTCCACTGGGAAAATTGACCATTTAATCCTGTTTCCTGTCTTTTAACCAGTTTGTAATCCACAAAAGGACATTGCCTCATATCTATGACTTTTTAGTTTTCTTAGAAGCCTCTCATGAGGGCCTGTCAAATGCCTTCAAAAAATCCAAATACACTATCTGCTGGCTTACCTTTATCCACATGTTATCCCCTTCAAACAAAAATGAAGCAGACTTGTTAGGCAGGACTTCCCATGGGTAAATGCATTTTTTACTGTATTCCATTAAACATGTCTTTCTAGATGCTCTAAAAATTTGATCTTTAAAATAGTTTCCACTATTTTTTCCAGTACTGAAGTTGGGCTCACTGGTCTAGTTTCCCAGATCACCCCTGGAGCCCTTTTTAAATATCAGGGTTACATTGGCTAGTCATGTACAATAGATTTTAATGATAGAACATAAATTGCCATGCTGGGTCAGACCAAGGGTCCATCAAGCCCAGCATCCTGTTTCCAACAGAAGCCAGACCAGGCCACAAAAACCTGGCAATTATCCAAACACTAAGAAGATCCCATGCTACTGATGCAATTAGCTGTGGCTATTCCCTAACTAAAATTTATTAATAGTCATTAATGGACTTCTCCAAGAATTTATCCAAACTTTTTTGAACCCAGCTACACTAACTGCACTAACCACATCCTCTAAACTCTCAGTTTAGTCTTATTTGCTGACTTCATGGAATGCCACCTAGTCCTATTTGAAAGTGTAAATAAGTCACATCTACTTGTTAAAGACCTCTATCATATCCCACCTCGGCCATCTCTTCAAGCTGAACAGCCCTAAGCGCTTCAGCCTTTCCTCATAGGTGAGCTGTTCCATCACCTTATTTTGGTTGCCCTTCTCTGTACCTTCCCCCATCACAACTATATCTTTGAGATGCAGTGACCAGAATTGTACACAGTATCTAAGGTGTGGTCTCACCATAGAGCAATTATAGAGGCATTATGACACTTTCAGTCTTAACCATGCTCTTCCTAATTCCTAACATTCTGTTTGCTTTTTTGACTGCTGCAGCACAATGAGCCTTTTTTATTATAAAATATTATCCACTATGACGCCTAGATCTTTTTTCCTGGGAGGTAGCTCCTAATATAGAACCTAACATGTAACTACAGCAAGGGTTATTTTTCCCTATGTGCAACACCTTGCACTTGTCCACATTAAATTTCATCTGCCATTTGTATGCCCAATCTTCCGGTCTTGCAAGGTCCTCCTGTAATGTATCAGTCTGCTTGTGATTTAACTACTCTGAATAATTTTTGTATCTGCAAATTTGATAACCTCACTCGTCATTCCTTTCCAGATAATTTATATATTGAAAAGTACAGATCCCTGAGGCACTCCACTGAGAGTGGACCACTTAATCCTACAAATGTTAACAAATAGATCTGAAACTTCATTTTTAGTTTCTTCAGTATCCTAGGATGAATACCATCTGGTCCAGAGTTGCTATTTTTTTTTTTGTCAAGCTGGCCTACTACATCTTATGGGTTTGCAAGGGTGATGAGTCAGATTATCTCCAGAATGGTATATCCCTAAGATCCTCATTGATAAACACAGAAGCAAATAATTCATTTAGTCTTTCTACAATGGCCTTATCTTCCCTAAGAGCCCCTTTAACCCCTTGGTCATCTAACAGACTCCCTCACAGGTTTCTTGCTTCAGATATATTTAAAGTTTTTTACTATGAGTTTTTGCCTCTACAGCCAACTTCATTTCACATTCTCTTTGCCTGTCTTATCAATGTTTTATTCTTAACTTGATGATGCTTATGCTTTATCCTATTTTCTTCAGATGGATCCTTCCAATTTTTGGAAGATGTTGGGCTATTTTAGCAAAATTCACCTCACCTTTTAACCATGCCAGTAATAGTTTTTGACAAACCAAAATACTATGCACCCAATATTTATAAGGGTCACTTATTACGTAAACCAATGAATTCCAACTCAAGTAGAAAGTGTCCCATATGCGATTTTCAAGGATATCTTTCAAAGCGTTATAAGGGACAAAAACCTCTTCTGTTAAATCAAACTGTTTTAAGCAATACATTCATTGCAAAAATTTTTAAAGAAAAGTGGATTGTTTCATAGAACTTCAATGCATTACTTATTTGTAATGCTTTATATCTGTGTTAATCATGAACAGTTTTTGGCCAGTAGCATAGCCAGAATTGGGTTTTTTTTTGGGTAGGCATGTAGGTCTGAGACCTCGTTTTCTTATTGATAAATGCCATATACTGCACCCTAGAATGGCTTTCTAAGTGATTTGCAACAGCCATTATGCAGCATATGTGAAACTTTGAAACATTTTACCTCTATTTCAAGCACTTACCAGCATTAATTCCTTAATCTATTTTATATTTATTGCAGTTTATAAATGCACAAGTGTAGAAAATAGATCTAATCTTGTAATAAACATATTGTTTCATGAATCATCTTTGCAGAAAACCAGAAATCTTCATAAATACAATAAAATATAATTAATCAGAACAGGTGCAGAGCTAGGGCAATTCACATTACAACTAACCTGAGAGAAATTTCAAATGCTGGTGTCACCTCAGCAAAAAAAATACCCTCCACTGCTATTTTGTGAAGTAATACAAACTCTTGCAAAGAGGCATCTAGAACCTTGCCATACAGTCACAGCACTGACTCGGGATGCAAATAACAGCAACATTATGAAAAAGCAGCAATGCAAATACTACACTAGGCCTTAGACCATAATATATCACCTACTGGAATAACAGAACAAGCTGGACTAATACAGAGAAACTATATGCTAGAAATACTGCATTTCTGTCACACACAGGCCAAACTGACACTGACCCTTACCTAATATAGAAATAGGACTGTAAATTAGAAACAAAAATGCAGATAAAGCCAAAATACAAAGCCTGAGAAACTAAAGCCTCTGAACAGTGGAATACTGAAGAGAGCAAAATGCACATTCCTAAAGATGGCATATCTTAACATCTCAATTTTTTTACCTTTGTTAATATTTGTATTTTTCTAATCAGTTGGTCCTAGTCTCTTTCTTGTTCATCTAATTCCTTTTCAGTGTCTTTCTTCTACTACTGTCGTCTTCCCTTCCACATACATGCTTTCTCAGACTCCCTCACTCATATGCTCCCCCCCACACACACAAGCTCACATTCTCTACAGACACACATACAAACTCTTACTTTCTCACCCCTCCCCAGGCTTACATTCTTAAGCATGCACAGCCAGTCTCACCCACACCTACACATTCAATCCTGTGCACAGCTTCTACTTCCTCCCCCTCCCAAGCAGGAAGATCAGTTGGCCTCTCCTGCTATCTTTGGGCTGTATAGCCCACCGATCTTCCTGCTTGAGGGGGATGGAAGCAGAAGCTGTGTGTGCTGCTTCTGCTCCCCCCCCCCCCCCCCCCCCCCCCCAAAAAAAAATAGGAAGATCAGTGGGCCATTTGGCCACAGGATTGCTTCCCCATGTGGGCTGTGCAAATACATGCAATGGTGTGCCAGCCCTGGGTCCTCCCCTTTGCCACACAGATGGGATCCCATGACAGCCTTGCAGGTAAAGTACTCCATTTCTGGTTCTAATTAGGTGGGCAGCTGCCCAGCCATGGCTACACTACAGGTTTTGCCTGCCTTCCACCTCTTCTTAATGCATGAAATACATCTGGACTGCATGTCTAGGATTGTAATTTTTAAACCTTGTCCATGCCTGAACACTTAACCTTTGCAGATGCACCTTTCCGTTTTTTCTATTCCTTATTTTATCAGTTTCCCTTTTGAAAATTTAGTGTTAGAGCTGTAGATTTACTTATTGTCCCCCTTTCCAGTTACTACTTTTGATCTTTTATGATCACTATTGCCAAGTAGCCCCACCACAATTACCTCTCCAAAGCCTGTGTTCCTCTAAAATTGGTTCCAGAACCAAATGCTCCATGAAGCAGTCATTTATTACATCCAGGAACTTTGCTCTAGCAAGTCCTGATGTTACCCCAATATTGTCTGGGTAAATGTAACTGAAATTTCCCATTATTGGGTAGCATCTCTGATTTCTTAGTATTTCATTATCAGTCTGACCATTTGTGTCCAGGTAGATGGTAGTATACTCCTATCACTATACTCTTACCCAACAAACATGGGCTTTCTATCCATATAGATTCTACTGAGCATTGTCTCTTGTATAATCTTTATCCTGTTGGAGTCTATATCCTCCCTATCATGCAATATTTGTACCCTGGTATAGCACTGTCCCATTGGTTATCCTCCTTCCACCAGGTCTCTCTGTCAATTATGTCAATCTCATCGCTTAATACTATACACTCTAACTCTCCCATCTTACTTTTTAGACTTGTAGCATTGGCCTACAGACACTTCAAAGTGTTGTTGGGGGTTGTTTTTTTTTTGGGGGGGGGGGGGGGTTGTATTAATAACTGAAAAGCAGGTTAAGGATAATTTGGAAATCTTTAGCTCAGGAGAATTTATTTTTTTAACATATAGGCATATGGACTCCATGTGCCTTTTACTGGAACCTCTTGGATGCCCTAACTCTCATTTCATTAGTATCTTTAAGATATATTCCTCCACACCAGGCACTGCTGAGTGACTTGGCTTCCCCCTTAGAACAGCTTTTAAACTAGAACAATCTCCTTCTTAAAGTTATTACCAGCAGCTTGGTTCTTTTCTGAAAAAGTCTCCTCTTCCCCAAAAATTTGACTTGCTTATTTTGTCATCTAATCTGGGTCATGGATTATCTGTAGGCATAAGCTCTTGAGCAGTTGGTAATTAGTGCTTAAATCAACTCTGCCTCAGTCTTATAAAGAGCAAGAGAAACCAGTGTTGGTTCTCTGTCATACATGCAGTTCCTCTTCTGTTTAAGAATCCCATTCATGGAAGTCTTCTACCCTACCCAACCCTTTATATAAAGCTGTTAAAGGACTGGTAGTCGGGGGATGCTTAATCTGGCCCTGGTTGATGTTTCAACTACTTGTAGTCTTGTTATTAGCCACTGTTCTTGCAGTTAAAGCTTCCATTACTCAGCTGGCTGGAGTGGTGCTGGGAGGCTCAAATTTGACCATTCTCACCCTAGAACAGGGTAAGAGCAACACTGGCACTAAGCCAAATGGCACTCCCCAAAAAATCAAAGGGGCCTCCCCTCTTCTGCCACACAAGTCATCCCTTTTCCTCTTCTCTTACATATATTTTTGCAGGCAGTCTCTTCCCTCTTGGAAGTCTTACTGGACATGGTCTACAAATTCGAGTCACCTCTTGTTCAAGGGCACACTGTTCAGTAGTGGGCGTTTTGGACTCAACATAACCTAAATTGAACACACTTCAAACCGATATAGCAAGTTTGCTATACCAAAAGAGCACTAACACTTGGGCATAAACAGCAAAAATGTGACCTAGGAAAGACAATACTGCAACTCAACACTAGACCTTAGACCACAAATATGCCATAATTTTCTACTTGGAAAATAGAAATCAGACTGCTACATTGACTCTAAAGCCTGGTAAAATCACTCATCTTTGCACATGTTCACAACAGACACTACCTAATGCAAAATAACATTCAAGAAAATAGAAATAGTTTGGTGTTTATATTTCTCAGCCACTTTAATCGTGGATTCATTTTAATATGCATTAGCTCACTGAATAAGCACATCTAAGGCCTTAACATACCAAGGAAAGAAAGCATCGAGGTCTGTGACCATCAAGAAGAAGGACCATTAGCAGCATGCTGATAGCCCTTCCCTGTGCTTGGGCTGAAGGAGACTGGTGTAGAACTAAAGAGCACCATGCTGAAGGCTTGTGTTCCTGCTAACCTTTTAATGTAAGGGCTGAGCTTGCTCTGTCCCTCTCCGAGAACAAAGGGCATCCCCTTTCTAGCTAAGCGCACTTCAAGAGATGAGCAAAGTGTGGAGATGGCAGAGCATGAAACCAGGCACTAGAGATTCCCTGGGACCAGAGAGCCACGAGAATCTGCAGCAGTGGTGAGATTTGGGATTTCACTCCTAGCTCTGATCGGTGGGATATATAGCTATGATTTTTAGCACCTTTCAAATACAAGTCCAGGCTAAAGTGATATGACATTGTCTGTCATGCTACTTCTCTAGTCTCTGCTAAGTTCTTGCCACTGAATAGTTCTGGTTGTCATGTTTCCTAATAAGAAATCTCTTATCTGATTGCTAAAGTTATTATGATAACTCCTGAGAATAAATCTTAGCCCTAATACAATTATTTTCATTATCTAAGATAAACAGACTTGTGCAATTCTCTGACATTCTCAGACTGCTGGTAAAAAGATATAGTGGAGAGAAAAGCTTAGACAATAAGTCCCTACAGTCTGACTCAGCATGACAATTTTTATGTTCTAAAGATAGAAATGAGATTAAAGAGATATATCTGAGAGACAGATAAAGGAAAGATGTGATGAAGAAAGGAGATGTAACATATCTTGTAAAATGATACAGACTCATTCAACAGAGTTGTGTTTGCTACCTGTTACAGTAAATGATTCCAATCAACCTGACTAAATGATACAACACAACATTAAGAAGTTGAAGCAATAGGAGGAAGCCAGTTCAGAAAAAGGAAAACCACAAAAAGATCAGACTACCCACAATGGGCTATAGCAGCATCTGCCAGTGGGAGAAGCTATTTACACCTCTAACTATTATATATTAACTTAGTTCCATTCACAGGTCATCAACTCTTTTTGACAGCAGTGTGTTATTCCACAATATTCATCTTCTGTATATTGCAATGATGCTTTCTGGTTAATGGTTTAGTGATTGCATCTTCTGATGGTAATACTCTATGTAGGTAATCTGCTGTTCTTGCATGTCTCTTTACATAGAGTAAAGTGATACTTGACATCCATATGCTTGATTCAAGAGTTGGTCCTCTCAGTTTGTGATAGCTCTGTGCGTCCTTGATGGTCTTCAAAGATTGGTTATGGGTATAGATTCACCCAATCATGTACAACAAAAGATGACGTATCCAGATAGCTTCCCAAAATGTTTGTGCTGCTGCAATATAATTTATTTATTTAGGAATTTTATATACCGATATTCATGTAACAAGTTACAAATCACCTCGGTTTACATAATCAACGATAACTATTGCAAAAGAACTGCATTACATTAAACAAGGAAATAAAACTTGGATACTTTACATTAAACAAGGAAGTGAAACTTGGAGGTAAAACTAAAAGGGGTTGAAACAGCCTCCATTGATGAAAGTACAACAGACGTCTGAATTTAGCTGGATCACATAATGGTTCCTTCTCCGTGTTGAAATTGTATGTCCACCAGTGGCTTACCTATCAGTGGTGTTGTCTCCAACCCAGTCAGCATTCATGTAACCTATTATCTTTGGATGTAAGGGTGCTGAGAGGCACAGCTTCATGTGGACTGTTCCCTTTATATATCGCATGACTCTTGCCACTACAAGCCAGTCACTTTGACAGAGTATTGGAACTTTCCTCCACAAAATCCCTACTGCTACCGCAGTGTCTGGTTTTGTTACAGTGACTGTCTACAATATTTTTTCAATTGCATTTTGCTACTGATCATCATTTGGTAGCAGGTCTCAGTTTCTGTTATTCTTCTGGTTGTCTGTTTCCATGGAAGCCTTGACTTCCTTTGCATCTTCCATGCCAAAGTGTTCCAGCATTTCATTGATTTTCTGTCTCTGATTGAGGAGATAGCTTCTATCTTCTTCTCTCTCTGGATGTCATGGTAAATGTATGTTTCCCAGTTCTTTGAATTCAAAATTCTGATTCAGGTTACAAATTATGCCTTCACTGTTTCTTTTATACTCAACGGTGGCTTCACACTCATACCAAGCCGTTTTCTTTTTTCATCTGCTAGGAGATATATTTACATGTTTGGGTCTCCCCGGTGATGGCTATTCCCCCCCAGCTTCTGAGATTGGTCAGTGCTCCCCCTGTATATTCTGGGGTTGAGCATGCTCAGCCCAGTATCTAGGTTGGAGTTTGATATGGTTTGGGTTTGGGTTATAGCTGAGAGCTGCCTGCTAATTTGGATTTTCAAGATCCCAGTGGGCCCCCAACCTACTACAAGGGATAACAGGAGAAATCCTATTTTTGTGCTTCCCCTGGTCAAAAGGGGTTTTCCCTGTGTGCAGAAATGAAGAAGGAGACATTTTGTAGTTTCAGAGAGTGGGCCTGTTTTGTGAGTTTTTCCCAGCGTGAAAACTTCAGGGTAAGAGTTGTTTTTGGGACCTTTCTAAACGTCAAAGAGGTGAGCAGTGCTGGAGAGTTCTGGCCCCAAAAGGAATTGTTTAGGGCGTTGCCATTTTTTGAAGAACTGTTTAGTGGCAGGAGGACACTGAGACTGTGATTTTGGGAGTGATTATTTTGTTTTTCATAATGATGAGTGTTGCAAGCCTCACATGGATACTTTACTTTAAACTTCAATTTTCAATACCACTCCCCTATCTGTGCCTGAGAATTTGTGAAAGTCCCATCTGTGAAGTTCCACTGTTCTCACTGGTGCAGCTCTCTCTGGAGAGTGGAAGGGTGTGAGTGGCAGACTGGGTGAGACCGACACCAGCAGCACCGAGGGTCCAAGAGGATTAGGGCCTCCTCCCCTTCGGATTGGACCCTGGTCTTCCTGTGGCTCACGAATTCAGTGAATGTGAGAGGAGAGAGAAAGAGATGGTCTGGGACAGTGGCGTACTTACAGTATTTGGCACCCGGGGTGGATAATTCCTTTGGCACCCACCAGCTTTACTTCTCTGTCCCTCCTCTTCCCCCCCCCCCCAGTGATCTCTGGTTCCCCACTCTCTCTTGCACACACTTTCACACATCCCTGCACACAGCCTCCCTCCATTTCTCTCTCTCACACATGCACACCCTTTCACACAGGCTCCCTCTCTCACACACAAACATGCACTCTCACTCCCATACAGGTGACACGATCAGTAGCATTTCGATGTAATTGAGCAAAACCTCTTGAATAGCTGTGGAGACTTGGCAAAACATATACATCCAGGCCCCAAATTCTCTTCAGCTACTTTCACTTCTGCCAGCAGCACATAGGGCCGGATTTTAAAAAGGTTACGCGTGCCGGGCCTATTTTCAAAAGGCCCAGTGCCGCATGTAAGTCCCGGGGCTTTACTAAAGGGGCGTGGGCGGGGCAGTCCGAGGCAGGGTCAGGCTCCCGGCACAGCGGCCATATTTGCCGCTGTGCCGGGGATCGTGCACTGGCAGTCAGCCGGCAGGTGCAAAAGGTAAAATAAAGGTCAGGGTGTTAGAGTAGGGCTGGGGGAAGGTTAGGGGGAAGGGAACAGGGGAAGGCAGTGCATGCAAGGTGCACAATTGTGCACCCCCTTGTGTGCACCGACCCAGGATTTTATAACATGCGCACGCATATGTTATAAAAATCAGGTGTACATGTGTGTGCGCAACCTTTTAAAATCTACCCCATACTGTTACCAGGTGTCAACTAAACTCCATAGTCCAAAGTATCAATTTTATTTTATTTTTTTTTTAAATTAAAGAATCACACTTGGCCATGAATGCTAGTCACTAGCCCCTGCTGTAACAGAGAAACAATAATTGCCCAAAGGAAAAGTGTTTCAAGCAATAAGGTAGGAACTCTGTGAGAGTTTTGCATTGCTTACAGGAGCACAAAAGAGTTTTCTCAAGGCCCTTAAAGAGGGTGAAGCAGGAAAGACTTTTGCTAGACTTTCAGCAGATTTAATTTCTTTGAAAGAGAAGGGGCATAACATCTTATTCTGTGGATGGCAGCTCTCCTATATACTGTTGCTTGAGGGCTGCCAAGTTTGGTTGTTATATCCACCCTTGAGTTTTTTGGGGAGGGAGGGGGACCTGGCTGGCAGTTGCTCCTTTCTCTTCCAGTTAAATCAAACCATTGCTGGCATCCATGCCACCACGAGCCTTCCTTCCCTCACACTGGAGGAAGCTAAAAGGTTCTTTAATCTACACCAATCTAGTGTGCATTTACCACAGTGAACACAACCGTTGACAGACTGATGGGCATTGGGAACATTATGCCATCATAGATAAATGGCTGGCTGCAGCTGTGAGGGAAGCCAGATTTTTTGTTTTTACAAGCTACTGCAACTATCATGAAAGTCTCAAAGAAGGCAGCAGGTTTATAGGGCTGTGACAAGACTCCACAGCCAAGCATCTGGCTGCAACTCAACTTCACAAAAGGTCCAGTAGTTTGTCAGGCCAGTGCTGCTGTCTCTTGTGGAAGAAAAGTCTGAATAATATCAGGAACATGTACTTTCATCACCATCACTCACATTTCTCTCTGAGTGATAGAAGACATTACCAATACCAAGTACATAATTGTGCACAGAACTAAATCACACAACCAGACAAAATGGATGGAGATACTTTATTTGCTTTCATGTAGTAAGATGTGTGTGATAGGTTATTACATTATGTAGTAAGACATGACTAATCAAAAGTAGACATTCACCCAAGGAAAAAAAAGAGCCCATTACTGACAGATTCTTCCCAGTGTCAGTGATTTTAGCAACATATAGGGTGGGGGAGGGGAAAGGTTACTTACTCCTAAATTTGCTGCGTCCTAATCAATATTTTCCCCTAGCATTTAAAATACTTTAAAAAAATAAAAAGGTGTAAATGAGAGAGACAGGAAGCCAACCTTTTTCAGAGGAAAGGTTGCTCTAGAATCAGAGGTAATGATATGAAACGCTAAGAGGGGTAGACATTGAAGAAATATTTTTGGATATTGCTCCTTGGAAAGGATAGATGCATAGAAAGGCCTTCTAGAAGCAGTGGAGACAAGAACAGCAAGGATTGAATTTCCAAAGGGGTGGTGTATGTGAAAATAGCAATTACATGCTACTTTAGAAACCTTGAGTATTGTGTACTTACACTATGGTACATACATTTTACTGGAGAATAAAAAAGGGGAGGTGTAGGGATATTCAGAAGTTGCTATTTTAAGAACAATAGGTGTCCACATTTACTAGACATTTTACACTTTAATGGACTTATGTAAGCATAATGAACTTTTGTCTGCAGTTTCTGGGTGGTGGGAGTCAGGATGATGTGGTGAAGGGTCAAGGTAGCTGCAAACTGGTCAAGTCCAGTTCTGTACAAAAGTGGTTTCAGACTGGCACACTTAAAACTTGTCTTCACATTTAAATCACAATTAAGCCTAAATGTCTATATACCTACAGCTGTTTACAAGCTAGGTAGAAAAAGGTTTATTATTTTCAATTTAAATTTTGTTCCAGAACAAAAGCCCATTATACATATGAGGATATAAAGCCTGTTTAACAAACAACAAATTCCCCCCCCCCCCCCCAACCCATTCCCTTCCACACTTAACCCACCCCTACTATACACAATCTCTCTCAAATGGTAAGGCCAGTGCTAGTAAATGAGATAAAAATCAAAATACCCCCAAACACTTCTAAGGAAAAACAGTCATAGTTCAGTCCCATCCATGTATTTATCAATTTCCAAATTTGTAAGGGATCTGCACTGTATAATTCCCCATAAAACTGAGGTCTTTTCCTAATATCCAGAATGGAAATTGAAATCTTACCCTCTAAAGTTTAACAACTTGGTATTGTATAGTTAGGGTTTTCAATTTCCTTACCAAATGTTTACCTGCCTTATTGCCTCCCTTGAAATGAGATTGTTTATCCAGCTCTAACCAATATGTAATCTCTGAATCCAAATCAGAGTTCTTCCCCAGCTGTGAATAAAGTTGTTCCCACATATTTGTAGTCAGATCATGTTTGTGGATGTTCTCAAGCAATGTTATCTTATTCAATAAAGACTCCCTAATCTTCATTGCCTTCTTATAGAAGGCCCTAGCACTCAGTGTCTCATGAGTTACAAACTTGCTCAAAAGATTTTTGGCAAGATTCTCTACATCATTAATGGAAAAATATTTCAGACAAGTATTGTACACAGTTGCAGGAAGAAATATTGTTCTGTCCCCAGCAGTGGGTACATGTTTGTATCTGGAGTGTAGTTTAACTGTGTTTAGTGCAGTCCTCCCTTCTGAGGATTCTTAATACTGAAACACCCTTTGTAGCCCATGATAAAATCTGTGAGCCTTTGCCTTTAAGATAAGCTCCCTCCCCCTCCACTTTCTCTCACCTTCAGAAGAGCTTGAATCCCCCTCAATCTAACTTGTGTCTTCCTAGGTGCTTTATAGGCTCAAGCAACTGCCCTTCATGCTCCCCCTGTGTTACATAGGGGTAGATTTTCAAAAAACGCGAATAGGCGTACTTTTGCTGGTGCATCAGGCGCCAGCAAAAGTACGCTGGATTTTAGTAGATACGCGCGGAGCCGCGCGTATCCACTTAAATCCTGGATCGGCGCGCGCAAGGCTATGAATTCTGTATAGCCGACGCGCGCTGAGCCGCGCAGCCTACCCCCGTTCCCTCCAAGGCCGCTCCGAAATCGGAGCGGCCTTGGAGGGAATCCTCTAACGCCCTCCCCTCACCTTCCCCTCCCTTCCTCTACCTAACCCCCCCCCCCCCCCTTACCTTTCTCCGGGGATTTACGCCTCCCGGAGGGAGAAGTAAATCCCCGCGCGCCAGCGGGCCTGTTGCGTGCCGGGACGTGACCTGGGGGCGGGTACGGAGGGCGTGGCCACGCCCCCGGACTGCCCCGGGCCGTAGCCACGCTCCTATACCCACCCCCAAAATGCTGCCGACACGCCCCCTAAACACTGCGACGACCGGGCCCGCCCCCCGACACGCCCCCTCAGAGAACCCCAGGACTTACGCGTGTCCCGGGGCTCTGCGCGCGCCAGTAGGCCTATGTAAAATAGGCTCACCGGCGCGCAGGGCCCTGCTCGCCTAAATCCGCCCCATAGTTTTTAGGCTTGCTGCCATTTGACCTTGCCCCCAGCTTGGGGAGGAGTTTCCTTTAGCAGCTCTTGACAAGAGTTTAATTTTACTCCATGTGTTTTTCTGAGCCAGCAGTGCTCTGTAATACCCTGTGAAATGATTGGGTTTAACCTCTCTTACTGCCTTCTAAGGTCTAGATCAGCCTCATATTCCTCATGCTTCCTACCTCTACCATAAACCTACTCCTGCAACACAAGAGACTCCCTTCCCCCACCTCATCTCCAGTTACCAAAGATCTTTGCCTAGGAGCTCATGTTTGAAATGCAACAATTGTAAGTAGAATTTACCTGTACAATAAATAATTTCAAACTTAAAGAATCTTTGTCTTGAGGACTGATTGCTATCCAGGCAGTTAAACTTTCTCTCCAAACACAGAAGTTTATCCAGAACAATCATTCAATCTCTAATAATGTTTCCCCCAAGTCTAATTGAGAGAAAGATCAGTTGATATAGGTTCATGATCTGACCAGGCAATAAGTCCAATATCAGAACCCCCCTATTTGATTGACAATAGATTTCTCTATCCAAATTCAATTTATTCTTGCATAAGAAAAATGAGGTTTGGAAAAGAAAAATATGTAGTTTCTAACTTAGGGAAACCACCATCTCCCACTATTAAGATTCCAATTACTCACCAAATCTTTAAGATGCAATCTATGTAGTTTAGAAATATTGCTACCTCCAGGAGGTGGTATCTTAGTTGTAGTGACCAAGTGATTTTAAAGTCTCCACTGAAAGTTAGGTGACCCTTTCCCCATGTTAAAAAATTTGATATGCTTTTTTCATTAAAAAAAAAAAAGTTACCCTGATCAATATTGGGGACAGAGTTTAATAAAATTGTAAAGTTCACCACCCACTTCTATTTGAATTAGCAGAAATCTCCCTGCAGATCTTCATAAATATTTTAAACTCATATATAAAAATACTTAGAAAATAAGATAGCCACTCCCTTATATTTCCCCTTATTGGAAACAGCAGCCATCAGATGTTCATGGCACCTCTTCAAATAAGTTTCCTAAAGAGCTATGGAGACATTAGGAGTGTTCTAGACAAAAAACCCCAAAACACATCTTATTCCAATGTGACTTCAAACTTTTCACATTAAATATAACTGGAACATTGATATTGGCAAATACTCCCCCCACCCCCCTCTCAAAACCCAAAGATCAAACAGTTGCCCCATTTTGTTTATCCACCATTTAGGAATATTATCCCTTAGCATGTCTCTACTTCAAGTCCCCATACTTCTTCCAACTCCAACTCCCCTCCCTCTGGTTCCCTTATCTCCTGGTTATCTGCTCTGCTCACACCGCAGATCCTCAACCACAGAGGAACAAACAGACCCCACAATCCCCTCCCCCAGACACATTATAAATCACATAAAACTATCATGCATCACAGCCAATATTTGGGCTGTGCAAGAGAAAGCACATCAGTATGTAACATGTTAGACTGCATATCCTTCGAATGATTGAAGGAGCTTCAGGTGCTGAATCTTCATGAAAAATTTAAGACAGGTCTGATTTTCAGGTCACTGCACGGATCCTCTGCAGTGGCACCAAAAAGGCACAGACCTCCCTTCCCCCCCCCACCACAGTCTATCATCTCTCACTACAGAAAGTGACTGTAGAAGATGAGGAAGATGCACTTTTAAACTGTAGGCCTGCTGTTTTGAGAGCAGACTACTTCTACTACAGATGTCACTTGACTGGAACCATTGATAGTAAAAAGGACAAAAAAAGAAATTCTAGTGATAACAAATACCTTCTCCTTGTAGGGTTGAAGAGATTTCTCAGAGTTCCTGCTGTGTCTGTAGTGTAGAAGGCATTCAATCAAAAGTTGTGTCAGTTCCATTGCCTCTTTTCCTTGCAACCACAAAGATCTGTTCCTTTATGGCAAAACTGAAGACAGTCCAACACACCGAAGCAATGCTTGCACTCTCAATAATCACCATCCATACAAGTGCAAGAAATAAGTAAGTTCCTGGTATAGATTATAATTTGTCACTTATAAAGATTGTTCCTGGTTAATTTGTATTTCTGTGCTTTTCAGATTGCTGTTAAAATTATTTCCCCCCCGAGGCAGCCGGGTGGCGAAACACGGGACCGTGTTGGGGGACTTTCAACTAAAGACTATCTTAAATAAGGAGTAGCCGTAATAAAAAATCTTTATAAGTGACAAATTATAATCTATACCAGGAACTTTTCTTGCACTTGTATGGATGCTGAAAACTGAAGACAGACCATAATGTCTCATGGCCTGTTACCATTTTGATGGCACAGGGAGCAATGAGCTATTTTGGAATTGTTCTTTAGAGCCCAAAAGGTCTTTGCATGTTTTTATTATTCTTTGCAGTTGGCATATTCCAGGATCTCTGGTACCCCATGAAAGCACAGATTACAATGGCTTGTGCAGTTATCCAAGTTTGCATGATCATAGTATTCTCAAGTTGTAGCTCTTCCTATTTTCCACCTAGGTTATCTAGTATCTTTGTACAGGCATCTAGGCACATAATTTCTTCACCGTGCTGTCAGCCACTTATTAGTTCAGCCCTCATAGGAAGCACTTCTTGTTTATTGGATTTAGGGGCAGCCCTCAGTTTGCAAAACCATTTGAAAAAAAAAAAAATTCTGCTCATGTTGGAATATCAGTGATGACTCAATTCCTCATTTTGCACAATGTGGCCTAGCAGAGCCAGCTTCCTTATCAGAAAACTGTTCAGTGTCCATTGTTTTCCTCTTAGCTGTCATATTTGGTAATAGTGCAACCTGTAGCCACTATAAAGTGAGCAGAGGAAGATCAATTGCTGCAATAAAGGGTTAGGCTTCTCTCAGGTGAAGGAGCAAAAAACAGGCAGGTGTCCTATTAGGTGACAATGACATCACTTGCTCTAAAGTAATTTTCTAGCATTGGAAGTGTGTGTAATTTGGAGCAGAAATACTGTGTGCTGGCAACACATTTTACAAAATAGTATAGTGCATTACCATAAACTTCTGTGGGCTCACTTATGAGTATATATGGTGTACTGTGGACAGTTTTGAAAGTTGGGCTCTAATGGATTAGAAATTAGACAGAGGAATCCTAGTTACTATCTTAGTCAGAGGGCCATTGGTGTCAATAAGCATTACCCCAGGAATGAAATTGGGCAGATTTAGACCTGCAAGTCTTTTGTAATATCATGCTAGGTTTCTGTCTGATGCAGCTAGTGACCACTTAAACCCTGCCCCCTCCCCAAAACAAAAACAAATAGCATGCAGAACTTTAAATACTCAAATCTTTATTGCAAAGCAATCCAGTGATTTAAATTTAGTTTTCAAACCACAACACAATTACCAAAGTGCTAAACAAAGCATTTACATTCTATAAAACAGATAAGAGGACCTAATGACTTGAGCAGAAATTCAATGCAACTAGCAAAGCTTGCCCTAGAAAGGGAAGAAATAAGCTCCTTCCCTAGTGGCAGAGGAAATTTGTTAATATAAAAAATGTATTCTGTTTTTTTGGGGGAGCAATCCAGAATTTAAGGTTGCAACACCAACAGAAAAGCAGTTTCATTAAAGCAAATAAGTTAACATTGATGAACAGATGAAGCAGGACTCTTCCAGTTAGCCAGCTCTCTGCCCAGAGGTCACAGGGCCATTAGCTTGAGAAAAGTCTTGCTGGTACTCTTCATCCAAATCCTCCATGTCTTGGATCTCATCCGATTCTGAAGACAGGTCGGAGATTGTGAAGTCAGGTGCCTGTATAGTGCAGAGAGCTGGCATTAATTTACAAGTTTAAGAGGAAACTCTTACCCATATAAGTCTCAGGTTAGATCATGCTGAACCAGGAATCTTGATGTGCCAGACAGCAAGACAAGATTCCAGTTTAATCCAGATTAAAATCAGAGGCAGCTCAGATACTAAAATTAATTTGGTAGGATGCTGGGAGAAAATCAAGTAGTGTGTTGCATTCAATGACCAACCTTCCATTGAATTAACAGTAAAGAAACTTCTTTAGGGAAAAAAATAAGGAATAAATGTGAATGCAAAATAGTCCATATGCATGCAATACACAATTTAGAAAAAAAAAAAAAGTGCTACATGTGTCAAAACTAAATCAAGATTCTAGTTAGCCAAGATCTTACATGAAGATGAAAAACCATTGATCACCTAATATTTAAGTGAAATACTTAGAGAAGTTACATGTACTCACTGCCAGACTGGATGGGACAAGACTGGACAGAGAGCATATGAACCTGACCTACTGAGAAATCTCAGTTGAGAGTGTAAGAAGTCAGAGGGGCAGATAAGGTTTGTAAACATTTCAAGAATTTGTTACTCGCTGGCACCATGTCTATCGGCAACTCATAGTGGCCTGGGAATGTGACTGGTCGATTGAAGATTGGAAACTAATATTCTTGCACCTGGGTAAAGGCTTAATATCCTCCCTCCATACTGAAAATGGATATAAACTATTCTACAGGTGGTATGTGACGCCCGCTCAAATCAAACATTTCCCCCAATGCTTCAGGACTTTGTTGGAAGCTATGCCAAGCTACAGGCACTTTTCTTCATCTATGGTGGACGTGCACCAAGATTCAACCTCTATGGAAGGATGTGTCAAACTGGCTGACCACGGTTTTGGAATTCTCTATAATACTCCAACCTTCACAAGCCTTGCTGAATGAAGAAATCCCAGACATTTCCAAGTTTGATAATTTGTTACATACATCGTCACAGCCACAAGGTGTGCCATCGCACGTAATTGGAAGGACACTAAGGTCCCGACCTTACAAGATGTGCAAACAAGCTAAAATGATGCACACCCTCTGAAAAATTACAGCACAAAGAACAAAACCACTACTAAATTCAGTAAAACATGGGAGAAATATGAAAAGTGGTCACTGATTTCCTTGCCAGATTTGGAAGAAAGGACATTAATTCATTAATTCATCTTGAGCCAGCCGTTGCAGAGCATCACTCTTGAGAACTGGTTAATGTTATCTGTTTCTGATATTGGTTAAACCATTCTCACCTGACTGTAGCTAATTGAGTGTTACACATAACAGACTTCATTCTCAAATGCTTCATGTACCATTACTTTTTCTTACCTTGTATCCACCCTGGGGGGAGGGAGGGAAGGGGGTTATACAGATACGCTCGTTATCTTGGTGATGTGTCAATGTTTCTGCTTATGTAATGAAGACCTTATGTCTGTACTCACCTAACATGAACGTTTATCATGTTTGTTATATTGAGGAGAGCTTAAATTTAATAAAAATATAAAAAATTTAAAAAGCCCATTCCAACCCCTCCCCCATAACATTCAATAACTCCCTAGCTCCAAGAAGATATGGTCTGCATCTTGGGGGTTTCCCTGGCAGCTGGCATATAGACATGTACAAGCTGCACTGCTTTTTAGAATACAGAGAAGTTCCAAGTGTGTTCTTTGAATTAGCATTAATCCAAATCTCTTGTTCCTCCAAAGAGGACCCTGTGGTACATGTCTGCCTTTCCCCCCATACACATGCCATTGCATAATGTGATGGGGACATCTCCCTTGATTGTTTTGACTTCCACACAGAGGGGCCGATGCAATAAATCAGTGTGGAAAACAGGCACTCAGTGTTGAGCACCCACAGCACCTCTCCTGGGCATGCAATCGAATATTTTAAATGAGAGGTCATGCTGCCAAGGAGGAGCTAGGGAGAAATGTGCGCCCAGGAGAAGTGGCTGTCTGTGGGTTAGGAAAACAGACGTCCCTTTTCCTAACCTGACTGCTGGCATTTTTTATTTTTTTTTTAATTTTTAACACCTTTTGGTTCCTCTGACTTAACATTGCCATATTATGTTGGAGGATGTACATAAAAGCTGTATTTTCTGCTTTTCTGTACACTTTTTTGGGCTGCTCAGAAATTAACACCTGTTCTGTGCTGGCATTAATTTGAGCATAAAGAGATGTGGGTCGGGTGCACTTTTTTGATCTGGGGAGAATATTTAGCCTCATCAACATGCATTTACATATGAGTGCTATTAGTTTTTCAGGGGGTTGAACATGCTAATCCCCTTATAGAGTAAGGGGTTGTGGACATACGTCGAAAACCCACGTCCAACCCAGAGTTCGTGTGATCAGCTGAGCGCACTGTATTGCATCGGCCCCAGAATACATTAAAAAACCTACACCAAAAGGCATAGAACACCTATCCTTTTCAAATTACCAGCTCAATTCGCTGTGATCAATTTTGTGTCTGCAGGTTGCACTGAAGTACACAGATTTTCATACTCTATAGACAATACTTGTATAAAAAAAGGACAAAAATGTTTCAAAGGAGCAGACAAAAAAAAAACCCACACTATTATGCTCTGGTGTTATGCTCCCTCTGTGGACACAAAGTAGGCATCACAAAATATTAGAGGGGAGAAAAACCTATGTGCAGGCATTACTTGATTAATGTGGGTAGATGTAAGGTACTAAGGAGCACTCTTAGTAGATCTAGAAATTCTTCCTAGGTCAGGGGCTCCCAACTTTTGTGAGCATGGATTCCTTTTCAACCTACAATTCATATCCTCACACGCTTCACTTTCATCTGCAATTATTTGCCATATATAGAAGAGTTATGAATGTAATAAATATGGTATTAAGAAAAACGTGTGTGACAGGAAAGCCACTGTTATTTCGATCTTGGTGGGGGTCCAATGGCTCTCTCCATACCTGCAGAGACAGGAGACCCCCCACTCCTAAAGCAAGAGGCACTGTACCATTGACACAGTGTGCTAGGCATCTCTAGACAGAAAAATGTTCTAAGTAAAAAAAAAAAAAAAAAAAATAGATGGTTAGATAGATGAAACTGTCCAGGGTTTTAAGTCTGACACAATCTTCATTTTGTTAAACTCCAGCTATTATATTCTTTGAAGCCATTACTTGACCTGGATGACTTCTATACACAGTTTTACAACCCTTGCTCTTTTCCAGCCTTGACTACTGCAATTCACTTTTCCTTGGTCTCCCAGGTTATGCACTTCATGTCATTCAAAATTCAGCAGCAAGACTTCACTGGCCTCCCCCCCCCCTTGATCACACAACGCCTGTCTTAGAATCCTTACATTGGGTACCTATCACCTACCGTACCCAATACAAAAGTTAGCCATCGATATCACTCCTGTATAATATTAAATCACCTTGGATTACAGCCATTCTGAAAATACATACCCCAACCAGAGCTTGCTCAATATTCCTGCCTCCAAAATAGCACGGAACGAGCCTTTTCAACTGCTGGCACTATTTTGGAGCACTCTCCCTATTGAAGTCAGAACAATTAGAGAGCCCACATTTTTCAAAGAGGCGTTCAACGCACACTTATGTCAGAAAGCCTATCATGGTATGTTCATGCTGTCGCATGTCCTAAATTTAAATTTAGGCCTGTCAAGGATACACCATCTTGTTTTTTCAATTTGTCATACCTGATGTGTATTAAATAGTGTATGTTTTCTGTAACCGCACCTTGAATACTGTGTACAATTCTGGTCGCCGCATCTCAAAAAAAAAGATATAGTTGCGATGGAGAAGGTACAGAGAAGGGCGACCAAAATGATAAGGGGAATGGAACAGCTTCCCTATGAGGAAAGACTAAAGAGGTTAGGGCTGTTCAGCTTGGAGAAGAGACGGCTGAGAGGGGATATGATAAAGGTCTAAGATCATGAGAGGTCTTGAATGAGTAGATGTGAATTGGTTATTTACACTTTCGAATAATAGAAGGACTAGGGGGCATTCCATGAAGTTAGCAAATAGCACATTTAAGACTAATCAGAGAAAATTCTCACTCCATGCACAATAAAGCTCTGGAATTTGTTGCCAGAGGATGTGGTTAGTGCAGTTAGTGTACCTGGTTCAAAAAAGGTTTGGATAAGTTCTTGGAGAAGTCCATTAACAGCTATTGAATTTACTTACAATTAATAGCAGTGGCTATTCCCTATCAGTGGCATGGATCTTTAGTTTGGGTAATTGCCAAGTTCGGCTTCTGTTGGAAACAGGATGCTGGACTTGATGGACCCTTGGTCTGACCCAGCATGGCAATT